>NC_068357.1:89364533-89687033 GCF_020536995.1 Dreissena polymorpha | reverse complement strand
TGCTCGATTTAAACCGCAAATACTTAGCATTGGCCATTCCAAAGTAATGGTCCCAGATTTATTGATAGTGTGTTTTTAGTTGGTGTTTTGTAATAAAAGTAAAGATAGGAACAATAATGCTTTCTTCTTATGGAGTTTTTGGATTTACATTGTTTGTAATGTCACCCATTTAACTATAGGAAGCAATCGTACAACTCAGTGAATTGTTAACCTATTTTTAAACACCGCATAGACATTTATACATATCAAGTGCAATAATATGTGTAATAGTGCACCTGGTCCTTTTAATATTGTTCTTGTATAACTGTAAACAAGTAAAGGCTTGTTAGAAGCACTTGTGGTAATATGTTTGGCATGAATAATGAATGACATGTGTATAGGTAGTTACGTATATAATTTTAAAAAAAAACATTCATTCGACTGTTTTCTTGATTTATTCTTTACAGCTTAGATAATCTGTACTAAAAACTGATGTATTTTCAGGATACAAACGACCAGATTCATTCCCGTATTCAATGCTTGAAAAAACTTAAATCCTCATTAACGCCACCGTGCACGTTATTATGACGTCATGATGGATGTACATATTTTCGTGGGGGTATACGGTATGTATGAATCTCTTATCATGACTATAATGCACCGATAACATCTCAAGCGACTCTCTTTTGAAAGTGTCTCTGCATTAGCTCATTGTTCACTGTCTTGATTGAAAAAGAGCAAATAACTATATTGACCTTGCTTGCGAATAAAAGTGATTTTACTATTGTGTTGCTGTTCAGAATAAATTACAAAAAGTCATGGGCGACGAACTGAATACTTTAACTAAAAGATTGTCCGGAATCGTTCTGACCAAACATTCAATTAAAGATCTCTCTTACAAGTGGAAACGTGATTAATTGCTGACATTTCAACCGGAATTGTATTTGCAAACGGTGATTGTGAAATGCCTTAAATTAATTACTACCCTTATCAATAAAGATGGTGAATCAATCAGGGGAAAGCGCCATTCTGATTACGATCGAACTGCAATATTTGATCCAAACGCCTGGACAAACCAATGTCCGCGAAGAGCAAACATTGGTCAAACAGCTTTTTGGCATAGTGGCAATTCCGCAATGACAAATATTAATAATGATCTATTATTCATAGTTTACCTCCATGCATCCAGGATGTTCAACAATAACGTGGCCTATTGATGTTGGTTGCAATCTTTGTTCTCCCGTCGCAAAAAATTGCTTGGTTAATGAAGAGCTTCAGATAAGCTCAAAGGACACTGATAACAAGCACTTGTATTGATACGGAAACCAAAGCGTTTCCAAGTGACGCCTAATATATGTTTCTAGTGACTAACCTTCCGACACTCAGGTTCGGGTTTTCTACGTATGAATAAAGGCTGAAAGAATCGTCGACGGTTCAAATGTTAATCTGACAAACTATTGCAGTTTTGCTATTGTTTTTGGCTTAACACCAATATGTGTACCTTATGAAGTAAAGGTTTTAAGACATAATACAATTTTGCTATTGTGTCGAGTGTTTAAAGAAAAAGTCAGCGGTAAAGTAAAATATAAAAACACCAACAAATTGTTTTTATATTAGTAAAATATACACATGTATTACCAATAAAACCATAACCGCGAGTATGTGCAAAATTTATGCATTGCAATAAGTATAGAACACAACCCTTTGGCATTCTTGCAATATTTAAGACGTCAAATACCTTAATAACTCCGTCGTAAAGTAGCGAGAATCTGGAAAGCCAGCAAACTGGCTTGTTCGGAATGATTGGGAAGGTTTGAAATGGGAAACTTGAGATATGGAGCCATAACGAGGCGCAGTGAGAAGGAAACGTCGTTCCCAATTAATGTTCGAGAGACCAGGTGTTTTGAGCGTAAAATGAGAACGAACGATACGGAATGATAGGCAATTGAGAGCACACATTCTCAGCGTATGTGTTGGAGCACATGCAGTATATAATGTGGAAATGTTATTCAATGAACATCTGAAACGTGTAGTCCAATTCATCAACGATAATAAATCACTTTAATGAGAGTGTTTCTGGTAACAAAACAGATGCTGGTCGCCAAATGGTCATGTCCTGAAATGGACAACGCATCAGAACGGGGCTACATACCCTTACGTTAGATGTGAGGTCATGTTTAATAAACAAGATTGACGCAATGAAAATCGATGTCTCAAATGTATGAAATGGCGAATTATATAAGTGTAAACGTTACGTCATTTTAATTTATTTAGCGACTAACCGTCGTAAGAAAATCATATTAATAAAATTTCACAGATCTTACATCCTCTGTGACCTTATCCAATGATATTGCTCAGTTACTTGAACAGTTTATCAACCCCAACCTGAGCGCGAATATCGCATATACCCGTTTCTTTCAGTTAAGTCGTGTCACTAAGAATGAATCTATCATGTTTGCTAAGATTAGTGAAAATGAAAATAAATGTTAATTGAATATGTCATATATGTTAATAAGATGTTTTATATGATATGTTGCCTCTAAGTATTATAAATAGTTTTGTGAACGCTTTGTTCTGTTTCGATATTAAGATTAACGCAATCAAAGCATTTTTTGTGTTAGTTGAATTTTTTTTAATCAGCTCGCGTTTATTTTTTATAAGTCATATTATGAAATAAGCAAGGAGGAAACCACAGCTGTCCGGTATGGTTATAGCCAACCTTGCTCACATGACCTGTAAAAGGGGAATGCACCTTGCTCAACTAGGTGAGAAGAGCGCGCCCCAGCCACTTCGCTAACCGGGCAGCCGTTTGATGTTTATAATGCATTCAATATTCAAATCAGAGTTTACTAAACAGATGATACTTCTAAGAATCCCCAATATATAAGGTTATCGAAAGGGTTCGGAGAAACACCACAACCTAATAATATTGCGTTTTAAACAATTGGCATATATTCTTTTATCACATGCCATACCCTGTTTCCCATGTAATATAACCATTACATTCTTTTTTAAATTACACATGTGTAATACAACATGTGTAAGCGTTTTCATTGGCTTAGTTTTCGTTTATTGACCAATCGCATTTTGTTATTTTGCTGAAATGACGTTGCAACGTCAAATGACGTCACAAAATGTAAACAACATTCGGGATTTATTATTATGTTTGCGGAAATATTTATTTAATGTGCTCATTTAAACGCATGTGATAAAAAAGATCTGACACTCGTTGTCATATCATACCATATTGTATTAACCTTGTCCAGGAAATTCGTTAGTAAGCTCGCCAAAGGCTCGCTTACTAACAAAATTCCTGAACTCGTTTAATAAAATAAGGTTTGATATGACAACTCGTGCCAGATCCTATATGTATTCTATCAATAATTGCTTAAGTTGAGTAAGTATACCCATACAACGCTAATTTACAATACAGAACTAACATTTGATCATCTAAGACACAGGACACGGGCACTGCAATGTCATACAAAGTCATCAGAGACTATTTATATGCATAGGTTAAGTGCGACAGCATGTTAACATCGAGCATTGTCGCGTTCCTAGTTTAAATCCAGCATAACAATTATTCGACGCACACATTAAAAGAGTCTATATTGGACGCTGACAGCCGTGACGTCATAAATAAGATTCCATCTATTGGATTCTGGTATAAAATGTGCCTTTGAAGAAATCGATTTTAATTTAAGTAACCTGCGTCTCTTTGTCAACTATGCAGTCAATGCCAATTAACAGGCATGCACCCACAATTTATTGACTAATTTACGAGGTAAGTTATGGCGGTAGAGTGTGTGTGGCCAACCAACAGAATTAACGTCATCGCACTGAATGCATGACATACATTATGCCATATGGGTTTAAATGGCATTCATTCGTTCAAGTTGAACTTACTTAACCCAACAACAAATGGACTTTTCTATTTACGAAAGCATTAAATATTTACAAACAAAAAAACCTTATGAGCCATTTAGCAAACAGATGACATGTTTATATACAAAATTATGTATTTTATATAACATGAAGTTTAATTTAAGCTACGAATTGACGATTTGACCTTTATTAAAATCGTGATTTTCTATTTGGCTAATCAAATGTAGCTATTGAGATAAGTGAGGCAAAAGGTATAATAAAGCCTGTAATTCACTATGAAGAGATGTCCATTATTTACAAAGTACCTAATAATGCTGATGTTACTAGCTAACTTAAACTGCAATAAGTAGTAAGCAGAGAAGAAAGCACAATATCTCCTTCACAAGCATATGAAAATTACTGTTAATTAATCGCTTTATTGCAAGATACGGAATACGATGATATTCTTAGATTTTATACATGCAAACAAATGTATAAAACAGATTAAATGCTGTATGACATTTACAAATGGCAATAACAATACATTTAAAAAGTGACTTAAAAAGTAAAACTCGGATATTCAATAAAAGGCACACATTTGAAATATTGCCAATATGTGTACACTAATAATATATATATATATACAGTCAAACCTGTCCCAGAGACCACCTTTTAATAGAGACCACCTGTCCATAAAGACCACAACGATTTCCTCCCAATCCTTTCAATTCCTATCAATTGACCCTGCGAATAAAGACCACCTGTGAACAAAGACCACAACGACCAAATCCCTTGAGTGGTCTTTATTGACAGGTTAGACTGTATATATATATAAGGAAACAAACCAAACAAACACATTTACATTAAATGAAAAGAATTGGTTTTTTTAACAAATAGCATTATTGCAAACTCCTATTAAAATACGAATTTGAATAAGCATATATAAATGTTCTTGCGTAAGCAATTTATTCGCATTTATATTCTATATATTGTATTTATATTAAATAAAAAGGCGCATTGCGAAGAAAATATTTATTACTTCAGAGAATCTGACTTATTTAAAAAGGAACTTGATATGAAAGCCTAGTCGGACTTTGATATTGGTCGGCAACTGCATTTTTATTATTTGATCTCATGATTTATGCATAGCAATGTGGAATTATTATGATAAAACAAATGAATTTCAGGGCGGAATGATTTAATTGCAGTGCAATAAATATTAGCGTGTTCTGTGACACGAACGAAATTCACAATGAGCTGAAAAAAACATACACAAAATAAAAATGTAAAACTAAGGACAATAATTTAGGTACGCGAGCGAAAATTTAATGGAAGCAGAATCACGAAAAATCAAAACATGACTGTTTTATTCTTCTGTATATTGCTCCTGTAGATATAAATTCGTTTGTATTATAATGGCTTTAAACAAGTTTTCATTAAGAAACATAATTATCTGAGGACTGACCTTTATTAAACAAAAATTGTACTTCAATTATGAGGTATGTATGAGGTATTGAAAATATGTTTTTATGGATTTTCCTATTTTAAACAATTAAATATAACATGTGCCAAACCAAAGCCTGTACACAATTTTCACATTTTTATTATTTTGTTCGAATTCATATGACAATATCTTAATTAAGTGAAAAGCAATATATAATAAATACGTTTGCTATGTTGTACAGTATAGTACAAATAACAGTATGAATATAATTATACGGCATAATTTGTATATGTAAACGCGTATCATGTTTCCAACAATTTTCAAACAAAATGTATAGTTAACATATGCCTAGTGAATTTTCGGGTACAAAACTTGTGTAGATCAATATTTAAATCAATATTTAGTTGCTAAAACTCACTCTACTAGATCGTCAATATTTTCAGTTTTCCGAACTGTAGCCAACGACCAATATTGTTTTAAAATTTGTTGTCTGATATACAAAAAGAAAAAATGACAAGCTAAAAAACATCTGCAGAGAAATAAGATTTATTTTTTTTATTTTGCGACATACACATTTATCGGTAGTGTCCGAAAACAAGCTGGGCACCAGCGAGCAGTGCTGTCATAAAATACGTATAACCCTCTACCACCGAATGAATAATGGCGTACAAAATTGCCGATAAACCAATCAAACGAGAGTCCGAGGTGTGAAACCGACACCTGAAGGATCCATAACTCACCACGCGGTTGCCGGGATGTTGTTTTTAACAGATTTCTTCCACGCCGTGACCTTGAGTGACCCGGAACACCGAGTGACCGCCGTCGAGTACCCGGTTCGTATCTGCAGTCTAGAGCGATAAGACTAGGCCATTCGTGCATTATAAAATAATTCCCTCCGCGTTGATGACGGGTATGTATCAAACCTGTCTCGAATGGTTATAAAGACATACCGGGTGCTTATCGGCTTCAAAGCCCGGATTGATTTAAAGCTGGAAATTAGAAATGGTAAAAAGGAATTTCAGTTTGATTTCGGTTTAATCGCTAGGTCGATGTGAATGCGCTGAAAAGCATGGTAAACATGAATATCTTTTAGAACTTAATGATATTTGGTTTAGAAGATATCGGCTCTTTGATAAAATGCACTGGGAATTGAGGCCAATAAATCTGCAAATCTTTCGTTAATGTTTGCGGAGATATTGAAACTAGAAGGAACGTCGTCGCAATGATCAGGCTTTTTGTTTGCGGAAACAATACCGAGAAGTTTGCAAAACGGTAGATAATTAAATTATAAACGACACGTTTACATGTACTGAAATTTAAAAAAGGCTGTATTCCATGTTTGTTTCAAAGGCGCTATAATTACCATCGCAAGGCACAGACTACAATACGATTCGCGTCGTGCGGCAATGGATCTTGTGTCATATGCGGCCAGCGTAGTTTCAGACCGGGCAGACCAATTTTAAACCATTTATGCCTCACGTCTAGAAAAAAGGCCTTCGCAAACAGCGTAGACCCAGATGAGACGACGCATGATGCGGCGTCTCATCTGGGTCTGCGCTGTTTACTTAAAGGAATTTCTGTAAGAAATATTCTAAGTATAGAAATAAGTATACTAGACATCCTTAATTTTGGAAATAAATTGATCCAATTTAGAAGGATGGGAGAGTCCACTAGGCAAACAATTAATGGGTTAAGGGGATGCAAGGTTTCGAGGTCTCATTCATTGTTCATCCTCTTTGTTTTTCTTTTTTTTTGATATTGCTTTGATATTTAATTTGTGCTCATGCAACTTTTTTCGCTACGAAGATGATTTGTAAATATGTATACAACTTTTTTCTTATCACAATTGACAAACGGTACTGTTTTCATTATGTGTTGTTGACGATGTACATTGTACAGGTCGAAATAAACTGTTTGTCTGTCTGTCTGTCTGTCTGTCTGTTTGTCTGTCTGTCTGTCTGTCATTAGAGGACATGGTAGCCCTTGGCCAGACTGCGCGGATGCGAAGGATGTGCTGGAGCAATGCTTGCCGCATTTAGTATAAGAGCCATTTGCCCATGATGCGGCTCAGTGTACGCTGTAACACTCGTGAATTAAATAGAGGATATTTGTTGGATCCGGTGGATTATCGATTTTAATTCACGAGTGATCATAGAAAATAATATTTTCAAGAGTGTCGCAGCCACGAGTGAAAATATATATTTTCTTTGATCACGAGTGAATTTAAATCGATAATCCACCGAATCCAACAAATTTTCTTTTTATTTAATGCATTTTGCACAGTTTATATACATTGTTCAAGAGTTTAACTAAATAATTTTGCTGGGATAATGACGTCATTTCGTCAAAAATTACGTCATTACACAGTAAACAATGAAAATTATCGATAATTCTCACTGATAATTTTCACTGTTTGAAACAGTGAAATTATCAGTTTTAATTCACTGATATTTCTCTATAAACCACCGGAATGCATTAAATAAAATAGATTATTTACCAAAACCCATCTGTAATTAATGATGTTATATCTGTGTACAAAAGTGTAACGTACAAAAGTGATTCGTGCTAAGTAAGACTTAAAATATGAGTGATCCGTTATTATCTCAGATGGCAATTTCAAAATAACGTGTTTTAAATCGCAATCATTATTTTTTCTATATAAAACTGATAATAACAACACATATACAGCTTTTCAAAATTATACACGAACGAACAGTTCATTATGAATTGACTGTGCATAATGCTTTAATGTAATTATAATCGTCGTTTGACTAGATTCATTTACCATCCCGTGTGCACGTGCTGCTGAGCCAAGTCATGTTACTGGAAAGGTAAACAATCATCTACCGATGGATGAGCACAAACAACTAAGTGAATCTTCTTACGGGAATACGCCGCTGAATGAAGGCTCCCAACAATGTAATATATAGACACTGCCTGGATAACCAATCTTCATCAGATACTAGACAGGCTAATGTCCATTGCCAAAGCATTCCAGGAATACCAGCCAAAGGCTTCATTGATGTTCACACTTGATCTTAGTCCGGTCGCGGTCGAAGAAGGCATCAAAGACACTTCATGTTCATCAACAGATCTTAAGAGGCTTAGCTTGTCACATGGCCGGTTGTAGCGGACTAGAGCGTACCGGGAAATACCCGGAATGCGATAGCAACAAGACAAGCCAACGTGGACATTGTTTCAACCAACAACAGTCAAAGGTCAGTTTCTTAGAGTACCGGTAATACGAGATTATGTGAAATGGGCAATGCGATTCCGCCATTATCAACGATACGGAACCGAAGCATTGCTCTAAATCTAGTTAATGTTCCTATGCTAGACACAATCTTCGTGTTTACAAGATAGCAAATGAGATGGAACTCCAAAGTTTCTTCGAGACTGGGCGCTATTCCTCCGAAACTTAAGATAATATAAACAATAAATCTCGCAAAATATCACGTACCCGGGCGAGAAATCGTGACGATTGAGCTCATTTCGAAAACTATCTTTATTTGATTACTCAGTGACATTAGTAGCTGATTTACCCGTAGGAAACCAAGAATAACAACGATGCTTAAAGCGCGTATGCAGAGTCCAACAGCTGGCGAAAACGAACTATTTATCTTCCAATTTAACTACTACAAATACCGGGAAAACATTATTTGTCGGAAATTACCAGTTTTTCATACAGTTCAGAAGATGCAATAGTATATCTAAATAAGCTGTGCACTTAAAATAATACTACATTTCTTCACATTGTCTTCAATCTAAGTCGAACAGGCTTGGTTAAATCGTATTTCGGAAAAAGCTGAGTCCCGAAACAAAACTAAATGATACGCTTTTCGAATAACCCGATAAAGCTCGACAGCGCTATCAATCTTAGCCAAACAACAAATCTGGAATAAAAACAGTTGTTGTTGACGCCTTTTTGCCCCGTTGTCTTGCCGCTCTGACGGATGGTGTTTTAAAGAAAATCTCTGGTTGAACACGGCGTACGAAGACTTACAGGAAATCTGACACGGCTGCGTTACAGTTTTGTGAACAATCGACCTCCAGATCAGCTTTTTGTTTTCTGTAGCTTAGGACATTTGTATGGCGGTGAACTGATGAAAATTCCTCCCTCCGCCGTTAAAACTGTGACATTAGGAAATACAAGCTCGCTTCCCACGGCGCTAAACGCCCTGTCAGTGTTTTTTCACCTGCGAATTTGAATGTTCATAGAACAAATTTAACAAATAGCAGACCGACCAAAATAATGGGCATTCCAAAGATGGCTTTTCACAGGCAATATCAAGTTTCGGTAGGAGATACATCATCTCAAATTTGACACAAAAACTTGTACACACATCGAAATAATTGTCCCCGGGACGGGCGATGCGGATAAATGACTATAATTATGTTGCAAAATGACCAATCAAACGTATTATAGTCTTTACTGCATTACAAAACGCATTTGCATATTTTCATTAATCGAAGAAAATGGCAAAAGGGTTCTGGCATCATGCCCCTGTCAGTTCTTTTGTCATGGAAAGTGTTTCGGGGTTGGTTTATACGGACGTTTTGAAGAAGGCGTGTCGGAAAGCTTCATTATATCATCGTAAACAGCCATGAGGGTCTTGTAAAAGCCTGCTCTTTATTTCCAGTCTGCATTATCCTTAATATACTCCTGCTAGAAAGGTTTCTTAATTAAGTAAGACTCAATTTAGTGATAGACGCGGGACTTTTTATGGTGAAAGGATCCATTTTCACTACAGAAAATTGCCAACCAAAAATGTTATACAATCATAAAAACGGAAACGGACATTTTCATGATTCTTGTCATACGGCATCCCATAGTGCATTACAAGTAAAAGCCTGGATGACAGAATTCTCAAAATAAAAGCATTTTAATAAAACAGTACAAAATTAGTTGAAATACACAAACTTTACATATTAGATTCAAATTGTTTGACAATTTATGCGACCGGTTTGATAGGCCTGATAGATAATTAGTAAAACATAAAACTTTATAGACTTATTCGTAACAATAAATGGGCAATGTTCTGTGAAAAAGGGGTTTAATGCATTTGCTTAAATTGTCGTCTCATATAAGCGTGTTTAGTCCGCACAGGCTAATCAGGGACGAGACTTTCCGCTTTTATGATATTTTACGTTTCAAGAAAGTCTCTTTTTAGCAAATTCCAGTTTAGGCGGAAAGTGTCGTCCCTGATTAGCCTGTGTGGACTGCACAAGCCAATCTGAGACAACACTTTACGCACATGCATTAAAGCCCATTTTCACAGAGCACGGATCAAACGTATTAAAATGAAAACGCTGAAGGCACTGAATTTGTTCGCAGTTGTATAATCTTAGACGCAACTCAGTTTTCAAAATTATGTTATAGTTTTTTATATCGCAAGTTTGAAATGACCACAACCCATTCAAATTTATAAAGAGTGTGTCCCCGTTTTCCCTGAAAGCAGCCAATATGAACAGATTTCAATGATAAACACTAGACTGGCCAACGTTGTCTTACAAGCTGTTATATACACACTATGTACTGTACCAGTGAGACCAGGCAGATGCAGTGGTTACAGCGGACGCTTTTAGCATTCATGTGTCGTCTGCTTAAATTTAATGGAGTTATCCACGCAGGCAGTCACGGGTTACGATTCCTACCGTAGCTAAGGCATACTGATTTGCAAAATTGCGTCTGCATTATTTGTGAGCTAACGCTCACAAATAAAAATAACGATATCATTTTCATTTCGTAATAATCCCTTTGAGGATATTCCATCTTATGCATGGTGCAAATAAACATCAATTTAATGTACAATATATACTTGTGTTTTAATTTTTTATATATTTATATATCCTATGTTGTATCAAATTTAAAAGTTATTATTAATTTACAGTCCGTTAATAGAACAATATATTCGTATGTAGCTGTCCAGTTGAGCACTTTGCAAAGATGGAGGATGCACAAACCAAATATTTTTCTTTCATGTTGATAATATTAATAATATCGTCAAAGAAAGTCTCTACTTCTAGCGAATCCCGTCTAGGCGGACAGTCTGCGAGCTGCACATGTTTATCTGAGACGATAATTTACGTGCATCATCATGAATAGACAGTATCTAGGCCAGTTCGATTTTTTTTCTCGTGACGTCAAAAGCTGGGTTTTCAAGCCATCGAAAAAAATCTACTTTTCACCTCTGAAAAAGCCACATTTATGCCTCAATACTGATGTAAGTTTAGACCTTCAGTTTCATTGCATCGAAAGCCATAGGCTTTTGAAGACGCTTTCGAGTCAGTGTCCTAGGAAGAACATGGAGTCATTTGGGGAGGTCATAAGAACGCTACGTCAGTCGTGATCGAATCCGTGACCTCCCAGTCGCTAGGCCGATACCAAATCTATTACGCCGCGCCGACATTTTTTACTCACTAAAGCAGCCACCTTATAGAAAACTGTGACTGTGTACACCTGTTTACTTTGGCAATATATAGGACAAGTTCGAATCTGGGCCAGTTGTGGTTCAAACTACGTTACTGCGTAAGAAAATACGTACATTATGTGCAGCTTACAAACGCTCTGTTAGGTATCTATATGTATTTCAAATTTGGAACATTTTAATGAAGAGAGGAGTTTCCACATTCAAAGTGACACCATTTGAGTTGTTTGAATTATGTGCACAAAAATTGAACCGAAACTGAGAAAATGGCATGCGCCTTAAAAAGCCATTAACACTCAAAATCAGCGAATAATTCGTACAATATTAAGAAATTTAAGTTAACACATAACAAATCACTTTATGTTACTTAAAGGATAAGTGAGTCTGGTAAAAAATAGTATTTACACAAATCGACAATAGAATGGGACTAATTTATATGGCATAAATATCATTTGCTTGCATCGATTTAGTTTTAAAAAAAATACAATTGGCCGATTAGAAAAATTATGGAGTACATAGTCGTTTTTCTTTGTTGAACTTTAGAGCATTTAAGTTCAAATACAACGACGAATTATACCAGAAATACGCAAACATGGTAACAATCGTATAAAATACTGTGTGGACTAAAACGAAACTTAATATTTACTGATTTATTCATTTATTTAATAATTTACAACTGCCCCGTGCGCCCTTTAATTCTGCTGAAATACATAACGCTTCAGCTTCAGAATATGTGTCCGTTCTGGTGGGCGATTGTTTTTTCAAGAAGCCATCAAACGAAGCGCAAAGCCTTTTATGGCTTATTACACAGATTTATGGGTATCAAAACACGCGCAGTTGTCTTGGAAGTCATTTAATATCACATGAATATTTTTTAGCGCGTTTACAGACGCTTCCTAGCGTGGACAATATTGTGAAAATTACCATACGTAGTGAGGATTTTACGGCCATTATAGTCCTTATCGATTAAGACAGTGATACGGTCGATAGTTTGGGCGTTCTTTCTTTCTAGCTTTGACATCTGACCCTATTGGTATAGCAAAATATACGGGCGTTAAATGAGGTCGACTAATACTGCGCACGCGCCGGGAATGTAAACAAAACTGAGACTACACAAATATTAATATCAAAAGATTTGGTCGCAAAGGTCTTTAGGAAAATTACATTAGGCTATACGGTGAAGCGGGCAAACGGTAAATTTATACGCGGTTCCTCATGCAAATTGACAAATACAAACAAAACGGGAGCCTATGGAGGATTGAATGTAGCATTTTAATCAAATCACGGAATCACGATCTTTAGTAAATAAAGTGTCCCGGGTCGATTGTAGATAAAAAGAACCAAATTGCATTCAGTAGATCCCGTTCTATTGTGTTTTCGTGTTTGTATTATTTGCGGAGTGTTCATACGTAGCAATTTAGAGATTGCAACTAATTACGCTGAAATGAAAATAAACATAGAATTAGCGACGTGATTTTTGTATTTCCTGCACTGGACTTAATATATTTATTTGTACAATTACATTTACTTATATTATATTACATTAATTACACAACAGTATCTTATATTACATTACATACAATCTGTACACAAATTTTGGAATTTTTCGCAGTGAAATATCTTTTAAGACGACACGATATTTATATCCAAAACTAAGTCCTGTTTTATTTAAGGACTTTAATATAAACGCAAGCTTATAAGATATAAGGTAAAACAACCTTTTGTTCAATCATTATATCAAAAAGTGACTAAGACAAAACAGTTCAACTATTTTAGTAACTTGTAGCTAGCATCTGATATGTGCACGGTTGCGGTATAAATTTTCTTTACGCGGTGTCATATTATAATATATATTATATATAAACTGCCAAAAAGTGTATAGCATTATCCATATCGTTAATAAAAGTGAATATTTTAAACCTATATACAATTTCTTAATATATTTTATATAATGTCACGCTTTGATATATTTACATCGCTATTTGTGAAAAAAAACGTCTGTTACTAATAGACATAATTATATGCAGTACACAAAAACATTAACGATATTGAGTGGATTGACCAAAAACATCACTGCAAATCGTCGGAAAATAAAATGACACATTCTTGTATGGTGAGAAATTTACCAGATTATCATAATCGCGCCATACGATCTGGATCCACTCTCTATGACGTCGCCGCGATGTCATTCTGCGTAATTTGAAGCCGGGTTGCAGCGGAGGATGAATTGTCTCCGGCCGTTTCATAAGTACCAGGCGTTCGTTAAACGTACCATTTTATCGTCAAATATCAAATTTCAACAGTTACAACGTCAAAAGCTAACACCGGATTTGAATCGCTGTCTGATTTCTTCAACAATTCAAAACGTGATAGTAATCTATTAATTGAGACGGCGTAAAAAGGTTTAATAAACGAGAGCCGACTCTCAAGCCGGTTCGACTTACCCTCATTAAGGTGTGTGTTTCATATATATTTCGGTGTAATTAATTTTAAGAGGGTACGAACGAAAGTCTCTTTCAAATATTGCGGTCGCGGGGAAAGGACCTTTTTTCAATCCACCACGGATAATTATTTATGGAAATGAGTAATACACATAATTGATTTTTGTTCTTACGCTGTGTGTTCTTTTCAAACTGTATTCACACAGTCCTCTTTGGGCGTTTTTTTGTTATGTTGTTCGAAATAAATAATAAAATAAAAACAAAACTGCATGCACTACGAAGAAGGTTGATCCTATGCATTTGGAAAACAAAAGTACAGCACCGAACATTTGATTTTATGCTTCAAACTACTGGTTGTAAAAATATTTATAACAGTGAATATACATTTCCTTTAAACGCGAACGTTTAAAATATAGTTCTCCAAAATACGTACTACTTTTATTGTTCAAAGTGTATGATTGAAAGTAATTTACGTTAATATTTTGTTACAACTGTGTTCTTTTTTCATTTTACTACTATTTAAAATTATGAGAACTCATCAAGAATTATCTCGTTAAAATTAAATTACCAAAAGTTTAAATTAATTATTACGCACAAATATTCCCACATATTAAGAAAAAAGACAAATTAAATAATATTAATAATATATATCAAATATATTTATTGAAGACAAACTACTACTAAATTCATGAAAATAGCATGCGTAACCATATGCTTATTTAATAAATCATTTAAATTAATGTTGAATATTGATGGGTTTCGAAATTTATATAAACGTCGTGCTGAATATTTTTTATTCACGAAATTGTATGTGAAATATTAGGTTTACTTGGAATTTTAATCGAATATTTAGATTTTTGATACATGCAAATATTGCGGAATGCTATGTTATGTATGCATGCTAATTTCAGAACGATTTAAATACTTGAACATATGGTGAAATGTGTATTGATTTCACGTAAAAAAACAAATTACTTTTATTTACATTAAGATATCATTTCAGATCCTCTGACTGTCAAATGTGTTGACCATGTTGCAATCTTCTTACCAAAATTATCAAGGAATGTACACACGCCATATCATTAAACGTGCATGTAATGGACGTCTTTTGTAAAAATACATAACTGTCTAGAGAATAATTAGCATATTTTGAAATTTATTGTAAAAATACACAAGCAAATAGTTCTTTTTTCTGTTTAGAAAATACATGATGGGAAATTTATTGATCTCCCTCAGGTAAATGAACAAAGTGACGTCTTTACACGTGTACGACACTGAAACCCGACATAAAACGGACACATTCTGTGGTAATAACTGACTTTGACATGTTCATATGGGTTTGTTATGGAAAACCTTAATAAAACGGACATGTCATGAGAGGATAGCGGTATGTAATGAGGATTTTTTTTACAAAACCAGACATGTGTAAATTTCATGTTTTTTTTTTATCGAAACAAGACTGTAAAATACGACCAATGATGCTGCCAGAACATCTCCGAATCTCATCATGCAGTAACTTTTATGAGGAAATATAATACCAGTTACATATTCAGCAAAGGTTTAACCACCAGACGTCCAACATTTATTGCAATGGCCTCATACGGTAGATTGTAACTAAAATAGTATTGGATACCCTCATAAATCAGGTGGAATCATTTCCAACAAGTATGTAAGCATCGACCATATTGTCATTACTCGCAAATGACGAGGACCACAGACGTATCGCTATACCAGCGTATGTCGTTAATTAGAAGAAAATCCCCAATTATTTCAAGATAATTGTAGAAATTTGAGTCGCTTAGTTTCTTTAATAACGTATTTATTTCTCAAACGACTGTGGCAGTTGTCTACGAAGGACTTTCTAAAATAAGAAAACTGCGCGTTTTCCGGGCAATCTAATTAATTTCTAAATGGCTTTAACTGATTGTACCTAAATTCAATTTAACTTCATGTTTAAAAATTAAATATTAATAATTCTAAATTGGGAAGTAAATTTACAAACAACTTGAATCTCAACAATTGTTATTTTTGTTTCAATACGAGCAACACTTGACAAAACAAAAGAGTAAAATTTATGTTTACGAAAATAATTTGCATCATCTATGCATTTTAAGTAACCTATACTAGTAAACAATTACAAATAAATATGGCAAGCTAGCTTAAAATGATTTAGATTGCAGTTAAGAACTTTTTTCAGATAAACCAACTCATTTTGAAAATGTTGTAATTTTTGTTGTTTTTATTTTCGAACTAACCGCGTGGGTGTATACTAAAGATTTGAGAAACGAATGTGTTGTATTGTTTTACAGTTTTTGTCGAAATTCACACAATTTAATATTGCACATTTTCGCAAACACAACCTGGTCAATGTGTTGTGTATTTTATATTTGTTCTAGATTCGTGTGTTGGGCGGGGGGGGGGGGGGTATTAAAATATATTGTGTGATTATTAATGAACTTCTAATGCAATTACAAGATGATAACCTCAATGTAAAGCAATGTAATACAATATTAATTGTATCAAATGAAAAATAAGTGGCGATTTGGTTTATACGTTATTCACTTGAACCAAGTTTAATGTAACGTTTCCTTTCTAGTGTCGACACAAATACGAAAATCAGTTTAATAAGTAGTTTATACAAACTAGTATATTCAAAATTTATAACTTGTGGAAAAAATTAATTTTGAAATAAAAATAGACGTTATTGTTTTTAACAAAAAAAAAATGGCCACGCGTCAAAAGAGAGTTTTTTGTTTTCATTCAGGCAAATTGTTTGATCTTAATCAATAAAAAATATGTAGTATTTTTTTCTGTACAAACTAAATCTAATTCTATTTTCAACTTTATCTGCATGTAAAATGTTATGGTTTTTCTTTAGTCTTCTATGGTTTTGAATGGAATGGTACTGTTCCTTTACAGCGGTTCCTTCTTAAATAGAGAAATAATGGTTGCATGATGGCAGACGAAACATATCCTGCATTAAAACTGGATCAATATCCGGTATAATGTCTCTGTTTCGAGAATCCAGAAATAATATCCCCGTTATGATATAATACGCGCGTTTCTAATCGATCGGAGGGTTTTATAACACACCATTCGCGAATTTATATCATCAGTGGTGTCTTGTAATTTTATGACCAAATGGAATCACGCAAACTTGGTTCGTTTTTCGAGCTTTGAACGCTATCTTCTCCGCTTTACGATTTAAAGAAACAGTTTCATTTCGTTATAAAATTCACAACAGAGGCGGCGTGCTGCCAGACTAATAAGAAAATACTCCGAATAGACATGGGACTATATTTTTCTGAGAAAGATAATTATGTTTGCCTCCCGAAGTATGCCGTCTTTTTACCTTAATAAGAAAACAGGTTCTAAAATTCTAGAAATTTTTCCTTCTTTCTAATGATACGTCGACGAGTCTGATGCCATTAGAAAACGAGGAAGCAAACGCAAAACCGTTGTAATAAACACTTCTAGTTCTTTCCGTTTATGTTGATGTATTTCTCCGTCACTAATTGTACATACTCTGTTGTTTCGACGCTGACCCTAATTCGCCTCAGCAGCTTTGCGAAAAACACAAAATCTTAAAAAAGCAACTGCTGTAAAGACAAAACAGCGCTCTATCGATACGATACCAACTCATGAATATTGATAAGGCACTAAGCCCTGCCCACCGTACTACCGATATCACATAGACAGATACATTATGTGAAGGAAGAACGGTAAACCTTGACAGAATCCATCAGATAGCATTGTGAATGTCGTAAACTAGCCGAGGTTTACTTTGACAGCTTTGCCAGCGCTGTGACAGCCACAGCTTTGACACATTGCTAAATTTTAACTTTTCTCTTGTAGACTGATTCAAAATACGGATATATTCAAGACTTCATCCATCTTCCGAGGAAAAACGACAATCAGTCTCAGAGACTTTTAAGGTATGTGCATTTCAATACGTTTCAATAGCGACCAATTATTAAAATAAAGTTGTCAAAGCGCCATGAATGCAATGATGTTAATCATTCGCAATTTTCATGTTTTGTTGTTTAATAATAATACCGTTACGTAATATACACTTGAAGCATGCGCGAGTGCGCTATTGTCTTTGCACGACTGTTTACACGAACAGAACGCCTTGTTGACGTAGAACGCGATTATTAATTTACGTCGATATGTTAAGTGTCGCCGATTGATTAGACGTGAGAGCTTGAGGCTGATCACTCATATGCTTTTGATTGTCGACAATGATTTGGACAGTGTGTGGTGTCGTGCGTTTATAAGCCTTGTCAGAATCGCGAGAACAGTGCATAGTCCGTCGGTCACGGTGGCACG
Source organism: Dreissena polymorpha (assembly GCF_020536995.1). Classification (NCBI taxonomy): domain Eukaryota; kingdom Metazoa; phylum Mollusca; class Bivalvia; order Myida; family Dreissenidae; genus Dreissena; species Dreissena polymorpha. Next base: position 89,668,548 of record NC_068357.1, on the reverse strand, counting down.
GGCTGCAGAACGTGTCGGGGTATTTCATCGCGTCCTTGGCGAATAACATGCCGTCTTGCTCATTGAATTGCGGGTGGATGGCGGATACTAATAAATGTGATTTATCTCATCAGATAAGCTCAACGATTTGAACATCAAACAAGATGAATTTCATTAAAGCTGACCGAATACTATAGGGCGCTTAGTTGTTATTAAAACGAGTTCACTTTTGAGTTGTCAATTAACGTTTTCGAACGTTTTATGCATTTAGATTTTTCGACATTTGCCGGGTGTACAAAGAAAGTTTGGAGTTTTCTTATAAGCTCATTATCTTCTCTCGAGGGAAGTAAATTACACAAGAAAAACTAGTTCAAAGGCGACGTGTAAGAGTTTGTCTTCAAAGATTTTATCAGTTCATGTGATTGTAACCATATGCACTTTCATCAGTTAATTAAAGAGAAAACCCTCGTTTTTCTTAAATGTTCCGATAGCAAAACGGCTTGTTTCAATCAACTGCGATGTGATATTCGTCGAAAATTTTGATACTTTGTCTGGCTAATGAGCAATAATTATTTTAGCAGTATAACATGCGCGTATATCGCTAGTAAAAAAGACAAAGTCAAAACAATTCTACTTTACAAACAAAATAAAATATGAACATGTAATAGTTTTTTTCTATGTAATCACACACATTATACAATTTTCGTATATATTTTTAAATAAGTTTAACATAATTAGATAAAAAAAATGTTATACAAATTTGCAAAACAATCAAGTAGGCGTCAAAATGGTATTTGTTTCTACTAAACCGACCGAAACTATTTTTTGTGGCGAACCAACAGTTTGGTATGTCGGGTTGAGTTTTCCATCATTTTGTGTAAATGCGATGATATTTGCAGAAGTAATATTTTAAATAAAGAAAGAATATTTAATTGAGATTTGGAAGATATCTGTCAAGTAATCTCCGAATTCAAGTGGGAAATTACTTATGAAGTTTGCCGTGGCGTAATGGATATGGTGTCCGCCTAGCGATCGGGAGTTCGATTCCCACTAGAGGAACGTTCTCTAGATCTTCCCCATAGACACCAAGTACTGGTTATAGGCCCAGGAAACGGACTCGAGAGCGCATCTATTAGCCTGAGGCTTTCGATGCAATCGAGCTAAATTAAATAGGTTTAAACTATATAATCTGTGTGTGGTAAACAAAGTAAAATTTGAAAAAAATAAGCCGACCGCACCTACCCTAGTTTTGGCTTTGTCGGTGGAGCCAAACATTTGTGTTTATATACACATGTACATCCTTTCCCATGTTATTATGAATTATAAATTAAAACAACACACGCAATTTACTAAACACAAAAACATTATTGCTTGAACATACATCTTTTTTATGTAATTATAATAAGGGGTAAAAGCTCTTTTTTTAGATTTTTGTGTTAATAATAAATAGATTGACGAATTCACCATCACAATATGGAGAGCGTAGTTCGTGTACGAGTTATCTCGCTTAGGCCGAAAAAACGCAACAACTCGACCATTTGGTAAAATTTAAACTAATAACGCGGTTTATTGTACTCTTTATTCAAGCGGTGGTGAAAATCAACGTAGCTCCTGAACGAACACGGTAATATACAGGTGTTCTTTGTTAACGTACGCGATACAATCCATCATACGTTGACGTCTCAACCATTTTGTCCACAAAATGTATATATCTGTCACTCCTAAATCCTCACTCTCGCGGTTTAATGGTGAATATAAAATGTCCCCAAGGCGATTTACCTTTGTTTTACGACATTCGGCCAAAATAAAGCGGTATAAAACAAAAGACGTCGGTTTATTAACGTTTTTTAGCGTTACGCTGCGTTGACGCTGAACTGTTACGGCGCGGGTTCAGCAAATTCAGGATACAGAGAACCGTTGTTTTGTAGCAATTAAGGGACTTGGAGATTCTTAATTACCGAGTGAATACAAAATGATTCATCGTAACGCTTGAATTTAATTGCGTTTTAAGTCGTAATGAGTTCATAGCCCGCAATTACGCGCGCACAACTTACGTTAATCAGACGTTAGTTTCTTATGTTATTTTAAAATATCTATATTGCACGACGACGTAGGCCCACGTTCCGTCTCCTCAGAAACTAGAAAATTGTGCTTTTGTTTCTATTTTCGTTTTGACATTTTAATTGCTTAAAAAATCACATACGTCAGCTGTTGTTTTTTTTGTGTACGGATGTACCAAAAAATTTTTTTTCATATAACCAGTCAAAAAATGTGAAGAATTTTTTATCATACACGATTTTTGTCTCTTCAATGCGCTATACGTGGTGCTGTTAACATAACATAAATAAGGCACCGGTGAAAAAAAGTGCGTGTTTTTTTTTTTCAAAAAAATATAATGCTAATAACAAAATGTGCATATGGTACGGGGCAATTTAATAACGCATATTAAATTTGAAAATATATTTATATTTTTAAACAAATTAGCTGCATTCGCATGCATAAAAAATAACTTTCACGCCATTAAAATAATTCCAGCTTGGCATTTCCAGTAACATATTACCCGAACGCATATGGCACTCAGCACTAAAGTAGTAAATAATAAGAGTTGTTTCCATGTCAAACACAGATACAGAAATTTACGCTAATCTTACTCCGATAACAAAATCATCGACCCCATTTCTGAATGACATGACGTATGGACACCATGACAGATAATTCGCAGACGTTTAACGCTTTAAAAGCGCCTAGGTGTTAACGAGTAACCATATCGCACTGACGCTTTCAATACCACATGGCATCTCGCTGACATTTCGGAGAATGACCACGGTTCGGACACTCGTATGCAAACCATTTCCAAACATGATACACTCGTAATTGTCAAATTAAAATCACATCAAGCTTTTGCTAGCAGAATGTGTAAATAAAGCGCGCGAGTTTATTGTGATCGATCGTGGCACAATGTCTGGGATGTGTCAGAAGTGTAAAGTGATTACTGCAACTAAAATGATACTAGCATATATTTACAATTAGATGCCTTCAGAAATGGACATTAAAATGACATCAACACGCCAACAAAAATGAGTAAATTAAAAAAAAATATTTACCGCAATACATTATGAAACCAACAAAGAAATTGATTTACAATATACCCACGCGAAAAACAACAAATAAATCAAAACATATATTCGTTTTTTGTGAATGATGGTATGAGAATGACCACCGAGTAACGGAGAAAATTATATAACATTTTTTAATTGTGAACAAGAAGCTTGTTTTATTCCAAACCAAAGCACGTGGCGTCAATTAGCACGAGTCTCAAACAATCAAACAAACATATCGCCGCTAAGAGCAATGTTGACTAGGACGAAAGCCGAGAAAATGGATATATTTCTCCGGCAATCATCAGACCAGAGTCTTGTGAGTAAACCCGTTATGCCGCAAAAATCCTTTTAAATTCTAGTTTTGTTTTTGATTGACAGAGTGTATTAAAGTCGCTGGAAACGATGCTCTGTGGGGTTTGCATGGGTGAAAGTTTAAGAAACGGCAATTTCGTTGATAGAATGGAGGCCATAACCCCCAAAATGCATTCAATCCAAATATTGTCGCGCCTGATTAAAACGTGCGATGTTTGATTAAAATAACGTGATTTTATTTTATCTTTCGTTTGTATTTGTGTATTATAGAATCTACTTAGATACCTATAAAAGCGACTTGCTTGCCTGATGAGTGGAACTGTCTTTTGTTATTGAAAGAAAATGCGAGAAACTGAAATGACATGAATGAAATTATGCAACATAAATGGATGAGGCATTTTTGAAATAACAAAGAAATGCATTCCTTTCTTCCTTTTCACGGTTTGATAAATTAAATAAAAAAAGATTTGCACATTTTCGTTGTGCATATTGTTGTTTTTTTTTTTTGCAATGAAACAGTAATACTGAACACCAGACGTGCTCTAAAATATCCACTGTATGCATCTTTTGTCGATTTAAAGACCTAAATATTATTGTGTAATATGAAAAGGCCTGTTGATATCGTTATATTTTGGGACAATACGAAGATTGCATATAACGTATAAATAACTAACTACAACTATGTCAGCGCGGATGGCCGAGCGGTTTAAGCAATATTCTTTTGCTCCAGGGGTCAGTGGTTCGATCAAAGGTGGATTACTTTTTTTCTTTCTCTTATTGTACTTTTTAACCTGAAACTCTTTATTTCCGATGTTAATAGAACTCGAGTACTTGGTCTTTCTTTGTTTTTATTAGCGCACGCTCGTTACTACTGTCTTCCATGTCTAAAAATAACTATTTTAACTATCAGTGTTATATTATTGGCTCGTATTTTTCATGTAGAAATAAAATTTAAAAACAATAAAGAAGATACAAAAACATGTATATTTTTTATGAAAGAAAACAAGCAAACATTCCGCATGTTCGCTGGGAAACAACACGTTTTCTCATAATATTTTCACATTGTGTATTGAGTGAAAAATATAGTCAACATCACGTTAATTAACTATATTCCAACGCTGTGCCAATCAATGCCCTAATACACAAGTAACTAGCTGTTGCGAATATTGCATTACAATTTTGGGTGTTCTATTTATTTAGATTATATGAATGTTGACATCGTAATTCTAAATTTTCAAACTTCCTGGATAAATATCGCCATTTTAGCAAGGGCTCTAACAAATCCGGTAGAAAAGAATAATTACATTACAATTAATTATTTTTGCTTCTGTTGCAAACGAATAGGGCCATTTCAAATCAAGGTTTTCTAAATCGTAATATAATACATGTACATCAATTCATTCGCGCATCTGATTCTTCATCGACTGATCATAAAGCATCCTGTTTGGACCATCATTACCTGGAAACAAATGCCGGACATCCTTTTGCTGATTATGTTTGTTTGTATGGAGGTTACATTTATCGAACATTACCTTATTGTTGCGCTCATGATATACATTTTGATAAAAAAAATCAACTCGTAAATTAAAATAAAACAAAATGTTGCTTTTAGTCATTCTGATCATGTATATAAATACTTGATCTTTGGCTGTGTATAATTCGACGCATACGCAACATTTGATAATGGAAAAAGAGATAAGCACACATTGATTATATATATATATATATATATATATATATATATATATATATATATATATATATATATATATATATATATATATATATATATGCAGTTTAACTAAAATGAGATCACGTTAGGTGTTGATGGACGGATATAAACAATGCATCCAATCACTAATGCCTACGGCGTTGTATTCTCATGTCCCAGTGGTTCTTCGGCGTAACGGGGACCGTTGCGAAATTGGGAAAATACTTCTCACCCACCTAGGTTACTATTTTATGTAAACCCAACGCAGAGGGGGATTGTATTTATACATGATCCCTCAAATCTTCGAGGGATCTAGAAAAGATTAACAAATCTAAAACACATTTTGATCTTCTGTGAAGCCATGATACGAGTCTGGATCAATATTTGTCCGCTTGGTTTCCGGATCGTTTTATCCGAATTTCCAATTCAAAAATATTTAATCGCTTAAAGACTTCATCGTAGTCGTTTATATTTAATCCGTCTATCGACTAACGGGTTTGTCTATGTTTGAGTTGTGCCGTAAAATATACTGGACAGATAAGCAATGAGTGCCTGGTCGTCGATTGTACCGCTGTGAAAGGCAACTAACGTTTCACTATGATAAATTATTCTTCGTAAGGTAATCAATGAAGATGAGCAACCTTGATATTTATATAATAACCGTAACAGAAGTCTCAGTGATAAATTAAACCGAGCCGAACAATATGACACTTGTGACAGGCTTTATATCTCGCTTAATGCAATATTACATGCGCTTTTAACACCCAAAATGCACGAGCTGTTGTCCCAAACTTCGGGAGATCGTCGCCAAACAAGATGGCTGACACAAAGGCCAACCGCATGAGGTCTAAGAAACCATGTGACCTGCCATGGTGACTTTCTTTGCGGGGTAACATTCCAATTGTAAATGCTATATAGATTCACCTTGCAAACTAATCCTCATAATTGTTGTCAAGGTTTAGAGTGACATCAGGCTGACAATATATATCATGTCGTGAACAGTTATGTTTCGCTGAAAATGCCTTCTGAATCGTATATCTCGTCTGCGGATGTATTGCATTTATCAAAAGGAACAACACAAACTTACAAAAGAACGAAGTGCATATATATCACCAAATTGTCAAGTCCATGGCTTGGTAAGATTAATTTGGGAAAGTAATATCAAAATGAAACATAATACAAAACATACGTATTTTCTGTCGCTTTATATAATTTTTATTTATGATTTTATATAAATAAATTTCATTGTAAAAGGTTAATATCAACTTTGTGAAACTTGCTCTTGTGTTGGTTAACATTTATGACTCTGATGTAAAAAATATTCGCGGAATCAATTAAGTTTATACGGTAAAGCCTTTCTTAAGGCTCAATATATATGTCATAATAGTTTAATATGGAAATTGTTTATTCTAAAATTTAAACATACACATTATATTGTTTTTGATCCTATATTTAGAGAGGAAACATAATTAGAGCTGTACATAGGAACACAATAAGAGTTCACCAAGAAAATGCAAAAAATGTTTTAATTTGAGAACGCGCATGGGTGTATGACATACAATTAAGAAGGCCCTAAATTATTTGAAAGTTGTTCCACAGTTTAAGTGAATCCGTGCAATATAGAAGAAATGAACGTTGTATTGTATGTTCGTGAATTATAAAACACAATCATTAGAGGCAAATGACCACATAGCTAAAGTTTTTCGCAGGACTTCGCTCATACAAATGCGGGAAGCGATCGGCCCCCAAGGACTCTTAAACGGTCATGGCTAGAGTGAATAAAATAATTAATTTCTACTAGTCGTTATTCATTTCCCTTGACAGGATTGCATTTCATTCACATTCTTTGAATTATTCAACAATGTGCGCTGGCGATTGTCGCTTTTCAGGGTCGCGAAATATACGTGGCGACTTTCATGGTCTGTTCCATCGGGATGAACTCATTATTTTATACTGAGTCATGTTCATTTGTCAAACATAAGACATGTAGAACGTATTCAATATTTTAAATAAGATATATTCAGATACATTAAGGTCTAAATTTCTTTTTAAATATAGGATCTGGCACGAGTTGTAATATCATACCATATTTTATTAAACGAGTTCAGGAATTTCCTGGACGAGTTTAATAAAATATGGTATGATATGATTACGCGTGTCAGATCTATTTTATCATATGCTTTAAAATGAGCAAATTAAATAAATATTTACGCAAAAATTATGATAAATCCCGAATGTTGTTTACATTTCGTGATGTCATTTGACGTTGCAACGTCATTTCAGCAAAATAACAAAATGCGATTAGTCAATAAACGAAAACTAAGCCAATGAAAACGCTTAAAAATGTTGTATTACACATGTGTAATTTATAGAGGATATTTGTTGGATTCGGTGGACTATCGATTTTATTTCACAAGTGATCATATAAATATGTATTTTTTATGATCACGAGTGAATTAAAATCGATATTCCATCGAATCCAACACATTTTTTTGATTTGATTTTTTTTTCACCGTTTATTTACATTGTAAAAGAGTTTAACTGGATAATTTGGCTGGATTTATGACGTCATTTCGTTGAAAAAAATGACGTCAGTTCACAATAAAACAGTGAAATTTTTCACTGTTATTTTTCACTGTTTAAAACGGTGAAATACCAGTTTTATTTCACTGATATTTCTCTATAAACCATCGGAAAGCATAAAATAAAAATAAAAATATGTAAATGTAATGCTTATATTACATGGGCAAACAGGGTATGGCATTTATGACTAGGTACTTATTTATGGCAAACGACGAATTGTACAATTGTTTATCACTTGACAACATCATATTGCAAACACGATTACTAATTAATAAAACTAGGTTCGGCGCATTGGAATAGTCAATGCAAAACATCCAATAACTAATTGCAATCTGTGTATAAAATATTTGAAAACAAATCAGTTATTCTTTCAATTACCCCATACTCATAAATTGCCGCTTTTCACTTAAAGCCGTTTTGCAGTGGCCAATATAGCATAAGTTTACATCTGAAAATATGTAGAGCTCTAATAATCCGAAATGGCCATCTAGTTTTCTTTTCTCTTTTTGAATATGTTTGCACTCGTCACATATCTTTTCTATTCTTAGTATTCTTCGGGTTCAAGACAGTTTGGCACTGTTTTCTCTGTCTCTGTCAAAAACCACACTGCCCTTGCATTTCTAGACACAACGTATTGAGCAGGTATTAACAAACTAGCAATATATTCGAACCAATTGATTGTGCGGCCATTGGCATGACAGACTACACTAAAGGACAAGACAGTTGTAGTAATCCTGTTTTACACATGTCTAAAATGTATTATTTAGAAGTTATCTAATCATCTATAGTTTCATTAAATTACAACATACTTTTTAAATGTATCGATAATATATTTCCGATTCATCAACTGAATACGATATTTTTCAGTGATAACGAACAATATTTTTTTTATTTTTAATGTTAAAGAATGTCGTAATTACTTACAACTAATGTAAATATAATTAATATAATATTTGGTTTTCCGGTTACACAAATCAGAGATTTGTTTTACAAGATAAAGCATGAAAGATTTGATATACATAATTTTTATCGTTTGACACAAACACAAATATGACTTCATATATATAATTATTGAAACGCAGTCTGTTTTTATAAATAAATAAAGTAAGTAACCATTTGTAAGGAATAATGTAAATATACATAATACATAATGTATATCAAACATACGGCACGATATCAGTTGTCGGCCATGTGTGCATGGACAGTTAACCCTGTGCATGCTGGGAAAGTTGTCGTCTGCTAAAATGTCGTGTGCTGAATTTCTAAAATTAGCATTTTCTTCGATTTTTTTCAAAGAATACTTTCAGAATAGCAAACAGTTTGGATCCTGATGAGACGCCACGTTTTGTGGCGTCTCATCTGGACCCAAACTGTTTGCAAAGGCCTTTAAAATTCGGTTCCAGCACTGAAAGAGTTAAAATTATACGGTAGGTATGCTGTGAAGGTCAAGCAAATTTTTGGCAAGAAAGAAATCTGGTCCCAACAACACACGCATAATTAAAAAACACGCGCTATGCCAGATTAATTATTAAATTGTATACACAGCAGGCATACAGAAAATAAAAATGGGTTAAGCGAATATATTAATTACATAACTACCATTACAGTTAAAAACAATACTGTCATTTTTTATTTGAATATGCTTACAACTTATTGACTGTACGACGAGTAAGCCAACCTTTTAAAAACCAAAGTCATGTCAATGTTTAACATATTATGAGCTTTATTTATATTTGTTCGTGGTATTAACGGCTCATCGTTTACAAAACATTGTGATTTGTAGCGCAAAAAAGTTAATTGAACTAATCCCAATCAATCAACTTTAAAGTTTAATAAGTTACCACCTCAATTGTCATTAACATGCGCTTAATATTCGCTTTGAAATAATGAAGACAATTTATTAATATTATTTTGTTGACGATGTTACTGTATAAGTAACAAACCGTGTTAGTGTACTCTGTGGTATTAAAATCGTATAATAAACGTGATTATATATATATAACACTATGTCAGTTAAAAGTTCCAATTACGGTAGATGATAATTTTGTCTTTTTTTTTCATAAACAGTACGTTGATCGATGGAAAGATATCCGTAGTTCTGTAAATATAGATAGTTATGGAATTGTTTTAATTATGTACTTTTTACGTTGTAACGTGACACAAAAGTTTTTCAATAATAATTTTATGAATTTCATAATTATATTTAATTAATTATGCAAAAACTGCAATACATATATTTCAACATGGTATTTTAAGGTAGCATGTGAGTTGTCAGTCAATCATCATGCGAAGACACTATACATGTCACCTATGTTTTAACCATGATTCAGAGGCATGTTTTTTCTATTAAAATTGCATATATAAAGATCCTTTTCCGACATTTGTATTTATTCTATTAAATTCATATGTACAATAATATGAAAATTTGCCTTCGCTTAGTTGGTGAAGAGGCTTGGTATTCTGTTCAGTTATGTCAGTTTATTCAAGAAAAAAGATATTGCCTAATATTGGAAGTTTCTTTAAGTTAATTCGTATACAAAATAATATAAAAGCAGCAGCAGTTATAATAATGTTTAAACTTTAGTATAAGTTCATTCTGTGCTGTTAGTACAACAACAACAACACAACAACTACTACTACTACTACTACTACTACTACTACTACTACTACTACTACTACTACTAGTACTACTACTACTACTACTACTACTACTACTACTACTACTACTACTACTACTACTACTACTACTACTACTACTACTACTACTACTACTACTACTACTACTACTATACTACTACTACTACTACTACTACTACTACTACTACTACTACTACTACTACTACTACTACTACTACTACTACTACTACTACTACTACTACTACTACTACTACTACTACTACTACTACTACTACTACTACTACTACTACTACTACTACTACTACTTCTATTACTACTACTACTACTACTACTACTACTACTACTACTACTACTACTACTACTACTACTACTACTACTACTACCAATAGTGATAATGACGATAATCGTGTATTTAAGGCAAAGAACGTTTTGTTGTAGCAGTTTGTAAAAAAATCATCCTTAATACGTGTACATAGCAAAATGTTGACATTGTTTACATAAAACAAGAATATAGTACTTGATAAAACAAATTAAACATTTATCACGTGCTAACGTTTCCAGCATAACGACCTACGTGGAGAGCTATAAAGTATGTATTTCAGCAATACAATATATCAGCGAATAAACAATCTGACAAACTGTTCTTCAATCAAAGAAATGCATTTATTATTGCACGTGTACTGCAAATATTTACACAAATTTTGCTGCTATAAACCATATCACTTCGCAAATTTGCTGCTTCACTGTTTTTCGATCGACACTATATTAAGCATATACTTAGTAATTATTTAGTTTAAGAAATGGGGTCACCATTTTATTTAATGACATCAGTTAATGAAAATACATATATTGAAATATGGACGCAATGCTTGTACGCTAAAATTGATAAAATACATGTACATGGGTGCCAGGAAGTATGTGACAACTATCTTAAATAGGTATCCATATTGATGATCTATAAAATCATGTAATACACGTAAACATGAAATGCCCTCAACATGTATCAAACGTGACAGAGGAAAATAGCTGGAAAAGCAAATAGCACAGGCTAATCAGGTACAACACTTTCCGCCTTCACTGGATTTTTGCTAAAAGGATAATTTCTTTAAACAGATATCATAAAATCGGACTGCACAGGCTAATCTGGAACGACACTTTTCGCACATGCGTTAAACCCCCTTTTTACAGAGCACAGCCCAATTTATTAATAGTAACATTTTGTTCTCATGTAAATGGGTCTGCGCACTTGTGAAACATTCGAGCGTGTATTTCCAAAAAACAATTATTATCCTCTACACGAAATAGTATAGCGTTGTATTCAGTATTAAACTAATTCTTTTGCAAACTGATTTATTTGCTAAGGAAATGTATACCTATCAATGAATGATAGAGCATACACATACACCAATAATTGACTTAGGAATTTTCTTGAAATTATATTTCTTTCATGAAGCATGACCAATAGCATGTAAACTGGTAACCACGTTTAAAACATGTTTAATAAAATTTTATAATTATATATCAAGATATATTTTGTCTTAAGCATGAAATATCCGTGTTTCGGGTCTATGAACGATGGCGTATTTCTATTCTTTTTTCAAACAAAATGCAGAAATAATAAATACCATTGAGATTGTTTCGAAAGAATGCATATTTTCTTCATTATATCCCCATGTTTATTACAAGTGTGTTTTTGGGTGTTCGCTGTAAAATTCATTATTGCGCCGTTTTGTTGGTAATTATTTATTATATAATCAGAAAGTTTAAAATAGAAATATCCTGAAATCTTAAGGATTTTTTTAATTATTTTGAATATGTTGTCTAATAACTTTCATAAGTTACTGCAGCCGGTAGTTTTAACAAATAAAAACCATATTTATACGTGAAAATACGAAATGATGAGAAAACAATCATGTTATGGATACTTTTAATTTTATGATTTATAATTATATATGATGCTGAAAAGCACGAATAAAAAAGAAACAAACTGACATCAATGTTTATTATAATTATACATATAACATATTTCATTTTTATATAGTAACACATGCGGAAATTGATGAACTATGTGAATCGCATTCGAAAGCAAATGAAACAGTATTTTGCCCCAAACATTAACAGCTGCTTCTCTTTCCTGTCGCCCTGTCCTATATTTTACAGACAAGCTGATGACACGAATTTCACATTCGTTTAATCACGCGTCGCGCGCATAATTGAAAATAACGCGCGTGCGTTTAAAAAGTAATTTATCTCGTAAAATTAATTCTAACTTGTCCTCTTTCCTTTCTTATCCGTTGATCTAGGGCCGCATACACGTGAATAAATCTGTTGCTGAACGTTGTTTTCGTCCTATTACACTTTCAACAAAAGTCAAAATTATTTTAATAAAACCAAGCTCCACGGATCGTTATTGACTCAAACGGTTGGTTCCTTCCGTCTGGGATTCGTGTTAGGAGGTATTCATTGACCCAGAGGATGGTCCAAATTATGTGCATGTTATCATCGGCATCTCCGAATGTCATCAAGAAAGTGCCCTTATCTGGGGGCCCTTATCAGCCCCCTGATCGTTACCTAATCATCGGAACCTTTGTGATCGCGCCCGTGAGGTCAGAGCAGGGTCACTGCGCCCCATCTATTCACATAACTATACCCGCCAAGGGGAATGAAAACCATACGACACATAATAATACATAATAACATCTTGAATGTATACGCAACCCTTGCACCTTTGTGACCTGGACATGCACCGTACATTTGATAGGTCCTTGTTTTTATGCGGTTCGGTAATTATTTGGAAGTAAAGACTTTAAGTGTCTTTATAGGCGATTGGTGGTTAATATTAATTGTGTGCAAAACAAATAGATGTTTGCGTGTGTCAAGCAAAATTTTCAGGTTTTTACATTGAACAAGTTTTGAAGACGTTATTTAAAGTTCGTTATCAATCTGTTGGCTCGATTTTTGCGTAACTATGTGAATGAAACATTAGGGTATTAAACGAAAATCAACACGTCTAAACGTTAATGTTTTTAACCAAATAAAACTTAATTTTAACGCATAATGATACTCGAGTGTTTTTTAGTATGTCGCTGGGATTTTTTAATTAATTTTCTAAATAATCAATATTTAAACATAATTTTCAGTAAAATAAAAATAAGCAATAATATAATTCAAACCGCATCAGAAGTAACGCTCGGTAGGCGGTACTAGTTTTTTAGCCTGTTTCTCTATCGCACCATTGAGACTGCGGATCAACAGGGGTGGTGCAGAAGGCGTTCTATCGGTTAATGGGCGGGCACTACTTTACATGGAACCGCCTAGTCCTCCACGAGAGGAACAAGGGCCACAGCGGGAGAAGAAAAACAGACCGTCCTTTTATAGTTCATATATCACTCTTCTGTTATGATGTCAAAACATTCAATATACTATTATCCAGTGATCTTTGGGGCTTGTTCGAATGCAAAAACTGGGATTCGTGTAAAACACTATATTCATTCTATTTATCTCGCCGTAAACGTAGCCGGGGATAACAGTGGTCTTATACTTGTTGTAAACAGTGTTAATTTTTGGCGTAAACCGAAATTTTCACAGCCAGGGCAGGTTAAACTCGTTAAAATCATAACAAATCGTATACATTTATTTTTGAACGCATATTTATGAACGAAAAAACTAATACGAATAGAAATACTATTGGAGCGTGATTAAAAACGCAATAGCATGAATACAGTACAATAAGTTTGCAAATGTTCCGAACATTAAATGCGATTGTAAAAAACTTGACAAACAGTTATTAATTTTTAATGTATGATTTTGTGGCGTATTCTGAAAGTTGCTTAGTACTCTTGCCTATATCAAACTGTGATATATCATAACCGGAATAATCATTTTTCTTATCTTCAAATACCATAAGTGTGGTCTGATCGTATCCACCATGCTCTATTTATAAACCTGGTAATCGCAAGGTACACCGCGTCGCGGCTGGCTGTTGAATCGACCACGGTTCGCGACTTGGCCCGCCCATGCCCAATATATCTTTTTCTGACAGCTCATTCGTTCGTTCAGTGTGTAGTATAGCTTAGTAGTAACGCGTTGATTGACAGCTTTACAGGCATCGGCCGATACAGGAGACAGCATACTTGCTAAACAAGGATTGTGATGATAGTGTGTAGAAACGTTTACTAACATTGACAGTTTTGTATTCCTTTGACAGAATCACGGATTTGTTTATGCCAACCGGATATTCGTTGTCGCGATTCGGGGAAGCATCAGTGGATTCGGACATCCCGGGCTTGGACCTTAACTAGCCTTTGCCTTGGACTAGTAAAGGAAAGTCCATGGCTCAAAGGGTAAGGATATAGCGCAGTAATAGCGGCTCGTAATTTAAATAATTAGGTTAGCGATGATCCACGCGGTGCTTAACGTCTGTGCTAAAATGAAAGTATGCATACATGAATAATAGTCCACGGGATAAGAACGCGTTATGTTGTTACGGTGTTTACAATCGAGAAATCTTCATTTAACGCTCGTGTTTACTGTACGTTACTTGCATCGTTTCTTTGGATTAAGGATAACGCTGTGGTTTTTGTTTATTATTTCAGTTGGAGAATGAATACCCGGCACACTATCCGGGCAGCGCGATAGCGGGCATGGAGAGCATGTACCCCGACCATCACCGAAACTCGCTCCCAGGCGGGCACTCTTTGCCCCCTCATAGTGTGAACCATGGGGGATCTATGCACTCTTCTTACCCCCCATATTCGGCAAGCACAAATTCTATGGCCGGCATGGGGGGAAATCCTACACAAGACAGTCAGTTAAAAAGAGACAAAGATTCAATATATGGGTAAGTGTCGTGGTGGAGATGATATATAGTGAATTATCTGGAATATATGTGTGAACACGTTGTGAATATAGACTGTTCGATGGATTACATGCAATACAGAGCACTAAAAGCGTGAGCCCTGTTAAGACCATTAGTGCATAAGGAAACACCAGTTTAAACTGATTAAAGGATTTTGGAAATTTATTTTATATTTTAATCTTCAAATAAAAATCGCGGTTGATAGTTTTCCTACCAATTCGTAAAATGCTAAATATCATTTAAATACTTTTAGATGCATGAAATATATTTTGTATTTATCAACAATATTTAAGATTAAATATTCAAAAAATAAAATAAAATAACTTCGCTACAATGGCGTATAAATGAATACCACAGATGTACAAGTCAGCTCGCCACTGGTTTGGTTTTACCGCGACCGTGCAGAAATATCTAGTCAGTGTACAGTAATGTAAAACACCAAAATACCATCAGTTGACTAAACTACGCGGTTAAACACAGAATGTTTCGCGATGCTCCAGGCACATTGGAAAAACGCATAAAAATGCTCTAGCCAAAAACAAAATGGCTGGCCGTCATGTATTTACATATTTTTGTAAACACGCGAGAAAATCATCAATTTCTCGAAGATTTTTGCTCGCGACCGGAAATACCGGGAGAAGCGGCCTGTTGATTAGAAGTCTTTTAATTGTAGATTAATAGCTTATTTACTCGATTATCGAAACGCCCGTGAAAATGTCTCGGAAAATGTATATAGTTTTTGACTGAGTATTGTGTACTTGTATTATGCAATGCCGTCACGGACCGTATTAAATATTAGGAGCGATTTCTAAAATTACGTTATAAAAATGGCATACACTTCTGAAATGGTTGGAGTTATTAAAGGAATTAACCCTCAGAGAGAACATGACATTAATTTCGTAAATTGTATGAACCTTTCGTCGTGAAATGGATATCGCGATATGTAATAAAACTGTTTAGTGCCTGCACCTAATTAATGCATCATCGTAAAAAGCAATTTAAGTCGACTAAAATCACGGTTATGTTTTATTCAAAACAACCAATATTAAACGTTTGACAAATAATATATATGACATTAACTCTTGAAAACGAATACAATAATAAAGCCCACAATACCTGACATATCTAAATTTTAAAAAATTGGGTACGTGGACAAACAACTTTCTTATTAAAAAACTTCGGAAATACTAATTAAGCTTCCACCCGGTTTTCAGGCACCCGTTGTTCCCGTTGCTAGCGTTGATATTTGAGAAATGCGAGCTGGCGACCTGTACCCCCCGGGAGCCGGGGGTGGCGGGTGGCGACGTCTGCTCCTCAGAATCCTTCAACGAGGATATAGCCGTGTTTAGTAAACAAGTTCTGGTAAGTCATGTATTTTGTGAAATACATTTCCTCTTTGTTAATTAATCGGAGTTTAGTTAATTTATTATAATAAGTCTTTATGATTCCAGTATTAAGTAACATAGTTATCCAAGTACATGCTTTTACTTGTGTCAGCCTTTTTTCATGATTGTTTGGTATTTATTGTGTATTTGTATAAAGTTCAATTAGGAAAATTAATATTATTTATGTGGAATCATTGATCAAGTTTTCACAATAAATTTCAAACATTTTGACAAATGGAATTCATGAAAATTAATTCCTTTACAGAAGATAGTATAATTGTCTTATGTATTTTGTGATGGAAAATAAATGATATTTACAATAAAAAAATATAAATAAGTTTAAAACCGGTTATATTCTTTTATGTTTTGTTTAGTGAAAAATATTTGTAAATATTTTTGTTTTATTTTCTTTTATTTAAAAAAAAGTTAATATAATTCGAATGATTTATTCATCTTAATTTGAATAGCATATTTATACAATATAATTCACCATTTTTATTTATTTTCACTTGCAAATAAAATATTCAACATTAAACATATGAATTGTTTAAAGCTGTGTAAATTAAATCTTGTTAATGTTTAACTTATGCAGGTATTTAAGGCGCCACATGTCTTAATTTGTGCATTATTAATTCATTTAAATATTAAAACAAATAATCCGTCGGTTTAATACGTCTGAGACTGCAGTTGTTTGACTGTAGGTTTAAAACGATTAATCCGGATAACACTTAGTATTAATACACTAAAACTAACATTATTTATCGCTTAAATTATTAGGGGATTCGATTACGTTCGAAGAATAGAATCATTCTACCGCGAAAAGTTATGATTACAAGAAATTTAGATTTGTTATTGAAACGCATTCAGTATAACGTACATGTATATTGCGGTAAACATTTTGAAGCATAGTTATGTTTACCGATAAAATATTTTGAGTTTTGATTTAAATGATTATTCCGTTTGCTTGAGGTAAAACCTTTAAACGGACGTGTTCATAAATTAGCGTATTGATCAATATTTTCATCTAATTAATTTACTTACACAATTGTAATATTTTGAATAATTATATTTACAAGGAAACAAACAGCATAAAAATAAAATGGTTGCCTTGGCGATCAGACCCGGGACCTCAAGGAACTAAAATAACTCGCTAACACTTCACCACGAAGGATTTTTAAACATCCTGAACCGCTATCTTCGTTAAACACGTGTTTTGCAAAATTATCGATGAAAAGCGTTTCTAATGTTTTATTATTTGTTACGATGTCGCTTGATTATTATCAATAAACGAATATAGTTTTAACATTTTTCTAAGTCAGTAGTGTAAATGTGTTGTTTTTTTAAGTGTGTGGATAAAATGCATACATTTTTTAAAAATCCATACCGATTTTTAATTGTCATTCTTCCAAACTATGATCATGTCCCATTACACAGGGTTTACTGAAAGTATTCTTACAATAAACGAATCACGAATGCCTTTTACAAACTGCTTATTTTCGAGTGCGCCATGTTACATAATACTCTTTTTTCTACATTTTAATAAGTGTTTATTTATCAAAACCAGTTTTAACAGCATTTAAACATGTTATAAATTTAAACACATGCGACTGAAAAATGTTCTGGACAATGCAAGAGAGACTAAATAACCATTATAATCGTATGGTTTCCAACCGTCAGGTTTTTTATTCCTCAATAGTAATAAATGTTGTACGTCTTACTTTATTAATTTTACCCAAATACACTACTACTTGCCAATACAAGACTGGCCCCGAGACCAAATACACTACTACTTGCCAATACAAGACTGGCGTTGAGACCGCGCGCGGACTGTGTTCCAATTGAAACTGAGCATGTTCCCGTAATTATTGACAACTGTGGCAGCATATTAAACACAGCAAGTGTCTCTTCACATAATAGGAAATAATGACAAGTTATCCTGAGGATGGGGTATGAAATAACAACAATTATTGAACAGGTCTGGCTATGTTTTGGTCAACGCAAGATCTCTTGGACACATACACCGTAATTTCCGCATAGAATCATTAGCTAATTTCTCGAATTATAATAATTTAGCAAATATTGGCGACTGCGGTGAAGGAACATCAGTTGGACAGTTTTATTATCTATGATTGTGAGCTATAGTTTTGTCTCGAGGATAAGCATTGATCTCTTCATGTCTCTACTATTAACTAACGCTTGACTCGTCTTTACATACGTTCACATAACTTTTGAAGCTTCTTTAACGCCATATCCATATTCTATGAATTTAACCCATTTATGTCTAGTGGACTCTCCCATCCTTCTAAATTGGATCAATTTATTTCCAAAATTAGGGGTGTCTAGTATATTTATTTCTATATTAAGAATATTTCTTACAGAAATCACTTTAAGCAAACAGCACTGACCCTTAGTATATTTATTTCTATATTTAGAATATTTCTTACAGAAATTCCTTTAAGCAAACAGCGCAGACCCTGATGCGACGCCGCGTCATGCGGCGTCTCATCTGGGTCTACGCTGTTTGCAAATGCCTTTTCTCGACGCTAGGCATAAATTGACTCGTCTTTTCATACGTTCACATAACGTTTGAAGCTTCTTTAAAGCCATATCCATATTCGATTAATTTAAACTTAAACAAATAATAATTCAAACATGTTTTATAACAATTGCAGGCACGTTCAGACAAGCCGTTATTTTCATCAAATCACGAGCTGGATAGCCTGGTGAGTACGATAGTGTTTATTAACATTTAACACGATAAAAAAATACAATTCACAATGCACGTATAGGTTTCGGTGTCACACATTTTAATTATAAGTCAACAAAAATCTCAATATTTCAATCGTGGCCGTTTACGCTACATCGGCCTTTAAATATACAGACATCGTTTTCATTTTGGGAAACTATTTGAAAGCCGAGTGTCTGTTCGGAAGAGATAACATTCCGAAAATAATGTTTGAGAGTATGAATGTTTTACCATTCAGAACGCATCTGAAGGATTGAAACTCAAAACCATGCGAGATTTTAATGATAACCGTACGGCCAACTCTCCACGATATTTTACCCTACCTATATCCACTGTAGTCACTTTCTTTTTATGCCCGTGGCGAGGAAAATTAGGGGTTTTAGAATTACCCTCAGTTAACCGAATGTCAGACAAGTCATAAAACTGTGTCGGGGTTGTTGTCAGTTTATACCTTGTTTTAAGAACCTCGGATATGCTAGACCCACGATTCTTACTTGTTCTCCTACACGCTTCTCGGGAAATTATGGGAACGTCTAAAACACATGCCTCGACTTGAAATATACTCGGCTAAAGAATAAACATATGAGAGGGCATTGCTTCTAATGAGTATCGTTAGAATTTCACAGAGAGGTGCTAATTTTCACCGGCTCAGTAAACCAGCTTGTCCGTGCCTCATACCACTTCATTCAATATGGCCGCCGTAATTAAATTCTTGGTAGCCGCTGTTTCTGACACATGAATATGTAATCCCGCCAGGGTCATTAGGCGATCTCGCCTATCGCATTTGTCCGAAGGGATCGTTTATTGTTACCAATTGCAGCAATCAACAATTGTTCATGTCATTCTCTTTTTGATGAAAATTTTCTATTATTATTAATTATTCAAAATTAAGCATTTTGTAATCAATTCGTGAAATTTTAGTACAATTATAAACGTAATAAAAGCAGATTGAATATCTCCTAACATTAATAAAACTACCAACGTTGACTGATAGAGTAGTGAAACCAAATGTTTTATATCTTTAAATAAACTTAAAAAAACACTTATTATTTAGATTGATTTGTTGCAGATCTTTCGGTTGGTTTTGCAATTGTTTATTTCAGAGAATACATACATAAATACTTTCATATCGTTACTTTGTTTTATACACTTGCAGATGATACAGGCTATACAAGTTCTTCGTTTCCATCTCTTGGAATTAGAAAAGGTAAATATGATATATTTTCTCTGTTTAAACAATGTTGTTAATTGTGCGATTAACTCACGATTTAAAATTGTAAAATTATAAATGATGTACGCGACTAGTGCATGCGTTTATTTGACTTTAAAGCATAAAATACACTCATTTTTAAGGACACCAAACCAATAATATAATAAACACGTACAGTAATTTATCGCGTGAGAATATTAAAAGTAATTATATCCATCATTATCTTACCAATAATTGGACGAATATTGGCGCTTTCCTAAATATCATAATTACAAAATGGACCCAGTAGAACTGGGTGTTTTAAATTGAATCCCCGATCTTTAAGACTTCACTGGGAACAAATTAAGTCACCTACGTTTGTCGAGGTTCAATGTTATCATAGATACTATTCTATAAACTTAACAATTTTGCAATGCGGAGCGCGATACGACCTTCTTGGCGTTCAAAAATCCAGACTGATAAGAATAAGCATACAAATTTACTCGGTTTGAAATAGTTTTGTTTGCCGTGTATGATTTAAGCAAATAAGAGATTTTATCTAGCTTTTCTTAACATTAAGCAGTTCTATTAAGTCTTATTTAGTTATTATAAATCCAGATATCATGAAATGTATACTATACTTATTTGAAAAAGGTCATGATATTTTACTATAATCACCACCACCCTATTAGAACGATACATTTAACATGTCCTATCACACTTTGAAAAAGGACGATACATTAATTTTGATTAAAAAACACCACTATATGAAATAAAATAAACTTGATAAAAGTTATATAATATATACATAATACAAAATACACACCAAGTTTAAAATTGTGTATTGATCAATGTGAAAACAAAATTAAACAAACCTAACGGAAAGCTTTTGTTTTCTATTTCCAGGTTCATGAACTGTGTGACAATTTCTGCCATCGATATATAAGTTGTTTAAAAGGCAAAATGCCTATAGACTTAGTGATAGATGAACGCGAAGGAACCGGAAGTACTACTTCCAAGAGCCCGGAAAACCCGGATCCTTCAGATCTTCAAGATCCGGTAAGTAAACGCTTATTACGTTATGAGTGTTTGGATTGGACAGTCTAAATAATGCTTGGATTGCTGTGGTATTTGATAAATTGCACAACAGACATCGAAATTGGAATTATACTATTGCTATTATCGCGGTAATCTGATTATATGCACACTATAGCAGGGTTCTGTAAATATAATTAAAAAATAAAAATAATATAAATTATTATTAAATTATAATAAATTATACATAAAAAATGACAGAATACGGGTGTTAAATTAATACATAGCTAAAAATGAAAAATTAAATAAATACCTATCATGTTATACGATATGACACATCTTATTTGCTAAATAAACACATATTGTATAAAAAATAATAATTTCATATAAAGTTGTATTATTCAGTTTAGATTATCAAAGGTTATCTCCACTCATACCTATGGAACACACATTGTCTTTTATGATGTCAGTTTCAATAATTCTTTCACAATAGATAGGTCCACTGTTTGACAAGGTCATTCCTCAAGTCACTATGCCGCTTATTTCTGGTCAATAAATTAAGGCATTTCTTGAGCGGCATTTCCAATAGCTTGACCCAAACTCGGGCCTTCCAAGATATTATATTGATCTCCGGTCTATCTCTATAAATCAAACGCAATTGTTTATTTGCGCGAAAAATTTGCCAATATCACTTAAGTGACTATATTTGGATGGGTGAAATTGATTGGTAGTGGGGACAGTCCGCGATAGAGATGCAACGGACCGGGATTGTCTTCTGGCATAAGAGAAATACGTGTTCAAAGGTTCTTAGGGATAAAGCTGTCTTTATCTTTGTTTTTGAGAGTAATTCTTCTTGAGGACAAGGAAAAATATTGAAACGGAATAAAAATCGTTCGGGAATTTAATAACTTTTTGCATATCTATCATTTTAGCAACATCAAAATGGCCATCGTGTCAGGCAACACACTTTAACACGAAAACATTCCGGCTAAAGCCGCACGCTTTCACTGCGAAACACGACACCACACACAGCGATATTATAAGGCACACTTAAATTACACAAAAAGATAGTCTCAAAGAATGTACGTAATTTATAATTTCTTTGCACCGCGCGTTTAAATGAGTCAATTTACCATTATGGCCTATACAAGTGTAGCTTTCTTTTTGCGAAAATATACGAAATTGTTACGGTGTGTGTTGAACAATAACAATGAAGATTGTTATTTCTACTCATAAACTATATACAAACTAAGAAGAAGCACAATTATTAAACCAAGTTGCCAAGGTGAAATCATAGAAAAAAGTGTACAACACCTCTTGTCAGACCAGGTATACACATATAATAATTTTATTACTAATATAAGAGCCTTATTGTCACGGGTACATTTTTGAAAATGCCATCCGCATTTAAATATTAAATAATAGGGCACCATGTTATGGAAAAAAATCATTTAAATTCTTACACTAAGTATTTTGTGTTACTACAATGAAGGCATTTTTATAGTAGCCTTTTCTAAACTAGATGTGGGTCTACATTTATTATATAAAATTGACCAGACTGGTTTTAAGATTTACAATCAATTTAGCGTTATTTTATACATTGAGTAACAATTAAGGCATGCGTTTGTGTAATTATAATAATGTTAGTTACACCCAAGCATCATTAGCCCATATTTTCATATACGCAACATTGTGTACGGGTGATGAAGATAGGGCAAATATATGCACACGACTCGTACATCTACGCACACCTTTATTAGCTTACTTCAGGTATCTGAATAGTAGGGTCACCTGGTTTAATTGTCTTGTTTTCGGCAAGAAGGTGTGCATTGAACACCGTGATTTAGGTGATGGTTTGCGCCCTGGTCCGTTGTCCCGAAAGACGAGCCACCAAGCACAGATTTTATCTCTGTACGTACATAGTAACCGAAGCATCCAGTTCTATTCCATATAAAAGCTAGGGAAATCATCAAACCAATGACAATGGTTTGGCCATCCCTGTTAGATATATATCGCCCGTTTTACTTTTCAAAGATTCTGTAAATGAAAGACATCATCAAGTTTCTATAAGGGCAACACCATCATAAACGATTGTGTAATAAAGACAATAATAGCACAGTTAATGTCGTGTTATAAGCATAGATAAATATAAACACGCGATGTTGTTTGTTTCTGCATATACACAGAATTAGTGAATTCCTGCTTCATGGTTTATACATGTATAACAAAATAAAATATTTAACTATCGTGTTTATTTACCAAAGATGTACAGAAAGGTAATCTATATCGCAATTATGTACACATGACGCTCGTGCATACGTTTTAATAACTTTGTTTATATGCATTAAAATTAATATTAAAAACGAACATAGCATCGAAATCTTATAGAGTAATTACCCTGTACAGTAATAAAATGAACTGTCAATGCTACAGGTGTATATATATGGTATCGCAGGAGGTAATAAAGCCTACCTTTATAACAATATTTACGACTCGAAATATTACTCATAACGGAGACTTTAAAATTTGCACCGTTTATTGCTATTAAGAACATACATATCGTATCTGCTTTATATGGAAATGATAACCATACTTGTTAAAAATATGTAATTCTATCGGTCGTTGACATTCACCATCTGTGTTTTAACGAGACTAAACCTTTAAAAGAACGACATTAATGAATACACAAGGAAACACAATATAAAAGTTGTTGTGACAATTATTGCTACAACGAAAGTATATGGTGTATCTAGTACTTAGTCGTTTTTAACTTCCTAGTGCATTATTATGATATCAAATGTTTCACCATCCTGAAAGTACAGACATGAATTAATGTTAACAAAAATGTTCCCTCCTCGATACAAAGTGTTTTTAATTAGAATTAAAGTAATAAAGCAATCCTTAAAATGGTATTTAATGAACAAACCTGTCGACAAAAATACCGCAAAATAGATGGAATAACCGATAATTTGGCATAATGGTTCAAGTATAAGTGTTTAAACAATATATCAATTAACCAATAAAGAAATATTAACAATTCTTAAAAATACGATACAAAACTTGAAATTTTAATGATGACTCACACACATGTATATATATTTATGCATAAACAAATAATACATAAACCCTGGACACCGATCTTCAATGGTGTACACATATTCTTGCGAAAGTATTCATTTATTGACCAGACAGTGAGAACACACTGATCTGCACATGTCTCATGTGTTGAGATAAATGTCGCAAATTAGCAAACCCGAAGAAGAAAGAAACTTCATATCACAGCCGAGTCCATGTTACTAAATATGATCTTTGTGACTTAAGTCATTACCTCGTCAGTTTATACCTTTGAAGTCTATTAACACTCGTAATTTAATGGATGAAACGCATGCGCTCGCAAAGTCACTTCAATGTATGGACAGAATCGTCGATGAAACACGATTCTACACAAATTCAAACGAGAGACGGTATCATTGACATGGGTCGACTTCTAATCAATCCAACAAGTTTAACGGGTGTTCTAAAAGGCATGCAAAAATGTACTTTTTGACAGTATCATCGACTTGATCACACACAACAATTTTCTGCCGATTGACATTTACAAAGGGGCAATGATTTAAACACAACTAGCTTGAGTTATGTGATTTCAAAAATGGCTTATTTCTTTGGTACCGATCTTTGCTTAATGTTATTAGAGAAGGTTTGTTTTTTCAATCCGTAACCTGTAGAATCAGCAGGGAGACATTCTACAAGTAATCAGAAGTATCTCTTACTAAGACATTTATATTGCAAAAATAGCAAGTATTGTAAAACGATAAATTACAGATTTCACTTACATACTTTATAATGTAACCGTCCGAAAGATGTGTCATCATATAAATTGTGAATGAGATCAGTGGCACTTGGCAAATATTGAAATTACTTGCACGCGAATTGATGCTGATGAAATACTTTTTGATAATAAAGTTGTGTAATCCTTATAGTTTTCGAATTTAATTGTCATTTGCCAAATTTTTTTAGAACGTAGCTAACTGTTAGTTATAATTGATTTGGATCTTAACACTTACATTCAAAATACACGGCCAGGCGCATAGTTTTGACAATGAACACACGGTGAACATTCTTAACTATAACCAGTTTACGGCCTACCTCGCCATTTGATTGACAGCAATTTTGCAACATTCCGAAATCTGGTATGCACGTCTATTCACAATTACGAATACTTTCGCATGTAATAAATCAATCGATTTAATATATTACAATTTGAACATCATACTGAACACAAAGCATGGCGATCATTTGTCAATCATATGCTATATAGGATGCAATAGCAACGCGCCAGTCGAATGTAATGCTACACTGAGCTAAGTACGGATATTTTAGTCGGCATGGATTATTTACCCTTGGATGAGCAATGAAACGCTTCATACGAGAACATAAAAAGAATCGTCCTAGGGAGGCGGGAAATTATTCTTGGTGATTTGTAAATTTCGATGCTTTCCGACTTTTAATGAGATTGAAAGAATCTCATTTGAAATGCAAACAGACGTGCAATTATAATATTTGTTTGGTAAAATATCCCTATTCAGCGCACGTTTTGTCGTGGACACATTGGGCCGGGCTATTGTAAACGGCTATAATGGGGCTGAGCTAAGTGAACAATAAACGGAAATGCCAACCATATGTACGAATGGTGGCAGGCTGAAGAAAGAGATATTGGATAGTTTAACTTGCAAATTCATTTACTTGGTATATGTGCGATTGTGATCCGTGTATGATGTATTTGAGATTTCAATGAGATAATTCTTTAGCCATTTTAAAGGGATCTTTTCACGGTTTGGTAATTTGACAAAATTGAAAAAAAGTTGTTTCAGATTCGCAAATTTTCGGTTTAGTTATGATATTTAGGAGGAAACAGTATTACTGAACATTTGCCATGGTCTAATATATCCATTATATGCATCTTTTGACGATTTAAAAACATAAAAATTATAAAGCGTTGCAACGCGAAACGATTGAATAATTTGGAGAGTTTTGTTGTTTAAATTTGTGAAACTACGAAGATTGCTTATATAACGTATAAAATACGCATCTTATGTATGCTTGGCAGGATAGCTTAGTTGGCTAATGCGTTTTTACTTCAGGATTCCGGGGGTCACTGGTTCGAGCCCTGCTCCGGGCCACATTTTTTTCCTTTTTTAAATTTTATTTTTGATTTTTTACTGGAGCTTTTAAAATTTAATGTTTACATTTATCAATATAAAGCATTAAATGACAAATTTCAAAACATGCCAAAATCTGTGAAAAGGCCCCTTTAAATTCAAGCACATTCAAATGTGTCGTTTTAATTTCAAGCCCATTTGAATTGATTAGGCGAAAAGTCAAACAACAATTTTGAAAGTATGTTATGTGCAAGTCAGTGAAACAATCCGTATATTTAAATAAAATAATGTAAATAATGAAAATAAATCACCGTATTTTCGTATAAAAACCACCTTTTCACAGTCCACGTTGGGTTCATATAGTGGTGATCTATTTTGGACTGACTGAACGGTCGGTAATATTACACATTATCAATACACTAGAACAAAACGTATCGGTTTCACAACTCCACGAGAACAACTGAACAGTGACCCTTTTAAAATGAAGTTTTATGAATGGGAGATTCGCGTTCAAATTCACACAAATCATCGAATACGCAAAGCCTGTCAAAATTAATGGTGCGCATAACAGCCATGGGTCCTTCTAAATTTGCTTTTAAAATATGGCAAATAAACAAATATTTTAAAGGAATAAACATTGACAAGAGTTAAGAGCTTTTGTACTCGACTGGTAGTGACAATGTATTTGACATCAGTTAAATTACTTTACCCTGTATCCCGTCTACGATTAGTCGAGTAGAATAACGAATCTTCTCTCACCACGTCCTAACACTTTTAATGTCTGAGCTGACCACCATGGCAGTGGCCGAAGTTTTTATTTAATGCAATAATAGGTGATGTGTTAGGTCAGGAGGTTACACCGTTAGAAAAGAGAAAACAAGAAATACAATTATTATGAAGAGCCTCCTACTTGTATATGTACATATAAACAATAATACAAAAATGACCACTATAATCCGTAATAATGGAACACGAAAAAATAAAAAAAATAAGAGTCCAGCAGTTTGTACCAAATCTAGATTGATGGCTTAAGAGGATTCATAAAACACATAAATTAAGATATACATAATATTCGTTTGTATGTAATTGATAATAAATGATAATGCACAACACAAACGTGACAAAGAGTACAATGTGAACAAAATACCTCCCTTGATAACATACTAAAGACTTGACCGAGCGAACAATATGTACGTCTCGCGTTATGTGTAAGACGAAGATGTAACAGATGTTTTAATATTGTTAAGTGAAACTCGTGTTCATACGGAGAGTAATCTACTGCTTACCGTTGTTGGATTAGGTCGCAGTATGTCCTTAGAATAATATGAAGATAAATACACCCCCAAAACAACAAGAGATGAACACAGAACATGTTTCTTACAATAGATACATTCGGTATAGATATATGCGCCGACGTGCTAGTTGAGCCCTGCTCTGTGAAAAGGGGGTTTAATACATGTGCGTAAAGTGCCGTCCCAGATCAGGGACGACACTTTCCGCCTTAACTGAATTTTCGTCAAGAAGGGTATTCCTTTAAACGAACTATACAAGAACGAACTATACAAGAACAGAGGGGAGTGAAGTCCCTGTTTAGCCTGTGCGAACTGCACAGG
The DNA here is from genome assembly GCF_020536995.1 of Dreissena polymorpha. Taxonomy (NCBI): domain Eukaryota; kingdom Metazoa; phylum Mollusca; class Bivalvia; order Myida; family Dreissenidae; genus Dreissena; species Dreissena polymorpha. The sequence continues at coordinate 89,640,240 of NC_068357.1, read as the reverse complement.
CTATTCTGGGAAGTCACTTTACACACATGCATTAAACCCCCTTTTCACAGCGCGAGGCATATTTATCGTAAATCAACACGATTATTGTGTTGTAAACATGCTGTTAAGTGGTGTTGAAAATAAAATTTAAAATAAAGTTTACGTTTAACTTCAAATGTATTTAAATATAATTAAATCATGTTGAATGTTTATTTTAAAAACAACATGTGCAAGCCTATTTGCGACCCAATAAGACAATTTCTATTTAGTATTTAGTCTGCATACTCGAAATATATGCGGAATCCGTGTTGTTTCAAATTGTGTATCCATGTTGTGATTTTTGCTCGTTTTCTATCCAAAGGTGGAAGATGTCTAATCTGTTTTGAATTTCTGGTCATATTTGTTTGAACAAAAAATCTGATATGTGAATGTTAAGAGATGAATAAAGCATGCCAACAGAAACCATGCAGGGTGAGAAATGAAACTGAGTCCAGTAAAATTAATTTTTGAAATATTTTTTTCCCTTGACACATCACTTCCAAATACATCGCAATGGCATACAGTTCATTTGTACAGGGAGGCTTTGATTTGCAGTGCGTAATTTACGATTTGTGTTTTGTGTGTGTTTTATTTCTCAACTCCCTGCGAATTTCTGTTTGCATTCATTTAACTCTTACATTCAGAACAGTTAGAAATGCTCGCATGTATGAGGAAGTGGATCAAGGTTGTAACGAATTTCACCGAACATGAAATGCTAAATTTATAATTCGTCAATAACTATTTGGGGTAAAAACCACAAGTTTGAGGGGAAAAACAAGTTAGAAATCTGTCCGCTTTTGGATATACTGGGCTTGAGTTCTCACCCTGACCTTGGTTTCTCGTTGACAGGAACACTCAATGTACTCGTTGAATGCATGGAATGGACGGTGACGTCAGAATGACGCAAGCGGCCTCACCCATGTGACGTCACGGAAATAACATTTAACGAGCCGCCTTTTTTCGGCTGGCTTGTGAGCTCATTGTGAATCTCCACGTCGTCTGTACGCACCTGACATCATGGCTACAAGAGGAACACATGTCAATTGTTTATATAAAAAAATCAGGACCACGTTACAGGGACCGTAATATAAAGCTACGCATCTGACATTTTGGCATCGCATAGCATTCTATCTTGCGATTCACGAAATTATCTTCACCAAAATGGTGTAAAATTTAATTCAACTTTCTTATTTTTTTATGTTCACGGAATTTGTTCTGTGACAATATTAATGTTTTGCGTAACGAAGTTACCATGTGATTTTGCCTTTATAGATGTTTGTACAAAATCATCTAGTCTAGTCAAATGGGTGTATACTGTTTTCCACTGTGCGTGTATATGTCAATTATTATTCTTTGTTTTGTTATTTAATAGCGAATAATACATTGGAATTCTCGATTTAAAAATTTAAAACTACATTTCAAATGTCTTTGTTACAGACCAAGCTCTACATACTATCTATTTTATAAAAGTTTCTTATTTCTCATCTTAAAAATAATTGATTTACTTTTCATTATATTGACTGTTCATTTGATCACCTGGAAGAACTTTAACGCGCGCCTTTTTAGTATGACATATTAATGGCATAGCATGAATAATTATGGCGAATCATTTGCATGCCTATCCATCATGTATATAGGTCAAGTAAGATACACGCATTACCGCTCTCATCAAAATTGTAAAGCAGAGGTATCTTACGACAAAATACTTTACACAAGTTAAGGGTCACTTAATGATAACACATATCGTTATTTTTATCACACATAAAATTGATGTAAGTGAAATGTACATTTCTTCACATTGGCGTCTAGTGTATATTACGTGCTGTTATCAACTGAGTATTTGCACAAAGAATCCGGATAAAATCCTTTACTTGTTCATCAAAAAATGCTGAGATGTGTGTCTGTTCTTGCGTTCAATTGTACGTTGGTTTCGTTCTTTTGTAAATATTAAGTTTTTTTTTAAGAAGGAGACGGACTATTTTTGTTCGTAATATATTCATGACGCATAATATACTTTATTACAGAAATCCTTCGAAATTTTCTTTACACATTAAAGACCAAGTGTTTCAAAATAATTTGAGAATAAGTTTGTTTATATTATTTTCTGAGCTGTTCAAATGCGACTTTTATTCGTGTCAGTGCAGGAACGATTTTATTATTATTCTATCTTTAGTCGTATTGTTTTTACATTAGATGCTAGAGACCTGTATTTACACTGTTGTCTTTGTGTTCAATACAGGGGTGCATCCAAAATGGTGCTTTGACAACCTTAGTTTTATTTGTTATTCTTTTCCTGTGTGTCCTTTTACATTCTTATCGTAAGTCAGTACACTCCGCCATTTTAATAGAGTGCCATGTTCTGTATCTTTTATTTATGTTTTTGTTTGAAGAAAATGTGCATTCCATACGTATTCATTTTGTTCGAAGTGTGTCACACATATAATGTGCTTCCTGGTTTGTCAGTTATTCAACGTAAGTCTTACATTAAACACTCTTTTACACATTTGAAATATATTTCCTCTAATATAATTTCAAGAAATAAATTATAGGAAAATTTATCGAAATTAAATTGTGATTAGCTCTAATGAGCGTAACTTAATTCTTTTTATCCAAGAACTGCATATAATTTGGACTACTATTTACCTTGTTTTGACAAACTTTGTCCCACTTACAAGTACCATTGGATTTTTTAAAATTAAAGATTATTGAGAGCACGTCATGTTGTATACGTACATTTTATTTACTATTTAGAAACTTGTGTATATATTATGTTGCATTTATTATCTTCTTCTTTTGTATATCAACTTTAGCATATTCTTACATTTAACTGCAAGCTATTTTATTCCACAAAATGCTACGCACTACATATTATTTACTATTACCATCACAGTATGAATGAATATAGGGGTTGGGAATAGACATTGGTGAACATACTTAATATTTCCCATAACATAGAATTATTTTGAAAAATCAGATCAACTTATTCGAAATCCTGAAAGAACGCGCATTATTTTGAAAAATTAAATCTAATGAGATCATTACATAATAGTATGTACACTATACTATTTCAAATAAACCTTAAAACACCGATACACTAGGAGAACCCTTTCGAAAGTTATGAAGACAGATTGTGTGTTTCAAGTCGAAAATCGAAACAATTGTAAATATTCGATTCCTCTTTATCACAGACGACAGGTCAGCTTACGTAATTAACATGGTAATATTCTGAAAACGTTTTTAGTTTCATTTAACTGCCATTAAAATATCTTCCGCGAAGGAAATTTATTCCACAAAAACAAACAATGGAGGTGAACAGTTCTCTACCTGCTGACAGCTTTGGTGATAGTGTTTCGTATGATACATATGCAAAGCATGCCAATTATTGTTGTCCAAAGACCGTGTGACTAGGATTCGCAAATCTGTTCACGGTAGTTAAATGTAAAGTAGGATAACTAGCAAGTCTTAAACGTTCACCTTGTCTATACAATGTATGAAAGCGTATTTCACCGTGTCCTCATGGTGCATGTATCTATATACATGTTATATTTTGGTGCAGTCAGTTTATTGTTAATAAATTATACGAGTGGAGTTTGCGTTGTGTATATATAAGAACCATTGGTATGATTTATATGCACATGTGCATTACAGTATGTTTTGGTGAAACACGTAGCTTTTTCTTCAAAAAGGCGTTCGAAATACCTAAATACAGCAACATAAACACTATAAGGTTCATTAAATTACTTTCTAGTAAATGACAAGATAAACCGTTAGATAACGGCCATATTTGATTGTTTTGTGTTATTTTGATGAATTAGAATCTTAATTAACTAATTACTTTAGTTTGTAAGTTATCCATAGAATGTGTAAAGTAACAGGGAAAATGCTTTCACGACCACTAGTATTTCATTCCAAATTAACTGCAAACCGTTGCTTTTTTAATCTCTATTCAAATCTTACAAAAACAAACCGGAAGCGGCAAATGCTGTCAAACACAAACATGCTTAACGCGTTCATAGATAAGACTCCCACCCAAATTTCTTTTAGAGCTGAAATATGATAAAATATAAATAATTGTGGGGTGTGTGTTATTCTATGCGTAAGCAACACGTGGCTGGGAGTCAGCAAAGACCTCACAATAAAATAACAACTTCACGTGTTTCAACGTATTTAGAAAGACCTCGTTCAATGTTATCACTATAAAAGTAATATAAATTAAGTTAACGAACAATTTACCTGCGTAAAGCCGAAGTATTGTAACGCTTGGTCACTGCCTATTTAACATGATCGTAAAGCGGGCTTGGTTAACATCAGGGTTCACATATTATGGCTTCAACATCTGGTTTTCCCGTCTACACAATATAGCTACACCTCATTATGCTGTCAACGGAGCTGGCATATGGCGTTGAATGCCAAATTTCACTCCGGGATTTCTCCTGCAAATTTTAACGATGAGCCGTGCGAAACACATTGTTAGCGCATTTTCATTTTAGTCTCAGGTTGCCATGGTTAAGATATATATCTTTCTTTAAAACTCGATATATGTTTAACATATTGCATATGCGTGTACTCATCGGAACACTTCAACATAAAACGCATGTTATCATTGATTATGTAATTGCATTCAAGTTTTAGTTTATGGCATCGTAAACATGTTTAATACACATTATTTTACATTTAATTTGTTTAAGTCTTAGATGCTTATATCAATTGGACAATTGATATTGTTCAATCACGTGTGGATTTGATAAAACCATTTTCTTACATTTTTTTAAAATTGACCTTTCATTATCTAGACTTAATCGAGCATCAATTATATATTTTATTCAAAAAAGAATATTACTAACATGCATGAATTGTTCCTGAATGCCGATAACAAATTATAATGTGCAAGCAATTAAAATAATAACCATTAATTCTGTAAATTGTTGACTATTTACTCATTGTGGTCGAATAAACCAATAAAAACATACAAAAGCAATTATTATTTTCAGAAGTTTAGAACATATTAACAACATGAATGTAATATTTACACAATTATGGAGACAATTTCACTCATCGTGAAAATATATAGATACCACTGACATTTTGATGCATCTCATTTATAAATGGCGGACTTGAAAGAATAGCTCGTATGTCTATGTTATTAAAAAAACAAAATCCGTTCGACGTGCTGAACTGTATACATGACTTTGGCATTTGTCTCATATAATGTAGAACACGTTGGTTCTTGAAGACTCAGCTAGTTGCGGCATCATTCGCAATGTGTTGATACATTGCCGCGAAATAACAATACTTTATTTGAAATATTCCGATTAAAATGCTTAGCGTGTGTTCTATTTTGCATTTGGTGTTCTATTTTGCATCATCAAATAAAACATGCTTTACTTGCTCACTGATCGTAAAATTAATCATAATTATTATTTATTGTTAAAACCTATATAAGTATTTATACATGTGTATGTGGGATAAGAAATAATTCGACGTGCCAAATGGTCACTCATATGCCTAATCGAGAAATGTAAATACTAGTAAAATATAATTAAATAAATTGATATTAAAATGTGACATAATTTTATAACGAACACATTCAAATGTCCAAACTTAATTTAATTTGTTCACGCGGCGATATCATGTTTGGTTTGATGTTAGATGTATGTGTTACATTATATGATGAACGAACAAAACGGCTGCTGAGAGAGTAACAATGCTAAATTAGGCATTCACATTCAATGGAAGGTCAATATGGTTAATGTATGTGACAGAAAATGTCAAACATAAATAAGCTAATCTTGTATCACCAGGCTTGTTGGGAGATGACAATTGAGGTCATTTTGGAGTATCATCAACCCTTGACAGACAGTGCTTGTGAAAATAATGCCATTTTGACAAAAATTGGTTCATGCAATCATGGAATTTTCAAGATACGGTCAGCATTTTCGTTACGACTAAAATGACATGTACTGGTATCGTATTTCTTAAAATTCTAGTACTAAATCAATAACATAATTGAAATAGATAATTAAATAACTTCAATTGATCCATATTAGTTGATATTATTTTGCATCATTTTCAATCTACAACAGTGACAGTATTTTGGTGATGGTACACTTAAAAAAGCGCAGTTAATGAATTTAAATATTCTGCAATTGAAGTCTGACATGACTTAAACCACTGGAATAAAAATGGCTCTACAGACCGTTCTAAAATAATTAATTTATTGGTGACACTGACCAAAAGAATACCTGTATGTTTATGTATTTAAAAGAATATGAAGAAACGTTGCATCAATGCGTCATGACATCGAACATTTATTGCTGCAGGTCTGCGAAAGGGAGACGTGGCATCAGTAAGTCTTGACAATGGTATTTAAAGAGTGAATTATTCCGTGTTTGAATATTTGGCTAACTCTTAACTGATAAAAGGTCCAGAAGATCAGACATAAGCCAACAATTTTGGAATTCAAAGATAACGGCTATTGGTATCATAGCGAAGTCTTGGCACCGTGTGCAGTTCAATCATTCTTAAAATGCGATATAATGGAAATGCCAGGGCATTGTTTCTAGAGTGGGTGATACCAGTAGGAAGTAGAAAAATGATTTTCAGCCTTATCTCTCTCACAGCACAAAATGCGGAATGTTTTGTGGGAAAAAAGTAACATAGACATTACCCAAGCACGGATTAATTTGCAAGTGAATCACACGCCTGGAACTTAATCAATGCTGATAATTAGGTCATATCAATTGCAAAAAGTAATAAAGCTATCATCAGTTTCCATTTTAGAAAACAATGCCAGTAGATCATATGCTCAAAAATATCATGTCATTCTTTTGTTACTGCAAGAAATTGTTGTTAACATCGCATAACTGGACATTTCCCCTATTGTTGCCAAACAATGGCCACACCATTGACCCCTAGACAGAAATGTGGAACCAAATGCTGCTGTCATTGCAAAGGGTCACTTGTAGGGTCAGTGGACCCCTATCAGATCCAGCTGTCCAGGGGCCAACTCCTTGTTTTCATGTCTGCCAGGTCTGCACATTCATTAAGAGGTTTAGCTAAACAAACACAATTACTGCCATGATTTATCACTTTTTGATACCGATCTGCATTGTGGCCAATCATTTTCCCATTTGAACCACAGCAACATTCCCATCCTGCATAATGTGTGAGATCAGTGCACATTTGGGCTATCTCTTTATACCTTGCACATTTCAGTTATCATAGTTTTGCAATGAGTCGGTAATATCTTTTCCACAGATGTCTGCAGTAAAATGTGCATCAGACTGGACCTAAAATCTCAAAAGCTCAAAAAGTGCCTTTCTTTGAGACTTGATTAGATGGTGATTGGTCACACTTTACTAACCATTTCAATACACAAAGCCTAGAAGTCTAGAACAGACCTATCAGCGGAACATTGGGCATTCCATTGTTATTAGGCTCCTTTGAAGTTAAGTTGTGTCTAGAATATTTCCAGTAGACTGGAACTACTTTTCTTACCTGAAACCTCTGCCCCATGTGTTGCCAGGTTTTCTAAATAAGAGGCCTAAAAAATTAGATGAAAACATAATGATATTGTTAAGTTACTAGTTTTCAAAAATCGAATACATATTTTTGATGTACACCAACTCAAAGGAAGAAAACTTCCAGTTAAAAAAATACAAACAAAAACATAAATAAACAAAAGTTATGTATTATGTAAACAATTTGTTTAAAAGTTATCCCACAAATCAACAAAAAACAATTATGTTCCCTAATTCAGTTACTTAACTTATTTATTAAAACAATAATGCAGGCTTATCATAATTCAGTGATGATAAGACAGATAACATGCAATTACCAACTGAATTGTAAAGTATCTATGATCTATAATTGTGATCAGAACTTCAAAAGCCTTACTTGCTGATAAGCCTGGCCACACCATGTGAGCACAGGTCAGTGCTGCCATATCTCACTACCATCCTTTTCACTGGTCAATATTATCAATGCAATCAGTTTTCCCAGCCCTGTTCAATGGATGATGATAATCACCTGCAAACAAAAATTAGGCAGATAATATCAGTTATTCTATGCCACAGCAGTAACCAATGGTATGATCACCACACACCAATACAAACATTGCAAGATAAGAATTTCCTGGTAATTCTAGAAATAGATTGTTTGCATTATATGTAACATGCAGAAATTGAAATAATATAGCAAGGCTTTGCTAGAGATCTGCTCTTTGATTCAGAGGGATCAAGTTCTCAACATACTGATCCAGAAATATATCATTGTTTACCAAGCATTTATAGGGGATGCTATGGCTTCTGATTCTAAGACTTGTTCTCTCTGTCTCTTTCTCTGTTTATGTGCCTCTATTTTAGATGATCAAAACATGTAATATTAGAGTGGGGAATTTAATTAAAATCATAGACCCCTGCTGCCCCAATATGTGTGGTACTTCAAGCGATTATTGAAACAACATTTTCATAAGAAAAGGAAGATGGAAATTAATGAAGGCATGACATCAGAGTTTCTTGCACCTTTAATACAAAAGAGATTGAGAGGGAGGGGATAAACAGGGTCATGTAATTAGTAATAATTTATTTGTAATTTTAATTTTAAGCTTTATAATTACCAAAAAATGATAGGTAATGAATACTAGTAGTAGTAGATATTTCAATATCAAAGTATTGTTATTACCAAGAAAAATAAATGTCATGAATACTAGTTAATGTTGCAATATCAATTACCTTTGGGTATTTTTTTATATACTTTTACATGAATTAAATTTTAAATGAAATATACTTGTCTAATTAACGCACGTGCTATAGTAAAAATATATTTCCTATGGCTAGGAGCACTTACCACATCTTAATTTATGTACAGGTAGGTAAAATAAAGGCTGCCCATTAATATATTTAATAGGGAAGTATTATTCAAGTTTAATTTTAAATATGTCAAGAGTCAGATAAATAGAGTAAGCTTTTAATCTGTTGTATCTTTTTAAGAGATGGCAAACAGTGCAAACTTGCCCAAATGTCACTATAATAATGGCCTGCTGCAAAGTGCATGCATGGCAAGAAGATGTTTGTAGAAACACATCATAACTTGGTCATGAAATATAAAACTGTAATAAACAAGAGTGTTTAACACTGCTTCAAGAGCCTGGTGGTAGTTTGCAAGGCATTTGACAGAAAAGGATGCAATTCCATGGTGTTAAAAAGACATTCAAGGCTCTATGCAGAGCATAGGAGAAGTTGCAATAAAACCTGGCCACTCAGTGTATGGGCCCAATGCTGATGAGATAAGATACAATTATTGTTTATAACAATAATGCAAGTACTGTTGTTGTTTTGAGATATAATTATGATAATGCTGAATTTAAAAATAAAAAAATACTTGAGAACATGATTGTGTCACTTAAATGATGTCATTTTGTATTTGCATTTTTTCGAAAATCACAGGTTTGTACCACTGGTTCTGTCATGATGAAAACAACACTATGGAAAGTTCCCCTTGAAACACAAAATAAGGACACATATGTTATATCTAAATTCCAAGTTTACCAATGATTAATTCATTATTTTTAATTCTCATTTCCATCAATGAATCATCAAAAATTACCAAATCTTACTCAAATAACACCCTGTATTAATTCTCCAAGTTCTTCGGCTGCTGTTTTATCAATGTGATCCCACCAGAGAGTGATCTTCAGGCGTAATTATTGTATACATATTAACTTTCCCAGCTGTCAAAATTATGTGCTTTGTTATAGAATGGGAGCCTAGCAGCAGATTTCTGGCATTGCAACATTTATATATTTTACAACTGTTTACGAACTGCCAACTTGAAAGTGGGTTGGCACTACTTGATCACTCTTTTGCATTTTGTACAGATAGTTGAAGAAAATGAATCTTGTAAAAGTATATCATGTTAAGAAAAATGCATTATAAAATTTAAAAATTCATATTATTTGAAGAATGCTCCAAAGGATCTAAGGAGAAGGTGCCAAGTTGGTATTGTTTCCATTAAAATATGGAATTGGGAAACACAAGGATCTCCTGTCTAGATAATTCATCAAATTTAAGACAGCGCCTGACTCTGTATTGAATATAATTTCTACGGAGGAGCAAAGCTTATTAAAATTTCTGATTATTTTCATGTTTTGGGTACTGCCAATCTTTGCTGATAATAGAACCAATTTTCCATGACGAAATTAGTCTCCAAAAAATGAAAAGTTATATCGATTTCACGAGGTTCAATTATGCGATTCTCTTCATATATTATGGAGAAAGCCAGCATCCAAATAAAGGACCACCATATTGAGGTTTTTTCATGTCTGTCCAGCCTTACTCAGTCTCTCCAAAGAATCTTATCGCTGGTATTATAAGATTGGAAATTTGCGTATTGAAAGAAGGAGTTGGGGAAAATCTTATTAAACAGAGATGATAATAGGGTATTGTATGAAAATATTTATTTTGCCATTGCGCGAATGACTGAGAGAAAATGTGAGGGATTAGAAGGGACTGTATTGCTGAATCCTATTTGGTGATATCTGATTGGATGAAATTGCATGAGACAAAGTTGTCGCAAAATCGTCAATATTTGAGTTTGTTACATGTCATAGAATAAATAAGATGTGGACTTTATGCCACACTAGACTTGTTTTCTTATAACACATATCTGAGAAAAAGCAGTTGTTACTTCTTGGACAGCCTTGCAACACTCCACCTTTAAGTTAACTTGAAATCTTACAAAGTATGTATTAATGTACATTCAAAATAATAATGTTCATATCATACCATGGTTGAACAAATATCGGAATAACAGAATTCAAAAAAAATTATTCTTACAAAGACAATACAAAAGTTTTGAAAATAATTAGGAAAGATTAAAGGAAGTTTGGACATTTTAAAGTTTCACCTGCAAATGCATCATGATGAGTAAACAGAGTTTTTTTCCTCAAATTGGAAAGATAATAAGAAAAATTACAATCATAAACATTGTTTATTGCATTAACAACGTGTTTTTGTGGTTGGTTGCAGTTATTTTTACATCGGCTCATTAAAGTGTCATGCAAAGTATTGTAAACTCATTTCCTTTTCTAAAGTGCATTTTCTGTGTAATGTTTCATTGCAATAGAGCAATAATGCAACATTTGAACAACGATTAGTTGTTAACGCATGCCTCATGTTGGCCAGGTGTACAGCAACATAAAACATAATCTTGTCATACAAAATCTTTGGAAAGACATAACAGCAGTGTGCCGAACTGTGCTAACAATGTTTTAGCTAATCACTTGTAAATTTACAAGACTTCACAATAAACACTACACCAGTTTTCTTGTAAAATTTCCATTGCAGTGTCAACTCTAGTGAGACACCTATGTTGCAAATATTGTTTTTTTGTACTTGAAAAAAAAGGAACTAATGAAGCCAGCCTATGTGTCAATGAGTTTTCTTTCGATTGAAATTCTCATTTAATTATTTACAGGATGCCAAAATGGGTCTTATGACGTATGCAGCAAGCGTAGCTCCAGACCAGCTGGCGTAGTCAATTGCAGTCTGGTCAGGAGCTACCCTGTCAACTTATAAGAGCACCAAACCTTGCATGACTTAACCCATTTATGCCTAGCGTCTAGAAAAAAAGGCCTTGGCAAACAGCGTAGACCCAGATCAGACGCCACATGATGCGGCATCTCATCAGGGTCTGTGCTGTTTGCTTAAAGGAATTTCTGTAAGAAATATTCTAAATATAGAAATAAATATACTAGACATCCCTAATTTTGGAAATTAATTGATCCAATTTATAAGGATGGGAGGATCCACTGGGCATAAATGGGTTAAAGGGACCTTTTCACAGATTTTGGCAGATATTAAAGTTTGTCATTAAATGCTTTATATTGATTAATGTAAAAATGGGATCTAAAAAGCTCCAGTAAAAAGCAAGAATAAAATTAAAGAAAGAAAAAAAGTAACCCTCAACTGGGCTTCCGTGCTCATACAATGAGTGAAGTATTTTATACTTTATATAAACAAAACTCCTAATGTCACAAAATATAATGACAACAGCATTACGCCAAACAACAGCAAAAGCAAATTATGTACGACTTAAACTCATAAATTATTATATTCTTGTGTATTTGAAATATTTATGAATGGATGCATAGCATCAAGGAGATTCTTTGTGCACTTTAAACAGTCAACAACCAGCTAAGCAATTAAATACATCTGTAAGCATTGTAATACAGGACACATACACAAACTCAAGTAATAACATGCACAGGACAAGCCAAGAGGTGAGATTACAAAATACATGTGTATACTTATTAAAGACCAACACATCTTAAGGATCAGAGTAAAGGTCCTACATTAAAACCCCAAGGCAAGAATCCCACCCAAAGTGAGATAGTTCCACAGGAACATTAAGGCAATGATCCTGCCTATTAATACAGCTATATAGGCTATGAAAATTCATACATCATCTTGGTAGAGGATTGACAGGAACAAATTACTTTAGTAAATGTGTTTTCACTGCAAAAAGTTTTTCATTGATATGATAAGCTTGGTTGAGTAACCCAGTCCAGGTTAATCATTTAGAACATGAGAGCTCTTTCTAGGATCAACAATGGAGGTAATTTTAGCAGTCCAGTAAGACAATGACTTTGCAAAACATCAACTTTTCAATCGATAGACCGTTAAAATGTATTAAGCTTTTAAATCAATTAGCTATATGTATTGAGTCACTTAGTTTTGAAACAATAATACCTGCTAATGCCTTAAGTTCCTATTAATGACACTTATCATGCATAATCCATGTGAATGATCTACCTAAAGTGCATTTCACAACATGGGTTCCACCATGTTTGGCAGTAGATTTCTGGTCGGTTTAGCCATTTATACACTTCTCATAGACTTGAGGGATTCTAAGGAATTTCAAACTTAAGGACAATATAGTGAATGATTAAATAAAACTTCTTTTTAATTTCCATGATTTGACCACTGTGAGTTAGATCAAACATAGTTTTTCACAAGGCCTGATTTTATACATAAAAATTGCCTACAATATCAACTGAATTGTTCATATCTTTTAGTAAATAACATAAAATGCTGTAGAAAAAATACAGCAACAACAACAAATACATCAGAGATTTCTAAGAATTATTTTACTACGACAAACAATCATAACTCTTAAAACACATTGAAACAAGTGAAACGTGGGAAAACGCAGCGAAACTTGGAATCTTGAATGGAAACTAAGTAATGTCCGTAGCTTGAAGCTTTCGAACCTACACATCCTGTCAAACAAGACATGATGATACAAAGCTTTCCTAAAATGAACTACGGGACCTGCATAATCTGTTTATGATGGGAAAAGGACATGATAATTTATCCCCAGGATTTATAAAAATTCAAATTCCAATACCACTATTTGATGAAGCCCTGCTTAAGGATCTCTGATGTTTTTATTTCACATGAGCTCTGATAATGTTTTCGATTTACCACAGTGACCAAACTATGCATGCCCCACAAGATAGTGACAACCCCTTTGTTTAATATTTATATGAATCGCAACTGAAAAGACCTCTGATAATATTTAGATAATTTGCAAGATATTTTCCTCCAAGTAACACCCAAACATACCATCAATATATTTGCGAAGCCTAAAGCATACTTTTTTTCCATGAGAATATTACTGTATGTGAGTTGCATTGAAACTTTACACATTCTTCCCGAAAGGGTGCAACAAGTGGTGTACCATTGATAACAAAATGACAAGAAATCTGTGCAAGTATATGAATGAAACCCAAAAGATAACAAGGGAATTAGTCACAAAAAATAAAGATGAGCATTAATTTTGTTATCATTCCTTAATCAGGTATTACTCAAAGATTCGGATTGATTATACTATAAGACCAAAGCAAATTACAGAGGTTATGAATTAAAGAAACAAGCACATTCAGTGAAATTACTTTAACAAATCAAATCTAAATCAAGGACAGTTCATGAATTTTTAGATGTTCCATAATCATTCATAACATGTTCATGAACACATTTTAAGACACCATTCAGACATAGAAACTTATAAGTTCAGTAACATCATTCAAGACCAAATCAAGAGCTGTTAAAGAACAGTCCTGTACGGGCTTGTACACCTATAGTTGATTAAAAGTTTGTTATAATAGCCTGCCTGATTATCTTCAATAGTTTTCCAATTTTGCAGATGTTTTTAAACATCTTCTGCATAGATAGACACAAGTTTGTAACCCTAGTATTAAACTGCATAAATGGTTTATTGTTATATTGCATACTTGCAAAAAAATCATTTGATTTAAATATTTCTTTATCAGTGTGAGTGTATGTGATGAAATTAAACATTACACAAGAAAATGATATACTCCCTTTTACATTACATACAACTGAATATGTTTTCTTAATTATTTTCCATTGACCACTGTTTATTATTTTTAAGAAAAATGTACCATTTTGTTTCCCATATAGGTCCATTACAGTTCCATTTTTTTCCAATCAGAAAACACATTGGGAAGCTTCGGGGTCTACACAACCTGGTATTGAGTTCATCAAAAGCTTAGTAAAAATCTAAAAATGGAATAAGTTGTTCGTTAAAAACCAGAGATTGTCTAGATAGACTCTTGTCAGATTCACGCATGTGGAAAGGCTGTAATTAACTGATAGGGCCTATTGATCTAGGCTTATTGATGATATTAACAAATTACTCCAGTTAAAGCAAAATTACCGATATTCAGGCAAACTTGGACCATCTTTTACCATGGTGAATTGATTTCCAGCAATTTGGTAGTTAAGTTTTCTCTCAGGCTCACTGGATAAAGATCTGCAAAACTGTGGTATTGGCTCAGAAAAGTATCCAATGTCCTGTCCTCTCTAAAATCTTATCTGTCATGGCCACAAAACGTTGCCTTACCAGTTTTAGAATCAGGAAACATGCACAAAATGTAGTAAAATAAACTGTTACTCTAACATACTTTTACATCTAATCGCGCTTACTATACTATGTAAGTTATTACGCATATATCTTTCTCCACATACTTTTACATGTTTTTGGTCAATGGTGACACAAAATGGAACTTCAATGTAGGTGAAGATGACACCTCCTAGGTTTCACTATAATGAAAGCTTCCATTTGAAACCATATTCGTTTAGTAACCGGCAGAATTATTTTCATGTCAACCCATCAAGATCCACAAAATGTTATCCACTGCTCCTAAAAATACAATCAAAATTTTGAATTTAATATTTTGAAAAGAGAATCTCTGAATAGTGATAAACACCCTATAGAAAGTATCATGGATATAATGACTGATGAACCGATATCAAAATAATGAAGAAAAGCCATCTTTATAAAGTATGCCTGTCACCAAAGTGTTTTGAATGGGTAGTTGCGTA
This sequence comes from Dreissena polymorpha, assembly GCF_020536995.1. Lineage (NCBI taxonomy): Eukaryota > Metazoa > Mollusca > Bivalvia > Myida > Dreissenidae > Dreissena > Dreissena polymorpha. The sequence goes on along the minus strand of NC_068357.1, from coordinate 89,624,815 downwards.
TATGCCTCACCAGTGAAACATATTATGCTGTCTTAATGGTCTAGATATATGATACATCTGAATTAAATAAATATTTGAATCATATTTCATACTTTAATCACCTCCCTGTCAGACAGTCCTACAAAGACAGTGGAAACTTAATCCCCCGTTATTTCTAACGGATTTGAACACTTTAATTCAGGCCCTGAATGTACTCATTAAATAGAGGCAAATAAAAGTGAATGTCTACTTCAGTGATGAGATAGACGGAATGGAACCATGGATTATCTTTTTATCTGTTCTTTTTATTCACTGCAAACATCATCTTTTAAACCAGAAGTCTGAAAATGATCAGCTTTCAGTTCGAGTGATAAATGACCTTGCATGCAACAACAACTCAGAGGGTTATTAGGGACCAATGAAAACTGAAAATTGGCGTGTTACATTCAACCAACTACATACATACAAATTTGTCCTTCTAAATATTATTCACTTTTTCAACGAGTGTCCACACACCATTGCATTTTTTTACTATAAAAGTTTATAGCCATTACGTTATGCCATATAAAACATAACTTTGTATTTTCTGATTTATGGTAATGTCATAGGTTATAAAAGTTCACAGTTCATCAAATTTTAAATGTTTGAAAGATATTGATGTGCTTCTGAAGTTCCTGATGTGATAAATCAGTGATAAATTTATGTAGCAACCTCAATTTAATGTTTGATGTATGTAAAATATGTGTTGGATTCGAATAACTAATATTCTACCATAACTATTTTAAGGGTCTATTTAAATTCTATCACAATAAAATACAAAGGCCAAAGTTCCTCTCAGAATCAGTTGGTTTGCAAATTAAATGGACTGAAATGTTTGTAATCTAAGTATGTTTTATGTCTAAGTCTGTTCACTGAATACTCATACATGAGTGAGACAATATGCTCAATAGGGGAGAGGAACTTTTGTTTGTGTTCAAGTTGAGCTTAAGATAGAAAACAAGAAGTGTTTCATGAATCAAAATGTGCATGCCATGAAACAGTCATCACAGGACCTTTTCTGGATATCCAGAATTAGATTTCAGATGGCCCTGAATACGACTGGACTGTCATTTCCAATTTGTTTGCCAACAAGCGTTGGCCTCCACGCTTTTTCTTTCATCCAGTCTTGCTTTTGTCCCGGGTTTTCTCAACACCCTGCTAATATACACGCTAATTTGCATATATGATAATTAGATGCAAATTACTGTTGTTTTGGAGATACTATCAACACATTGGTTTTAGAAGATAGTACGGGACACATGGTCCATTCAATTGTCATACCATTTCTACAGTGTTGTCTTTTAACTTAAAATTTTTTAATGTTATATTTTCGACAATTAATTAATTTCTTAAAACACTTTTTATGTTAAAAATTGCAATGAATAAAATAGATTGAATTTCAAATAAAGATTGAGCTCATAAACACTGATAATTAAAACATTGTTAAATACTACAACTAAAACATATAGCAATAAATGTGACATAATGTGACTTCTTTGTAATTTGATATGAATAACTCTGAAATAAAGATTGTCAAAATTGACACAATCTGAGTTCGAATCTTGTCCCCTGGAGACAGAGTGCAAAGAACACTGAACAAACTAGTTAAATACCATAATGACAATCAATAACGAAATATGTGTGTATTTTAAAGCATAATACCTGTCCTTCATTATCAAGATACTATCCTTTGAAAGCATATTAAATACTTAATTACTATTGTGTTATTAAAAGTAATACAATTGTCAATTTTCTTGAGAAGAAATTCAAGTCTAGTAATAACACTTCAACCTGCAAGTCTTTTTTTCTCTTTTTCTTTGTCATAAAATGCAAGCATTAATTACTTTATCCATCTATCAACACAAAAAGGAGGGATTATTGTATGTATTGTTTGTGTTTCTAGTTGGACACCGTTTATGGCTTATGTACCAATGTGGATAAAATTGTTTGAACTCCACAAGTTATGCTGCGTTTACACTATGTTCCCGGCGACCACGGCAATCACGTTTCGGGCCACTGTGGAGGAAACGGGATGAACGTGAGGCAACATAGGAGAACGGGATAGCCAAACGTTACACAACGGGGTTGCTGTGCCGAAATTTTAAACTGTCAAAAAAATTGCCACGGCAGCCACAGCAGAAATGAGGAACGTGATAGAACTTTTTAAAAACAACAAAACTTGAGAGTACGTAGCAGGCCGTAACAGAACCCGAAAAGGGTCCGTACTCTGACGGGAATCCCATTCATTCCTCGACATGTTAAGTTTCTGTCAAGTTTTGTAACGTTTTGACAGGATTACCATGGCAAGCTAGGATAATTGACAGCCGTTTTACTTCGTGTTTATTCCTACCCGTAACGGTGTGTTGCCTTCATTTTGCAGGCAGATGCGTTACGGCCAGTTGAGTTGTTTACGGTCTGACACGATTCGCGCCGTCTGAAGATGAGTACATGTATATAAAAGCCGTGCTATTCAGGAAACTTTCAATGCCAGTTTCAATCCAGGTGTAAGGGCAGAGCGAAACTTTGTATCTTGTCTTGAGATGACTTGAGATATTCTTTCAAGGATCTAGTCGAATAGTTCTCGGGGAATCCTCAGATAATTCTGAAAGGTGTTGATATCGTCGTTGCGGAGTTCCCTGGTTAGAAATGCATCAAAGTGACCTTGCTGCTGACTTCTAGCTTCCGATATCCATGGAGGAACCCACAGGGACCTTGGCCTCCTTCTTCATCTTTTCCCAGACTTTTGTGCTTCTTTCAGCTCTTTACAACGCAAAGATTTTATTATTGCTGCAAATAAGCAGGCAAACACAAAATCATCCTTGTCGTTCACATCCATGTCACTGGAATTATTTTGTTATAATAAATACTGTTGCTTGAGAGTTTTCTTTTATACCGGGAGCACAATCCTGCCTGAAACTCTCGGATGTCCAGGTTTGATCCGCACGGAACCTTGACAGAACGTGACAAATTAATGACAAAGGTGTACAACGTATCAGACCTGCATGACAAATGCAAACAACATGCGGGAACTTAACAGAACGCATCGTACCTTGAAGCAACATTTATACATCCGTGGCTGACCGTGGATGAACACTTAGGGCCGTGTTTCCGCTTCAATGGCACGTCACGGATACCTTGATAAACCGTGAGGTAACTTAGCACAACCTTGCAAACCTTGGATTAAAGGTAAAAAATTGCAACAGTCACGCGGCGCGATACATTTCGGACAAACGGGACTACAGAGGCTGCCGGGAACATAATGTAAATGCAGCATTAGGTCCTTTCCACTGCAAAGAACTCTTCTGAAGTATGTACTTACAGGGGAACTGGCATGAACATCTTAAAGAAAGCTGCAAATGCAGTCTGAACAGTAAGGATCGAATCCTGAAAAGAAGTTTCTGCAATATAAGCATGGCATGGAGCAATCAAAGCACTAACCAACTCTCTGACATGACTCCAGACATATTTTATTTGAAGAATTTGAAATTATTTGCTTTCAAACTCATTCCCTGTTTTATGTACACACTGTTTCGAGAGCTAAGAGTGCCTTATAGGAAATGTACACACTTGGGACAAAGGACTGGGAAATATTTTGAAATTTGATATATTTGGACAATCATTGATAGAAGGCAAATGGGGCTCCAAATTATTGGAAAAATTAGTTTGCTAAATTTGCTCAGACATATTAGACTGCAGTTGATTGTTTATATTTTCCTTCGATGCAAATTGAATAATTTCCTCATGCAAAATCGAGTCAAAAGATTTGTTTATAAAGAACTTAGGTTGTAAAGAAGCCCAGACTTTGGGTTAGTGCAAAGCAAACATTACTGTGGATGTCTGTATTTCTTTAACACATTTGTTTTTCCTTACAAGACTATTTCATATTGCAGATAATCATACATGCACTTGAAACTTCAGAGTTTGTCAAAACATTGTTTCAAACTGACAAACTTTTTTCACATTGCTTGTCTTGATATATTTATTTGATTTTCACATTACCTGTCTTGATATATTTATTTGAATAACTTAACAAAATCCCATTTTTCATGCAATATAAGCATTTATCAAAAGCTTGAACTATTTTGACATTAAGATTTCTATCTGCGATGCAGGTCTTTCCCCCGTCTTTCCATAAGACCTTAGATTCTTTGATGTTGCTACTTACATAGCCACCTACAACACCTTCGATTGCTCTTCGTGGTAGAGTAATGACCCACATAGATCTCAAATATGATCTATAAAATAATCACATATAAAGTATATTACCCCAGTACTCAATTAAAATGGCACATCAATTTAATACACCTGTGCTTGTTATCATTTCCCCCCTGAACCTCATTATTTCTTAATGAAAATGTTTGTGACGGGCTTCATGTACACCACCAAAATTGAATGCATGATTTAAATGGTTAAAAACACTTTATGTAGTAAACGGTGTATCTACGGTGATGAACATAAAAAGCGATGAATCAAACCATGCATCGATACTGTTCAGTCAAAATTTGATACCACTTGTTTAACTGGCCCAAGCCATTTGCAATCATTATTTTATGAGCAAATGTGGAAATTATTTGACATTAGTAGCACATTTAAATTCTCCTTTCCAATTATTCGAATGCTCGATTAAGTTTTATTACCCAGTTTTATGGCAATCATATACTAGTTTTTATTTGACGAAAGTCCATAATTTACGCATAAATGCAAAAATATTTTATATGCACCTAGGTATACACCGTTGGGATTTTGAATTACCTAGCACAGAAAAGCAATAAAATGCCAATATATAATAATCACAATCAAATATTTGTCCCCGTCATTAAGGCTCTACTTAACACATGTTCAACAAGGCTACAACCAGTTAAAGACCATGTCAAACTGTCACAAAATGGATGACTGGCTAGACCTCAGTGTATTTACACTGGAATGTGAACAATAGATACCGATCTAATATGATTACTTCTTGTTTTACGGCTACTAGGCCATAAATCAGCACCAAAAATATAGTTTAATAATTTGATTTTAAAAATAAACTCAAATAATGACAGTAAAACCTTTGCAATAAGTTCCGAAAAAGTAAATTTCTAATTATAAAGGGACATTTAAAAAAAAATGCATAGGTCATATCTTTTTTTAATTATCTTTTAACTGACTAATTAAGTTTTTTTGCCATAATATTGCAGGTACATGAAGTTCTCATATTCAATCTACTAATATCATCTTAAATAAAAAATATTAGATTCAAAATATTTTCATGTTATAGATATTTATCAAAGGCAAGTCAAATCCTTGGTCATCGGGTCATGCCTGATCATTACACTGTCAACCTTACTCCCTGGTGGTTTTATTCCTACACACCTTGGGACCGTTTCAATAAACATTGTAGTACACATTTACGAAACGATACATTTTTCGAAGATGCATAATTGCTAAAGTCGATATTATATGATTATAAATTTTCAGTACTTTATAAATACATTGGCATCTCAAGCGCCGTATATATTTGACGAGCATAGCGAGCTAGTTTGTCTTCTTATTAAGATCACAAAATTCTCTTGTAATGCTAAAATTGTCGTACAATCGTTTATGAAACGGCCCCCTGAACTATCAAATACCGGCATTGTTTACTAATTGATAAACAATGGTCAATAGAAATTATGACTTAAATATAATACACTTTCATCAAATCCTGTCAATTAGCTGGAGACAAATAAGAGAAAAGGGGGTGTAGTAATCACCAGTCATCACACTTGCCTCATATATGTATAAAAACCTCATAAATGCCATTGGAGCAGTTATTTTAATTACTTGGGCACCCTTTATTGGTACTTGGGCTTATTTTAGGTTCTAAATGTCTTTTATTACCCAATATAAAATGTTGTGATTCCTGAATTCTGGATTCAAGATTATCAGCTTAAGATTGTTTTTTAAGATTGGCTTATTATTAATAACTCCCAGTTCTAACATTGACTGATATTCATCATTATGTTGAAACAATGTGTGTAATGCTGAATTCAGAAAGGTGGGATACCCCAATCCAGTTCTGCGCTCAGAGGTTCAGAAAGCTGGAGTTATTTTCATTTTGAAATGATGGATATGGTTATATAACAGCATGATGTTTCATGATTATATCATGTTGTATGGCAGTTATATGTGTTTTAATACCAACAATTGCATTCATGAAGCAGTTTTATTTCATGACAGACCTCCCATAATGCGAACCCCAAGATGTTAGAATGTTTTCCAATGCTGTTTTTCTGAAATATTTACAGAGAAAACGCAAAGAGAGATCGTTCAATACATTACGGTGTGTTTCTTAGATTTAATTTGAAATCTTGAAACCCATTTTGGGATGTAATTGGGAAGCTTTTGTGCCTTGTTAGCTGGATGTTTTGTTTCACCAAGAAATACTAATGACGTTCTTTTAAAATCGATGGTGATTCCCAGTATATGTTTAAATTGTAGGACAAAGTTTTGTTTGTAAGCACATTCAATAAATTTGACAGTTTGGGACCAATAAGACATGCAAAATATGTAATGTGGCATGATAAGATGTATACTTTTGCTCAAAAAGCAGTATTTCCAAATGAAGCATATAATAAAAGAAGTTTTATTGGAAATCAAGACACAACGATAAAGCACCCGTTGTCTGGTGGTTGAACATTAGACTATTTTGATAATAGATTGTCTAACTGAAAAACTGGTATATCAATATGACATATGTGTATCAGTCCAGAAAAGAATGTATATAGTGAAGTAAAGAGCAACTGAAGCTTGCCAATTTAGAAACCCATACCCCTCCAACCATAATATCCTAAAATGAGTTTTTTAATTATGAATGCAAACATATTTGTCACGGAACATGCTCAAGATTTTTAAAATTATAAACGTTCATAACCTGAACCCAATGCTTTCAAAAAAAAGAGAATAATTAATAGGGGTAACAAACCACCGACACGTGCATTGTTACAAATAGACTGCACGCTAAGTAATGTGTCCTTCATAACATATTCATCCATACCATATTACGCGAGTTTGAAATTTTAATCACGTCTTTAAACATAATTAGAAGCTTAAAGCGAAACAAAATCCACCTTATCTAAACTAAGTAAATGACAAAAGCAGAAACCAAACAGTAGCAAATTACATGCGCAATCAAGTTTCGGCGTTAGCAGATGCATTTTGAAATCGAGAGTTTTCCAAATCATCAAACAGTGCACTGAAACGCTATGGTTAAAGCACATTTGGAAGAAACTCTCATCATCCCTACTCCTCCACAAGTAATGATGTCTTTATTTTAGGGTCTGAAGTGCATTGAATTTTGTAAGACAGTATGACAAACTTTCAAACTTGTGTGCATCCCATTCGGTGTAAAAAGTTTTTTCTGTTCTGGATATGCTTTATGAACAGTTTTAAGTACTTTATTACAAGAACATTGGCAGCAATCATTATTAACAATGTGTATGCAAGTTTATGTCATGCATTTCATGCCATGATAGGTGTGACTTCGAAGATTAAAATATTTAATGTCATATTTGTTTTCATCATTAACTTGCTTAATATGAGCTAAAAATGTTTTATACATTTGTATCAATCAATTTATAGTTTCCAACTTCAGAAGCCCCAACTGTGTATGATTATAATAAAGTAAAATTTTTAGCCAACAATAATTTTTTATGCTACTAGTTTGAAGTACTTTATTCTGAGAATTCTCAGCATTGATGAATAACACTATTTAATGTATGTTTAATTATTTGTTATAACGAATAAATGCAGGTAAAACATATCGTTTACTGCAGAATCAAATCTAAAGCAGTCATATTTCAAGACATGAACCTGGGAAAACTGGGCCTAATGTATGTGCCTAAAGTGTTGTCCCAGAATAGCCTGTGCAGTCCGAACATGCAAATCAGGGGAAAAAACTTAAAACAAAAAAAAATGTTAATAAGATATCTCTTCTTAACAAAAATCTAGTTTAGGCGGAAAGTGTCATCCCTGATAAGTCTGTGTGGACTGCACAAACTAATCAGGGATGACACTTTGCGCACATGCATTAAGCCCAGTTTTTCCAGAAAAAGGCTAACATAAAGTTATCTTTTTTTGTTGTTTGTTTCAGCGATCACCTCCCTCCGCGCCCAACACGTTACCTCCATTTAGCTCCCCTGATGACGCTCAGTCCACGCGATCCAATGATACTCCTATCACTAGTCAATCAAACACAAACTCATCTCAAAATGCAGACAACACAAGTGAAGCAGGTAAGAAACAGTGGACTTTAACCCTTTGCATGCTATGAAATGTGTTGTCTGCTAAAATGTTGTCTGCTGAATTTCTGAAATTAGCATTTTCTTCGATTTTTTTCAAAGAATACTATTAGAATAGCAAACAGTTTGGATCCTGATGAGATGCAACGTTTTGTGGTGTCTCATCTGGATCCAAACTGTTTGCAAAGGCCTTCAAAATTCGATTCCAGCACTGAAAGAGTTAAGATGAGACCTTTGACTCAAATAATGCTTCTTTTCTATGGGACTTAATTCAGTAGTATTGCTATATTTAAAGTCACTGAATATTTGCGATGGGCTTTACTTGTTTTTCATGTAAGAATCCATAGCAAAACTTGTGTTCATGCAAAGAGTACTTTAGTTTACATAACTATTTTTTAAGATTATGCATCTTTATGTTTAAGTTTATGTAAGTCTTACTTCAGTATCTGAATGTTGTCTTTGAAACTCCTTCTGAGTGAGTATAACTGCGTATTTGTGACCAATGTTTCTTGAGTGATTCTTTCTGTAGTCTTGTGAGATCTCACTAGTTTGATCACAACTGTTTTGGTATATGATAGTCTTGTGAGATCTCACTAGTTTGATCACAACTGTTTGGGTATATGAGCCAATAGGTCTTATTTCAAACTTGGCCAAAGGAGTCTGGTCAGGAGCTACATTGTGCTCTATAAAGTCAAGTAAGTTTTTGTGGTAGCATACATGGTGGCGCCTGACTAGAATGTGTAATGGAGCAGGCTGGTATAGAGATAAGCATAAGACGCATGACGCTGGTCATATTCATGTGATCCTTTGCAAAAGGCGCTAATCCTGTATTTGTCCATCACAGGACACAAATTCCCAATCTCCCAATCGAAGAATGACCTATTCAAAGAGTCAAGTTTGGCGTAACTTTCTTTTTGAATCAGAGATAAACTACATATATTGTTTTTCACAGAAATTAAAAAAAAGTTTCATACTTGTTGTTTTCTTTTATAGCGTTATTATTTATACAATTTAATTGATTTAAAATTTGAAACCAAAAATCATAGCTTTGACGAATTCCCGGCAAAGATCGAAATACTCCCTCATCATAACAAGTTGATAAATACAATTGAACGAAAATATCTTCTCCTCAAGGAAGAGCTTTCACCAAGATTGAAAACAGAAATCAATGCAGAATTAACAACAGAGTCATTCGACTGAAAAATGTTAAATAGCCTATCAATATATTAATCAAACACAAAAGAAAAGCATACTAACAAGGCATAGTGCCAGTAAAACCAGCGACACACGGGCCGAGTATTGTTTGATAGGGAAACGGCTATTATGAAGTCAAATAGACACCCACTGGGGTTGCTGCAATATTAATTGGAAAGCGTGTAAAGAATTGGGACAAAACAGAAACTGAACAGATCGTTTTTGTTTTGAATACTGATTGAATCGATCTTACAATAAGTACAGGAATAGGGATTGATTATTCGCCATGTTTGTAATGGAAAAGGATGTAATAAGATACCGAGTGTTGTTCCACGCTATTATTAATTTATGAAGTGTTGACTGCACACAATGGTCTCCATACTGGCCGGTTAGATCAACAGATAAACATGTATTTTGTACATGGAACCTTTTTGATTTTAAATATCTTTTAATAGAAAGCTGTTTTATTGAAGCCAGCCATTAATCACAGTGCAATTAAAGCATTTCAACTGAAATATTCCTGCCCAATAACCAATTCCTGTAACCTTTGTTGTTGTTTCAATCAATCATATTTATCATTTAATTTGTCCTTAATGATAATTTTATGTAATTGTTGCTTAATGTACGAAAGAAAAATATTTCACTATAAAGTCTGAATTAAAATATTTTAGGTATTCTGACACACCAAGGGGTGACTAACAACATTAAAATAGTGTGCATACCATACAAAAAAAAGATTCTAATATGATGACATATTTGCTTCGATCATTTGATAAATAAGGTACATTTTTTCCAAATATTATTTTCCAACATTATTTTCTGATTTGCAATAATTGTCAATACGACTCAAAGCTAAAACCTCAAACATAAAAATATCAACACACTGGTAACCTTACAACGCTATCATTTCTATAAATAAACATCACACTTTTATAGCTGGGATTACCATTTGGCGAGTCCAAAACAAGTCCTAATTCAGGTAATCCACTGCTTGGGTTGCACAAGGTCACACAGTCAGGTTTTGTTTACATTAGAGTCAGGAAGAGTGGTCAACCTCAAGGACCACAACAATCTAATCTTGCGTCAACACAATCAGGTCTAAGGTGTAGCCTAAAGGTCTAAGGTGTAACCTAACCTTATTCTAATTGTATAAAGTTCTTGTAAAAACAAACACTCAATGATGTTCCATACCTTTTGCTAGTGATAATTGTTGAACACATGAACCTTTGAAATACATTAATTAGGCACTTTAATGTATGAGGATCTCATACATAGTTTACATGAACAATTATCAGGGTTATCCCTTTCATATATTCAATAATATAACTTTAATTTTAAATTAAAGGCCTGTTTTGTTTGAAACACATACATGTTAAAGGTTGGTACAGTTGTAGACGAATTTTAACAGCATGTAAGATATTGTTATTACAAAACACTTTTAACAGTTACTGTACAAGAAACACATTCTTGAAAGTTACATAACCATAGTCATAAATTCCCTAAAGAAAATAATGTCCTATTTTTAATAGTTTTTTAAAGGATTTTGTAAAAACTTTTGTCCATTACCATAAAGAAAGCTAAAGATTTATTCTTCAACATGCTACACGAAAGTTGCATGCTACTGAAGTCACCCTATTTGATCCAGTTGTGATATCATTGAAGTTCCTTCGCGATTTATCACTGAACAAATATTTCAATAATACCGAGTTAAATTAGTAAGAGCCAGCCATCTTTGCTAACAAAATTTACATAGTGATAGTGAAGACTTGAACATTTGGTACACCTCCTAGCAACCAAGAATAAGTATGAAAAGTATCTCATATGGCTGGTAATACCTCTGTAAAACCAAGATATGGACTTGATTACAAAACAATTTTGTCCGATAAGCCTGTCCTTGATTCAAGTTATTAAAACATTTGGCACATGTGCTTCGGCATTTGCTTTTAAAACCTCTCTGTAGATAAGATTTCCCTACTTTAATTTGGGTTTCTGCAAGTCTAGGACAACTTTCTCAGATTGACATAAATTCAGAAACAGTAGAAATGATGGGTAACTAAAAAAATGATCGTGCAACTTTGGATGTGATGGTGCTTTTTTATTTCCCCCAATGGTCCCCAGTCTAAACTGAGGGACATATTGTTTTTGCCCTGTCTGTTGGTTTGTTGGTGTGTTGCTTTATTGGTTTGTTTGCGTCAAACTTTATCATTGGCCATAACTTTTGCACTATTGCAGATAGCAACTTGATATTTGGCATGCATGTGCATCTCATGGAGCTGCACATTTTGAGATGTAAAAAGGTCAAGGTCAATGTCATCCTTCAAGATCAAAGGTCAAATTTTGAAATATTGAAGATAGCAACTTGATATTTGGCATGCATGTGTATCTCATGGAGCTGCACATTTTGAGTGGTGAACGGTCAAGGTCATCCTTCAAGGTCAAAAGTCAAGGTCAAATATATGGGGGGACATAGTGTTTCACAAACACATGTTGTTCGAAATCGCATTTGGTTAGATGTAGAAATGCCATGGTTGGCAGTAGAAATAATGTACTACGGATAGCAATTATGAAAATAGCTGTAGAAATAATATGGGGCAACTTTTGAAACAACATAAATTATTGTAGAAATGATATTGTTAGCTTAGATAGGATATGATTATTTTCTATATGACGGGAATAGCTGTAGAAATTTTAAGGAAACTTTCAAAACAATGGATCTATTGTAGAATGATAAAAAACAGAAGTATCGTAGGATAAAATAGCAGTAGCAGGGCAACTGAAATAAATGGCTACAACTTAAAGTTTTAATAATACAAGATTGTTAAACAATTCATAAGGGCATACACAATGTTCAGATTGTTCATGTGTGTTATGTTAAAGCAAACAAATTACGAGAAATACATTTTCATGAACGTTTTGATAACATTTGGATGGGATACATTTTTATTAGTTTAATGGCTGATATTAAATTTTGTCAATTTGCGAAACAATTCTTGAAGGATTATATTCCTAGACATTCATTCAGAAAGGTTTACCTTTGTTGCTTCACGTTCAGAATTTTGTGAGGATTTGACAAATTATGCATTAAACTGAAAAACTCTTCCATCATTTTGAAGAAAAGAACATTAGTCAGGTAAATTAAGAACATATTTTTCATTGCTCAATGACTATAACTTCAAGTTTGACAATTGCTATTGAATTTACGAAGGCAGAAATGACTTAAAGAACAATGGAGCCAGAGCCTTTAAATGTCCACAGTGCCATTTGTAGACAAATGATACCACATCACGACAAAACCATAAATGGATTATACGATTTCAAGCCAAAAATATGATCCAACCTGATGATAAAGCGCTGATTGAATAAATGAATAAGGAATGTTGTTAAAGCCTCAATGATGCGCATATCAAATCCCCACCCCCCTGATGTCACATGGAGACCGCTATCTGTCTCCACACTACTACAGTGAATATTTTATTGAAGGTAAACCCTGAGATTTTCAGTTGTACCAACCCTATAGCTGGCTAGCCACCCGTGCAAACTATGCTAAACAGGGTATTGTCAAAAAGCTGGAGTATGATCAGTATTGCAAGCCCAACAATCACTGTGGCCATTTTATGCCATTTCCATGGGGAAATCTATTTTAAAAGCTGAAAAGCAGATGGTGGTTTAGAGATAATTTAACAAAAGCAAGTGTGGCAGGATTTCGAATTTCATCCCCCCAGTCAGCTCCCAAAAAAGTGGCTAAACCCCCACATTTTGCAAGGCATATTTGGGGCTTTTCAATGTCAAGGTGCCTTTAAATTATAGCATGGTAGTATTTAAACAGCAGAAGATTGTTTACATGGGGTGGGGATTTCATTATTTCAACAAAAAGTTTAACAGAACAATTTGTTCAGTTTTCACCAGGAGGTACTCACTATTTGTAAAGCACTTAAGGTATCGCTAAATGCATTTCTTTACCAGGGCTTTAACTAGCAAAATGAATTGATTGCATGTTAAATTAAATAAATAAATATAACTCCCAGAGAAGTACAATAATATTTATTCAATCCATTAAAATGGTTTGTGAACAGAAATGGATTGAATACACACTTAAACAAGCTTTGTTGGCCTTTTAGACAAAAATCGTGAGGTATGGTATAATTACATTGTAAAAGATACCAGTATTTATTTAACTTTTGAAGTAAGATAATTTCAAATATCTTGAGCTGTTACTCCATTAACGGGCATAGCAGATAATAGGGAAAGATATTCCTGGATAAGTTTTTATCATTGAAAGTGGGCACGGGTGTATTAGGTTTGTTTACTTTTCACCCATGTTGCAATACCCTGGTTTACCATTGCATTAAATCGTAAAAGACATCAAACCAAACCAAATAATACTGTTTTCATTCTTCTACAAAACTAGAAATATTCTGAGATAAGAGCGTTCAAATATTAAGTCTTATGTTACCCGCTAGAATTTAATATATTAATCTCTTCAGGACAAATGGGCATCTTCAAATTTCAAACACAAACAATGATTCTCAGCCTTACTCTTACTCATTGGAAATAATTTTATTTCTTTAAAACCCAGAAAATATAGTACTTTGCATGCAATTTTTCAAAGTGAAATTTTATAAAAGCTGATTATCATATTAGAGAAGGTTGATGCTTTGCAGTTTACCCCCATGAACTCTGTATATATATATCAGATGTCAACATTTCAGGCTATGATCCCAAAGGTTAATGTACACTCTTAAACCTTTAAAAGTTTCAGGTTTTGACACATTTATGCCGGAAAGTCATTTACTCACTTAATAGCAAAATAATTATTTAAAGTTTTTATTCAAGTGCCAGGATTGAATGGGAGGGGGGAATGTTTCTCCTATTCTACCTCATCGTTATGGTGATCTCAAACCTCCTACACAGTTTTCATTTTGCTGGATAATACCAGTACAGAATCATTTAAGGTAAAAATATGTAAACCACAATCATATGGCATTGTTTAATGATCATTAGAGTGAAACAGGTCTTTTTACCATATACTACAATATATATATTTATAAAGATTTGTTCAATGAGTAATCAGTGTTGTTGATTAATTTGGATGTTAAATTCAAAATTAAAGTTTGTTTTAACAGATCTTAAATTGTTTATAATTATGTAACCCACAGCAAAACAATAAACATGTTTGATTTTTATGTAAAATTAAAGAAAAAATTAAAAAGACAAAGATGTGGAATAGTGCTGAGCATTTGTTTTAACCCCTGCGAAATGTTGTTCTGCAGTTCACGAATAATTCGTGAACAGTTCATGAACTGTTCGTGAACTGAGTTCATGAACTGTTCATGAATAGTTCGTGAACAGAAAATGAGCCACGTCTGTGAAAAGTTCTTGAAATTTTAGTTCATGAACTGTTCATGAACACTAATGGCATGAAGTGTTCATGAAATATTCTTGAAACCTAATGGCATGAAGTGTTCATGAACTATTCTTGAACCCTTACGGCATGAAGTGTTCATGAACTATTCTTGAACCCGTATGGCATGAAGTGTTCATGAACTATTCTTGAACCATTATGGCATGAAATGTTCATGAACTATTCATGAACATCAATGGCATGAAGTGTTCTTGAACAGTTCATGAACAACACAATTCTTGAAAAATTCTTCAGGGTTTTGCTGTTCACGAACAGTTCATGAACATTTTCCTTCTATTTTTCAATGGCTCATTTTCTGTTCATGAACTGTAAGTGAATAGTTCATGAACCATAGTTCTTCAAGAGTTCATAAACTGAGGTGGCATGAAGTGTTCATGAACTATTCATGAACAAGAATTTGTCAATTTTGCAAAGGTTATCATAAGTGTTACTAAAGCTCAACAAACAGGTCAGGGTAAGAAGAAACAAGTCTTGTATTAGCACTTAACATATTGATAGCAACATATAACAATAATTTAAATATAACACTAATAACTGAGATACAAGTGGTTTGATAATACTCTTTTAATTTCATAATACAACTTTGCATTATATGTTCATGAATAATTCATGTATTGAAAAGATTATGAATAGTCTCATTTTCAGTTCAAGAATCATTTACTAATCAATGGTTTCCCTGAAATGGTTACACTTACAGTGCCAAAGAACTTGAAATGGAACCAATGGCTGATCAGTTCAGCCGGTAATTTATTAAAGACTTACATTTTCAAATATAACATAAACCATGTGCCTTCCGTTTCAACTTCCTGTGCACACAATATTCTTTCTTTGTAAAAACAGCAATACAATGTACATTGAGTTCTTAATATCATCTTAAACAGTTCTTGAAATAAGATGTCCTTAAAACGTTCTTAAACTTGTCTTTTAAGTCTTCCAAGAACAATGACAGATCCTTTTAAGAACATATTGGATTCTTAAAAAGTCCATCATACGTTCAAAAACATTGTGTAGACCTGTTTAAGAACATCAGAAGGAAACATGTTGTTCAAAAAAGTTCTTAAAGTGTTCAAGAATAGTTTAAGAATAATTCAAGAACAGGAAAGGCCCTTAAAAAGTTATTGAAGTGTTCCTGAAGGCAGTTCTTGAACAGTTCTTGTACAAATGTTCTAAAAATTCTATAGAACAGGTCAAGAACTCTAACTTACAGTGGTGAAAGTACTATGCATATTCATACTAACTTCACAGGTTTCACAAATCTACAAGATTTGTATGCTAGACATTTCAATATTACTTTCAAAAATATGTATGAAACATCTAGCACAAAGGAATTCATGAATTATTCATGATGGATCCTTAAAGTCTGTCTCAGAAAAGTCATTAGAAATACTTGTGCATGAAATGTTCATCACTAAGTATTTATGGTTAGATGAAGAACTGGTCATGAACTTTGAAATGTTCAACAATAATTCATAAACAGTTCATGAACATGTCTTAAGAACAGTTCATGTCCAAAAGTTCATGAACCAAAGTCAGGAACTTTTTCAGAACCGTTCATGAACAGTTCTTGATTGGCTTGAAGTGTTCATGAAATCATGAACAACATTTCGCCGGGGTCTAAGGTATTATTAAGTTAACGTATTATAACTAATTGCAAATGAAACAAATAAAGATTTGATACATTTTAACCCTCTGATCTGGAAATAATTATTTAATTGTTGTATTTGTAAGAAAAGTAATCAAAGCTTAAACAGTTTGTTGCCCAAGTGGGATCTGAAAAAAACTCACAGCTATATTTGAGTTCTTGATGCTTAGCAACTCTTAAAGCAAACCTAGTTGTATAAGTGATGTTCTTTTAATATATATGGATGGTCTTTAATTAGAAACTAAAGATGATCAGGTATCAGGTATAATTTAAGATATTGTGTTCAAAGGTATTATTTCCTATTTACATATTATCTTTTTGTGTCCTTATTAAGGGTATTTATTATTATTTTGTTCAGATATAATGTACTTTAGTTTAATTGCCTGAACTGTGAACAAGCTGTTAACATATTATTTCAATGTTTTACTGATGACTTTACCGGTAATTTTTGTTCATTAGCAATTGTCAATGTGTGCATATTTTCATGTAATATCAAGGCACAGCTGCATGCAGTTAAACTAAATGGATAAGGCTTTTTTTGCTTATTGAATTTACAAAAAAAATGTGTATGCCTATCTGGAAATGTTTGAAAAGGAATGGATTAAATATACATTGACAAAACGCATAAATTTCAAAAAATTGTATGAAAAGCCATTTCTTTAGCTAAATGCCTGATAATAAATTGCAGACACTTCAAATAACTGTTAGAGTAAGAGCTCATGATAATTATAATGTCCCTTTGGTGCACATAATGGTAATGGTTTGACTGAAAATCAGCGAAAGCAGGTTACCACTAACATAGAGGCTAGCACCCTTTAACTATAAATTATCTTCTAATGTGTTTTCAAAAGTCATAACATGCATCGATTTGCATTAAAAAATCTATTTTCAAAACAATTTATGCAGTAATTCACAGTTCTGGCACTATTGCAGCATGCCTTTATTGTTTATATCCATCACATCAACATTTTATATACCGGTACACATTTCAAACAGTCTTTCTTTTGGGGCTTTGAATGGGTATGGTATTATTAATTTGTGTCTGGTTTTCCTTCAGAAAATATAATTGAAAAACATGATTGAAGAATCTTAAATATTATGCATTCATCATAAACATTCTTTAGAGGTCATGACCTACAAGTATGGTGTCCATTTCAGTTTAATGACTGCAGTGTTGCAGACATCACTTATCCCAGCATGCTTCTATAGATCCCCACAATCACTGGCTGGTCCATAATTGAAATATTTTCATTTTACATTAACCTGGCCAACACATTGTGCAATTTACTCTTGGTGTATGGTAATTTATTGTGCACATCTAAGTCAGCATAGGAGAAAAATCTGCCACTCTTCCATCAGGGAGGAGCTAAAACACTACACATTTGACCCAAAACACACCTTCACCTGGTTAGAAATGAAGAACTCAGCAAAGGGAAGTCACTATATACAGCATGAGTCACAGGCTTGCAGTTTGTGCCAGAATTCGGGATTCTGTCTGTGAAATAAGGCTCCTCTTGTTGGCACAATTAATTTCCAAGATAATGGATAAAACAACATATTTCAAGCCATAACAAGAATCAATTCAAAGTGTAGTTTGGGCCTTGATTAATGGGAAAACTTGGGTATAAGGCAGTCAGCAATCTACCCACTGATAAGCCACTGGCTTTATATCCTGTCTTAAGTTACACACTTCACGAAAAATCATTTGTTTTTAATGGCAACATTTGTCAATGATTATGGAAGGTGTGCATATGGATATATCAAATACAACTAAATGTCGCATTCAATCAGCTTTCATGGCTTCCATGTGCTTCAGAGATCATATTTATTTCAAGTATTTAGCATTTCACTGAATTGGAGCAAGAAAGAGAATAATAAATCTCATTGCCAGACAAACTTTGAGTTATGCCAAAACATAAATGATTTGGTCTAGATTTAATGAGATAGAAAACATAAACAAAATGTTTCGATCTATAATGAATAAATAAAAATCTATGTGACTGTAGGGACTGACAATGTATGGACAATATTTCTACATAAATGGCAATATTTATCTGCACATCGTTCAAGCATTTAGTGTCAGCAAGACTTCTTCAATAAAACTGTCAAAATACAAAAAATAAACATTTATATACGGGCGTAATTACAACGTAATTTATGTAAAAACGGTCCCAAACACAATCAGGCATTTATTGTTTCCTTACATAATACATATAATTAATTCAAGAATCATTAAATAAAAGTAAAAGTTAACAACAGGCAAAAAACAACCTTAAATACACACAATACAAAGGCCAATTGTATTATGAGAGAGGAATATCAAATATGCTAATCATCTTTCATTAAATCATAATAATACTTCATTTTCGCAATTACATTTAAAAAACAATTTCCTCCTTGAATTCTTGTGTAAACATTCAAGATATTATCAACTTTATCCAAATAAAAGTATTGAAATTATTAAAATCCACTTACTTGTCTTTGTTCAACTGATAAGAGATAGTATAAATGAATGTGTATTAATTACTTGTGAAGATTTAATGTTTGGTTTAACTGAACAGCATTTAATTAAATCTGCAGACCATAAATGAATGGACGACCTTCCGTGCAAGTCTCCCAACAATTACACAATTTTTCGGATTATTCTTTTTGAATATAAAGCGTTCGTAAAATCAGTAATCTGATAGGTCATTAAGTTTCAGTGAAGTATTTTTTTTACAAATCCATAATTTTTTTTCAAATTTGGATATAGAAAGATTCCTGGATAAGAATCATATTAATCATCCCCTACAAAGACACAGAAATAATTGCTTCTATTATTACTGAAAGGCAATCACTGATTTCAAGACATTTGAACTGAATCGAGTATAACTTGATTTTATTTTCAATTAGATAATATTAAGATAAGTCGTGAAGTTGAGCAAAAAGAAAACAATCGAGTAGTAATAAAACCCAAAAGGATTCAAGTCAAAGCTGCAGAAGCCTCTAAATCAAATGGCCATGGTGATGTTCAAGCATAAAATATTCACTTGTTGAAACATACTTCAGTTCATAAGTCCCTGGAGACAATTTATTAAAAATTATTCTCATCACCCAGGGTTACATGCAGGGGATTCACTCCACTAAATGTATAATATGCAGCTATAATTCAATTTCTATGGTAAATATTGTGTGATGAGACTTCTGCTGGGGGGAAGATGCTGACTTGGAAACAATGCAGAGAGTTATGGTTATATTAAGAGCAATTAAGGTAATGCCCTTTCTGCACATAAAGATTTAATAAAGGGGTTGCGATGAAGGCAGAAAAAGAAGGTTTATTGACAAAAGGTTTTGGGTGCAATGATGTCTATGAATATTTCTAGGTCAATTGAATATGTAGCATCACAAAGCTTGTGTTTTTCTGATTATCATCAATGTGATTCATCATGCGAGATATTTGACACTGCTGGATTCATCACCATCCTTCTATGAGGAACATCACTTCCATCAACATCATCAGAATCAAAAGCTACCACATTGTAACATAGTGTCTTCAAACTTGAATGAACATTTTCCCACCATTTGTAATGCCAGCTTTAGATTTAAAAAAAGTTTCAAAAAGCAGCAATTAAAATAAATACACAATGAAAATATATATTCCAACAAGCTAAACATTTGTTACCATTTAATTAATCATCAAAAAAAAAAATACTTCAAAAAAGTTTAAAATCAATTACCAAAATCAGAAATTATTAAAGCCCTGCCTCCTGCTGTCAAACCTTCTTGACCATTGATGGACCGGTAATGAGCGTAAAGCTTCATTGAACATTCTCACTCTTAAGTGGCCGTCAGAATGCGCCGATGTGAACCGTAAGCCTGCTGGTGACAGCCATCCATCTTGAGTCCTCAATGCCAGGAAATCGACAATTACCAGACTCCATTTCTGGCGTTTGCTATGCCCTTAGAAAAAATACAGCATGGCAAGAACTGCTTTAAAATACATTTCTTTTCTTTTTTGCTCTCATCGATGAGTTGTATAGCATTGTGTAGGTGACAACCTTTTGCAACAATATAAATGCAAATAACTCTGGTTCACTGTTTGCTTTATGGCCTTAAAAAATACAGCATGGCAAGAACAGCTTAAAAAATATACATTGTATTCCTTTTTTTGCCATCATTGATGACATGACTTTTATAGCATTGTTAGAGGGGACAGCCTTTTTACACTATAATTCAATCATTGCTGGCGTTTGCTATATATTTCCTTGGAAAAAATACAGCATGGCAAGAACAGATTTCGATCAAAATACATTTCTCTTTTTGGCTATGACTGATGGAATAGGTTTTATAGAATAATGTAAGGTGAAATTTTTAAACAATAATGCAATAATATCTAGCATTAAGCTCACTAGTGTTTTAAAACAACATTATTAGTATCACAGCCACTTCATGTGTTTGTAGGTCAAGTTGGTTTTGTTTTGGCACAAAATTTAAAAAAATACCAAAACCATTTCTGGCAATTGAAATCTTTGTGTTTATTGTGCATGTAGATTAGTTACTAGGGAGCAGTTATTATATGTGACCATTTGATTATATTATTATTATTATTACTTTTCCATGATTGTGAAACTGGAAGCAACATGTAACATATATATTTTTTTAATTTCACTAGTGCCTTGTGTATCTAATGGATGGAAAACTATTATTTCTCAGTTTAATATTTTATAACTTTACCATCCCAGTCTCAGCAGCTGACATAAATTTGACTAATTAGAATTGAAAACCAAGTTTTGTATAATTCATCATGTCTGACAATACCTCATTAGTGAACAAAACAGTGACATGTTAATTATTTAGTGATAAAATGCAAAGTGATTATTCTAAATTGTCTTAAATACATTTTCCCAAATTCAGTGCCAGAGAAAATCCAAAAGGTTTCATTTAAGAAAAATAATACTCAATTCAGGTTTCCATTGGCCATAATGACCAGTTTATCAAAACCTATGGATAAATACCGATACACAATTTTGGCCATGGGGTGTCACCATTCTGTGTAAATTTCCTTCCAAAATGCTATCCATTTCTCACCTAAATGTCCGCAGGGAGGGGTTGGCACAACGTGTTGGCTGTCAATGAGCGGCAAGTATTCATGATTTCTATGTCAGCTTACAATTAAAGTGATCAATACTGGACATTCTCAGTGGGGATATGCCACAAGGATGCTGTGGCTAACAGTGAGATACAGACCAACCCATAAGCACCTTAACAATACCCTTGACCATTAGACTGGTGGTTATTTTGTCACCATTGGATATGCAACATGATACCAACAGAAAAATGTGACACAGTCACACTTAATGTGCAATTGCACAGCACGCAATTATAGGCATGTGAGACATGGACAATAAACACATTTCTGAAATATTTTCTTAAGCCATCAATAAATAAATGGCAAATTGTAAACACTTGAAATCATGGAGGCAAGGAGTGAAGCTTATTTGATTATCAAAATGTTTTTTTTTTTTTTTTTTTTATCTTATGATAATGGTTTGTTGTTAGATTTCAAATAACACTCATTAGAGAGTTCATATACCTTTTTTTAAATGTCATAAAATGGTATCATTTAAAAAAACTGCAATATTTAGAAGAGTTTAAGGTAATAATATAACAAGGAAAATATATGTTAACAAAATATGCCCGTCCTGGGGTTCCAATCATGGACCTTATGATACGAAAGCTACCACGCTAACGCTACACCACATAAGCTTTATCATTTCTAGGGTAGTTTAAATGCCTTTTTAGTAATACATTATATTGCTAAATATTGATGAAAAGCATTTAAAGGCTGTATAATTTCTATGATATAGAATGAGGATAATCAATACATCGACAGTTTTATTTTGCTTGATTTTACATAATGCATTAGTCTTGGAATCTTATGACATTTTTTATGGTCATTTTGCCAAACTGTGGACAAGTGCCTTTAAACATTAAACTCTGTCACAGAACAAGTGACTTATTTGGATAATGCAATCTTTTTTTGTGAATTTATGACATTATTTGGAAATTGCCATTTTGCCAAACTGTGTACAAGTCCCTTCAATTGGAATAACTGGATGAGAAAAATCGCCAAAAAGCAACACACATTTTACATAAAAAATACCACTTTAGCTTAGCAAGTGGTATGGCATGAGTAAAATCACCAAACAACAACAACAAGTTCACAAAAAAATACCACCATAGCTTAGCAAAATGGTATGGCCCCCTGGTAATACCTGATAATGAGAGTGTCAGTTGAAGCTGTCAGATCCAGGGCACCCAGGAGAGGCCCAGTGGACCTGTCAGGCTCAGGGCCATTGCGCTGGTGAAATATGGGGAGACTGGAAATGAACAGGGTGAACCCTTACCCACACTGTTATTGTGTAGCTTAATTATATCATTAGCTCACTTGATTTTGGTATTCATATCAAAAGAATTATTGTCAGGTACTTTTAGTCAGTTGCACAACTGCGAGCATTTGTTGTTTGTAGCAATGCTTGTTTGAATTTGAAAGTGATTAATTTTGTATTGTTGCAAAATAAGTTGAAATAGGAAATGGAGGATTACAAAACATATGACAGAGGTAATTGTCTATTTTCATGATTTTACAGATTGATTCATAATCAAAATGAGACACACACTTTTTTCTGATATTTTTGTGTTTTGTATTTTTTAATTATAAAGCATTCAGACATGCACAATTAATAAATATGTGTGCCATATTAGAAATGAAAATACACATTTGATAAAAATTGGATAAAAATCCCTTTTATTACCATACATTTCTTCGTTTTAAACTTACTGAACAAAGAATCTAGGAACAAAGATGTAAAAGTCACTAAACATCTCTTTTAAGCTGTTCATTGTTTTTAAATTGCAATTAGATCTTAAATCTTACAGACTGAGAATGTCTGTCCTTGTTTGTATCTTCTTACTTTCTTGGTGCAAATCGGTTCTAAAGATATAAATTATCCCCTACTGCCACTTCGCATTGTTGTGTTGAAATCATTAAGGCTTCTGAGGATAGTGTCAAGTTTTGTTAAACATGTTGGTTGGATTATATATGAGGCTTTTGAGGTAATTTCAACAGGTGAGCATTTCCTGGCATTGTCACACAATGACTGATATTACTAGTTATCACATTAAACTGGTGCCATTTAATGAGCTAGTTAAAATGGCTGAATGTTATTATTGGTACGCACTGAAAAGATTGCATACTGATTTATTTTTTGTATTTAAGATATTAAGTTTTCACAATAACCTTAATTACCATGAACAAAAGTACATTCTTTACAAGAAAAATGTAAATAATTATCAAACATTTCTTTTTAAAACTTTCACAGGACTAGAAGAAAGAGAGAAAAATGAATTACTCATACCATCATATTTTAGCTTGAATTGTTTTCTCTTCCAACATGCCTCTCATCTGTTATGTCTTTAGGCTGTAAAGGGGTTAATGAAGGAATGAAAATCTCCATCCCTTGTAAATGAACCATCTAATTTTCAAAGTTCTTGTTTGGATTGGAAAAATTCTCTGTGATTGCTGAAAATCTTTCAGCAAATAAGTTGATTAAGAAATGCTAATAGGCTAATATTGTAATGATGGCTAGTAACTCATAGGGGTTGGCTTTGAAAAATGAGTTTTTGAATATTTTCTGACGAGTATTCCTATTTCAAATTGGAGGAACAGTCTTAATGAAACTCTGTTACAAAGTATCACGATGTAAGTGAAATACTGGTATTTTTTACTGTTTAAAAAAAAAGAAGTTTATGTATCAAATAATGTATCTTTGATTTGAAACTTTATATTTCATATTATCATGAATATAACACACATTTTATTATATGTGGATGCAAAAATGATGGTGTTAAGTTATTTTGTGTCATTATTTCTTTGAATTTAAGGATATTAAAATACTTAGGTACTCAGATTAAGGGTATACCATTTATAATTAAGTTAATCCATCTTATTATTTAGATCAATGGGATGTGTATCCTTTTTACTGATTGTGATATACTTAGATACATATTTTTTATAAAAACAGTAAATGCGACATAATTATATTGTGTCTTAAATATAAAGAAGAGAAAAAACTCTTTCTGCCATAAGAAGCAAAGTGAAAATGGCTATGTTTAAACAGCATAAAACCAGAACAGCCTGCAAGTAACTTACAGTCTGTTCAGGTTTTATGCTGTTTGCTGCACATCAGTATCTAAAGGTGGAGATAAAGCCTTAAAAACTTGAATCTAGTAAGAAAGGTCTTCAATTAAATATAACTTTCTAAGGAACTTCAAATGCATGACAATATGTATCTAAGTGGTAAAGGGTTAATATCTTTTTTACTCTATCAATATGTCACCATGCCTGAAGGGAAGCAAGGCTGTTTTGTTAGTCTTATTATGTTCTGTGCTCCAGAAGTTGTAAAGTAATTTTCAACCATATTGTCTTGACTGACTAAATTAGCTTCTGAACAGAAAAACTACTATCATTGCTAGTGTAGCCATATGCCAAAATCCACAGCAATAACCAACAATCATAATTAAAAACACCATATAAGGAGAAAACTGGTAGAGAACAATACCCAATTTGACACCTGAAATTTACAAAGATGGGCCGGGACAAATGAAAAGTCAACCATAATCAAATTACATGTTTACTAATCATTACTAATCAGCCCTTATAATTAGTATTCCCTGAAATTCAATGTTTGGCCTTTGTATCTCAGTCTGGTTATCACTTGAGACGTCATTCAAGCTAATGTTTTAAAATTGTTATGCCCCCGGATCGAATGAGCGGGGGTATATTGTTTTTGGCCTGTCTGTCTGTCATTGTATGTGTCTGTCTGTGTGTCTATCACAAATCTTTAACCTCGGTCATAACTTGTGCACTATTGAAGATAGCAACTTGATATTTGGCATGCATGTGTATCTCATGGAGCTGCACATATTGAGTGGTGAAAGGTCAAGGTCATCCTTCAAGGCCAAAGGTCATATTTATCTAAAATAGCTGCCGTGCGGCTTCAAAGCGGCCCATTAGGGAGCATTGTGTTTCACAAACACAGCTCTTGTTTCTTTATCATTATCAATGATAAATAAAGAATGATATGGTAGGTTGAACGAAAAAAAGTTTACTTATTATAATCTTCCAATCCATATGTTGAAAATATCAATTAATAACAAGATACAATCAACATATGCAAAGTGCAATGAGGAGAACTGAGCTTTTTAACAAAAAAGTAGTATGAGGGTTTGGATAAAGAAATTCTTCATTCAATTTCCAAGTTTTCCTCTATAAATGGATAAATGATTCAGAAAACAAGAGTATGGGAATAGTTTCGTTCGGAGCTTATTAAATCAGGGCAGACTAAGGCTTTTTTCCAATGCAGGATTTTTGTGCGGATACCAGGCCAAAACTGAGAATGGTGTAATTAATTTGCAATTGTTCCCTGCCAATTACCCAAGCAAATTGAATTCTGGAGATGATTGGAAAAATATAGTTATGAAATCACTCCTCCATCAATCATATTCGTCTGATTTTGCCTACTGTCTGTTTATTCATTATTTCAAGCTCTGAGTTCAATTTGTCTCGAATTGAGTATTCTTGAAAATGTGGAACACCATCAAAACTCGAAATGACTTGATTCCATTTTGAAGCTGCTTCAAAATACACTTGTCACACGTCTAGGCGATTTTGTTGGACACTGATTGTTAGACAGCCCATCACATAGGGCCAAAAACATTGTGATACATATCAAATGAATCAAAATCTGGTCATTAAACTGAAATTAGTGTAAAGTTTCAGGGATTTGGAGGTTTGTGAGTCCCTCTGTATAAGTAACATGATACTTAACAATTGTCCTCCAAAACTTTTATGAGGTAAACCTGATAGCACCTAAAATGTGCTATAAAACACATAATAAACGAAATTAAGGCATACACTTTTCACAAATTCCGGACTTTATGATGAAGAATTCACCACTAAAACCTTCTGTTTTTCAGTCACAAAAAAGGGCATCTGTTTAGTTAACATACAAGCGCCTGCTTGAGCTAAGCATGTGGTTACATCCCACCAGAATTTTATCATAATTATCAAATTTAATGGGTTAGAAATTTGAGCACAGCATAAATGTGATGATGTGAACTTTATGATGGTTAAAAGCAGGTCACTTCGTGGAGTCTAACAGATCGCGCATATCTGTTTTAAGGATCTGCGGAGTTGTATGTCAGGAAACTTTTATCGCTAAAGAACATGGGTTACCCATCTACTCAATGTTTACATGGAGGTGAATGGTTTGCTGAAATGGATATATACCATTTAGCTCAGAATTTTTTTTTTAAAGGAAACTGGAGTTTATCTTATTCTTTCTTTTTTTCTGACACCGAGTTAGTTTTCATTAAAGGGAGGTAATTTTTGTGCTTATCTATTTATTTTCCAATTTGTATGTTTCTGTTGCTGCTTTTGTTCTTATCCGTTTTACGTAAATGTAATATAAATTGATCAATAAAATATTAATGAAGAATTAAAAACAAGAATTCCTCATAGGACCATACAATGTTAAGCCACCATGTAATTTTTTGCAATCTACCAAATGGGCAAGAAAAAAACAACTGCACGTACCAAAAAAAAATTCAATGGCGTAAACATAAATGTAAAAATTAATATTCTACAAAATAATAATTAGTAATTTGACATTATTACTAGAATGATATTAATAAGAGGGGCAATTTTAAATGATTTCTACTACTATTACAACTACTACTACTTGTACTACAACTTTGTACAATAAAAAAAAAATTAATTACTTTTATTATTATAAGTATTATTATTATCATTCTTTTTATTATTACTATTAACTATTAGTATGTTTATACTTTTCCTCGCTATTATTCATCTAAAAAAATGTTTTCACATCAGACTTGCTCAGACTCATCCGCATTTCTCTGTTTTGCAGGGGACTGCTTAGACAACAGTGTTGGGTCAGGGGAAGGAACTGCGGATGAGGACTCCGAAGATAGAAACCCCAAACGACAAAAGAAACGGGGCATTTTTCCAAAAGTTGCTACAAATATAATGAGAGCATGGCTCTTCCAACATTTAACTGTGAGTATTCGGTAATTATCCCCCACCATAGGCGAAGGGATATTGTTTTGGCGTTGTCCGTCCGTCCAGAGCCATATCTTGGAAGTGCTTTTGGGGATTTCATTGAAACTTAGTATGAGTATGTATATGGATAAGAGGATGATGCAAGCCAAATGGCATTGTACACCATCAGTTAATAACAGAGTTATGGCCCTTCGTATCTTGAAAAAATGCTTTTTGTGTGTGTCTGGAGCCATATCTTGGAAGTGCTTTGGGGGATTTCATTGAAACTTGGTATGAGTACATAATATGGATAAGAGGATGATGCATGCCAAATGGCATTGTAAACCATCTGTTAATAACGGAGTTATGGCACTTTGTATCTTGAAAAATGCTTTTATGAGTGTCAAATATAATACTTTTGTGTCCAGAAGCATATTGGCGGGGGATATCAATTCAACGAATTTGCTTGTTTTTTATGGTTTTGTTTGCGTGTACACTGAGAGTTTGCTTGTTAACTGGGAGTTTGCTTGTTAACTCCTGGGAGTTTGCTTTAAACCTGGTCGCAATATTTTTCATTTGTTAACAAAAGTCAACACAAATGATTAAATAATAATCATACAAGATTTTTTAAATGATTTATATAACTCAGTAGCTTAATCATCCTGTGAAGTTATTCATTTGAAATGTATCAAACATGTCACTGCTGACGTTATAAATTGTCATCAAGTCAATGAAATACCTAACTCCAATAGAGGTATCCATTCTTCTATTACCCAATATTTCATAACGGTTTATAATATTGCACAGTATAATCTCTAATAATCGGGCCATAAAGCATTAAGGGATCAGAAATTACCCCTAGGAAACCAACATCCTGATCATCCCTTTCCCACTCAGAGGCAAAGTAAAAATGGCAATGTGCAAACAGCATAAAACCAGAACAGCCTGGGAGTAACTCGCAGTCTGTTCAGGTTGCATGTTGTTTGCTACTCATCAGTATCAAAGGGTTGGAAATGAAGCCTTTAAAACTTCAATCTAGTAAGAAAGGTCTTTAATTAAATTTAACTTTCTAAGGGACTACAAATGCGTGAAAATACGTATCCAAGTGGTAAAGGGTTATACACCATCAGTCATATCAGTGACTGTTCCTATTCCTCAAGTAATGAGCTGTCATTCTGTACACCATCACCATAGCCTGTAATGAGTCATAGTTCGTACCCTGCTGTTAAAAATCTCTATTTCTGAAAAAAAACTTAATGTGCATAATCAGTGAAACAAAAAATAAACATTACATATTTCATACATTTTCATAATAGTTGGTTTTTATATATCTTTATTTAATTCACAGTATAAAAATAAAGCAACAAGTGCAGTGATTCTCCTCAGGGTTCAATCCCCTCTTCTGGGCCCATGTGAGCTTAGTTGGTGGTCAACATACAGGTGGGAGTTCCACATCAAAATGAAATAATTTCCTGTAAAACTAAGAAAGCTGGAAATTGCAGCTATAATTCAAAATGTGTCCATGTTAGAAGACTAGGAATGAAAACTAGGATATTTTTAACTCCGCAGCTATATTCAGATGTGTCCATGACCAGGAATGAAAACTTAAGGATAAACCCTAGGGTCTCACTTATTGCAAGCTTTAGAAATTAAAGAACATCTTAAACTTTAAATACACACACAATGCTGGTTTTCCACACAGTCTTTTAAACATTTATTATATTTATTTATTATAATATTAATGTACCAAGAATTTACTTTTTTTCTGCTTGTAAAAGAAATACCGGTAATATCACTTCAAGCAAAACTTTTACAGAAATTTGACTTTGTCCAAAAATGCTTACAAATCTAAGATAGACTGACATAAGATGGTTTACAATTAACATTTAACCTGCACAAGACAGGAATGAAAACAAGCAAACAGAGTTGAATTTGGTACTAAAAGCGTTATTAATCCTTCCCCCATTTTTCGTAGAAGTAAGACTGCACTTGTAAGACAACAAAAATGTCAACGAAAGTCAACTCGAAATATAACTTGACAAAAACCTGCAAACAGGATCATCAAGACTGACATTTATTGCAAGTTAACATACAAACTTCTTTCTTTATCAAATGAAATAAGCAAATATTTAAATATCATGAGAGTTCTCAATGGCATTCAAGTTTTTCACTGAAGGCGGTTAACACGCCAAGTCATCATTTTATTTTTGACCATACAATGACATTCAATAAACAGTGCATGGTGCACTTAGAAAGCACATTTTCAAGGTCTTTCACTTAAGCCTTTGAGTTTTAGTGCCGATTAGTTTGCCAACACTTGCATTAACCTCCAATTAACATCATTTAACCCCATGCACTGTGAGGGTTATACCACACTAAGTGTATGTTTTGACAGAAGACTTAATTTAGACAGGTTCGATTCCTGTCATACAAATAAACAGTTGAAAGCATACAAGCACACATTTCAAGCTGTTTAAAGTTTAATCCATCCTGAAATCGCAATGTTACGTAGGAACTACTTATAGGTTAAATATATAACAATTTATAACATATGAAACAGTATCTATAGAGAAAACAGTATCATCGACCACTGATAAGCTGCTGAAATGGCAGTCTTATGCTGGTGTATTAAAATAATTACATTGAGTTTGTTTTTTTCGTTCAACATTAATTAGTAAATGCACAAAATGTTACAAGTCTGAATCCAAGTATCAGCTGAATTCACACAAATGACCCATAAATCAGACGCAATGACCGCAGGCCATAAATAGTGCTGACCAGAGTGTCCAGGAGTGGTCAAACTTTCACCATTGTCCAGTAAGAGTGGACACCCCATGGATCTCACATTATTTCCCAATTAACAATTCACTTTTGAAATCTGCCTTTCTCCAATTCAGACGTTTATTGTCTTATGATTTCAATCAAAGTCCCATAACTATCATCGCTGTGGCCCCCTTGTAGCCCCTTTACAGAGCAGGCGTTAGGGTTCACCACCACTAAATTACACCATTTAAGGGACACAAAAATGCCCCCATACAATTGTTAATGTCCATTTCAAGCCCCATTTATTCCTATTCTCACAGCACATTAAAATTTCAGCGCACCTAAAACAGCCATGACTTTGCGCCATTCAGGTGTCATCTAAATATGGAAATTTACAAGAATATCTGTCCACTGGTTGTCAGACAATGTTAATGGTTTAAATTATTTTCAATAATGCTTTTGAACGTTCTAATTGACCCATCAGTCAAATTTAATCATCCAAAATTTACCAGTTCTTCTCACATGAAACAGCATAACATTTTCACACTAATTATGTGATGAAAATATTAATATGATAGACAAGGCCATGACCAATAAATGCATCAATAAAAACAATTAAAATCAATATCCATACAAGAAGTAAATACATTAATGTGCAATGCTCATTGCAGCCATTAGAAAAAGTGAACCTGTTGACATTTGCGTCTGAGGCCCAGTGACATAAATATTATATTTTACAAATGCACTTAGGTCAAATAACAGATAAAAACAGACATGCTTCAGACTGGCAGTATCTTGTCATGTGTAACACAACTAGTTAAGGACGGTGACAACTTTGTGTGAACATGTCAACTAAAACTCTTCAACCACCCGCCAAAACTGTACACCACTTCAAATGTTGACTTCATGTTATTTGAGTGTTAAGCTGCATTATTATAGTCTAGTTGATAATGTCTTTCAGTGCTTGAAGCGTACATTATATGAGATATAAGCTGAGCAAGCGTACATTATATGAGATATAAGCTGAGCAAGCATACATAATATGAGATATAAGCTGAGCAAGCGTACATTATATGAGATATAAGCTGAGCAAGCGTACATAATATGAGATATAAGCTGAGCAAGCGTACATAATATGAGATATAAGCTGAGCAAGCATACATAATATGAGATATAAGCTGAGCAAGCGTAATAATATGAGATATAAGCTGAGCAAGCATACATAATATGAGATATAAGCTGAGCAAGCATACATAATATGAGATATAAGCTGAGCAAGCATACATAATATGAGATATAAGCTGAGCAAGCGTAATAATATGAGATATAAGCTGAGCAAGCATACATAATATGAGATATAAGCTGAGCAAGCATACATAATATGAGATATAAGCTGAGCAAGCGTAATAATATGAGATATAAGCTGAGCAAGCATACATAATATGAGATATAAGCTGAGCAAGCGTACATAATATGAGATATAAGCTGAGCAAGCATACATAATATGAGATATAAGCTGAGCAAGCATACATAATATGAGATATAAGCTGAGCAAGCGTACATAATATGAGATATAAGCTGAGCAAGCGTACATAATATGAGATATAAGCTGAGCAAGGGTATATAATATGAGATATAAACTGAACAGCACTTTACTTGTACCAGTACTTACAAACAAACATGATATTAACTCATTTATGCCTAGCGTCTCGAAAAAAGGCCTTGGCAAACAGGGTAGGCCTAGACGAGTTGCGGCGTCTCATCAGGGTCTGTGCTGTTTGCTTATAGGAATTTCTGTAAGAAATATTCTAAATATAAAAATAAATATACTAGACATCCCTAATTTTGAAAATAAATGGATCCAATTTAGAAGGATGGGAGAGTCCACTAGGCATAAATGGGTTAAAATATCTATGGAAACAATTCCTGGGCAGAGGCTAGTGCTAACAAGGTGTTTACTGCAGAGCTCCCATGTGCATGTTTAATGCCAGCATGGTCTAATAACCATTTAGTCTTTGACAAGTGCACTGGCCCATGGGATGTTAAAATCACCTTTCCTGACAGGGGCTATCATTAAAACTGACCATAGTGGCACCTGATGGCTGTGCTTAATCTATGTCCAGTTAAATGTCCAGTGTCAAAATGACCAGCTCAATTGACAAAACAAACACTCTTGCTCTTCTGCCATGTTTATTTAACTTCCTGTACAGCTCTTCATAGACTGATTCTATCTCCACTGAACAAGAGTATCTCTTTTCAAAATTGTATCTTTCCATTTCCTATCGG
Source organism: Dreissena polymorpha (assembly GCF_020536995.1). Classification (NCBI taxonomy): domain Eukaryota; kingdom Metazoa; phylum Mollusca; class Bivalvia; order Myida; family Dreissenidae; genus Dreissena; species Dreissena polymorpha. Next base: position 89,592,128 of record NC_068357.1, on the reverse strand, counting down.
TTACTGAAGCACAAAATGCAGCTTTACTAATTTTGTAGGGAAATGTATTGGAAATATGAAAGTAATGAACAATGGCTGTTTTTAATTAGTGACAAATGTATCAGATTGCATGCCTAGATGTGAGATATCTGTTAAGATAATTATGTTATCCATGCAGGTAATTTAGTATCATTTTATGTTAAACATAATGAAGCATTTTTTGTTAAGAGTAATTAAGCATTGAGTCCACCAATTAAGCATTAATATTAATAAGTACCTGAAGTAAGTGCTTTAGAAATCATCCATTTTTTTGTTCTAATATTTGCTTAGTGATTAGATTGCAAACATGTTGTTAATGTATAGGGAATAAAAACAGTACAAAATGTTCTTTGGTAACTGACCAATGTGATTGATATGTTGAAAACTTTTGAAAATGGTGAAAACTTGATATTAATAAAGAAACATGTATGTTATTTTTAAACACAGCATGTTATATAAAAACATAACTTGGTAACAGTAAAAACTCCAAATAAACAAAGAAACAACCATGTCAAGGAAGCGCAGACATTACATAGAAAAATATCTCAATGACAAGTATTTTGTTAAATGAATAATTTGACATCACCAAATACATGACGCCTTTATCCATGCATTGACCAATGCCAATATGTGGAACTCTACAATATGTGGGACTCTAACACAGTTCAGTGTGGGTTAATCAATGTTGATCTATAATTCTGTGCCCCCAGAGACTGGAGCAAGCTGTCTCCTTAATTCCATAACTGAGTGCCTTTAACCCTTTGCATGCTGGGAAATTTGCCGTCTGCTAAAATGTTGTCTGCTGAATTTCTAAAGTTAGCATTTTCTTTGATTTTTTTTCAAAGAATACTATCAGAATAGCAAACAGTTTGGATCCAGATGAGACGCCCAATCTGTGGCGTCTCATCTGGATCCAAACTGTTTGCAAAGGCCTTCAAAATTCGGTTCAAGCACTAAAAGAGTTAAGGCACTTGGGCGATTTGCATTTGAAAATACAAAAAAAATATGACTATAACAAAAGGTGTCGAACTGTTGTGTGTGTTTTTTTTTTAAACTAATTTCAGTGTATTTCCTTTTCATGTGACTTTATTTACACATTTGTATTATTATTGTCCCCTCTTATGGTTTGCGCTCCGTGTGTCAGTCTGTCCGTCACACTTTTCTGGATCCTGCAATAACTTTCAAAGTTCTTCATATTTTTTCATGAATTTTGAAACATGCATAGATGGCAATATGGAGAGTATGCACGTCATTTCATTTCGTTCCTACGTTTAGAATTCTGGTTGCTATGGCAACAAATATTTTAAAAAAATATTAAATAATTACTGACAATGGTGGAGTTTCACCGGTAGGGGACAATATTGCTTGGCAATCTCTTGTTAATAACTGCTATTACTTAAAAATTAAAATAAAGTCAACACAAAAATGACAAATGATAAGCAATAATTTATTTATAAACAAAAGTTTATCATAAATTATAATACGTAACTTTGAGTGTTATTCAAGACAAAAGCAAATACATTTTTTTTTATGTCCCCCACTATAGTAGTGGGGGACATATTGTTTTTTGCCCTGTCTGTTGGTCTGTTGGTTGGTTGGTCTGTTGGTTGGTTGGTTTGCGCCAACTTTAACATTTGCAATAACTTTTGCAATATTGAAGATAGGAACTTGATATTTGGCATGCATATGTATCTCATGGAGCTGCACATTTTGAGTGGTGAAAGGTCAAGGTCAAGGTCATCCTTCAAGGTCAAAGGTCAAATATATGGGTCAAAATTGCTCATTTAATGTACACTTTTGCAGTATTTCAATATTCAAGATAGCAACTTGATATTTGGCATGCATGTGTATCTCATGGAGCTGCACAATTTGAGTGGTGAAAGGTCAAGGTCAAGGTCATCCTTCAAGGTCAGATGTCAAATATATGTGGCCAAAATTGCTCATTTTATGAGTACTTTTGCAATATTGAAGATAGCAACTTGATATTTGGCATGCATGTGTATCTCATGGAGCTGCACAATTTGAGTGGTGAAAGGTCAAGGTCAAGGTCATCCTTCAAGGTCAGAGGTCAAATGTATGTGGCTCAAATCGCTAATTTTATGAATACTTTTGCAATATTGAAGATAGCAACTTGATATTTGGCATGCATGTGTATCTTATGGTGCTGCACATTTTGAGTGGTGAAAGGTCAAGGTCAAGGTCATCCTTCAAGGTCAAATATTTGGGCCAAAATTGCTCATGTAATGTCACTTCTGCAATATTGAAGCTAGCAATTTTATATTTGAAATGCATGTGTATCTCATGGAGCTGCACATTTTGAGTGGTGAAGGGTCAAGGTCAAGGTCATCCTACAAGGTCAAACGTCATATAGGGGGACATTGTGTTTCACAAACACATCTTGTTTAACATTGATATTACCTCCCTTGTTTTTAAGTATCGATATTGCAATTAAGAGAATAATAATTAAACTATCAAAACATTTTTTTCCATTATGTTTGCCAGTTAACATTCTCAATGTGATGAAATAACCAGTTTTGTTAAAAGGGAATAATAAATAACAAATAAAATTCCTGCTGCAGTAAATTTATTTCAGGCGCAATAAAATTGCATGATTCCACAGGCTATGCCACTTGTGTTTGTTGTTTCACCCAGGAGAATCTTAGCATTTTCTGTACTCATAATACATTAATCTGTTTTTCAATATGTTATTTTAATTAATCTCTCACAGAATATTTCATTTAATATCCCACCAAAACCAAATTATAAGTTGAATATAACTTTATTAATTGTTTAAATCCTAAAAATATATAACATTTTATGCATGAATACTGTTTAAAAGTTACAAGTAAAATAAAATAAATACATTCACTGTAATTGAAAAAGGCATGGAAAAGTGTTTATTATACTTAAAGTATAGAAAGATTATTATACAAATACTATCAGAACATGATAAGAACAATTTTGGTTTGAGAAAATCTCCAAAATGTCCATTCAAATTTGTTATGTCTTATTCTAAATTCACATAATATAGTGCTTATAAGATCAATGAAATATGAATTGCCTGTGAGCTTTTACATGCATATATTTGAAGTAAATAGGGTCATAATTGTACTTTCAGGTGCAATATCACTGGAATCTACATTATTAATGATTTTCAGTCAAATTACAATCAACATTGTAGGCACCCAAGTACCAAAAAGACCATTTTGACTGACAAATTGCCTCCTTTGATCTATTAACTATCCAATTAAAATTAAACATCATCACGATGAAATCAATTGAAACAGAATTATTAATGTGTATGTACTGGTGGGTATGGCGATGAATGTGCACATGCCTATATCAAATTTATAATTCACTTCCTTTTGCTTCCGCTAAAATTGGTCATTGATCCTTACATGCCAGAGAACACTAAGAAATGTTAACTTACAATTGAGACAATTCCTTGTTAGCCTTTGAGTTTTCCTGATCAGGAGAACCATTAACTTCCAAGGCTAAAGATTTATGTTTTCCAGACTTTTGTTTTAAATATTGATCTTCCGTTTTAATGAGGCAAAATCCAACCATGTTTCTGGGTAAACTGGGAACAATATTCTGCCCAGTCCATAGTCTTTTCAAGCAGGATTTTAAGCTGATGAAATGGCATTGGCACATCACAAATCAGCAAGTCTTTTGAAGTGTTAGATTTGATGTCTTTGAAAAGAGTTGTCATGTCTTAGACTTATTCCATTGTGTCAAGATCGAGTCTGCACAATCAAAGCTGATTGCCCTGATGACCATTTTGTTTCAAATGACAACCAACTTGTTGTTCAAAGCTTTGTTAGATAGTCACTTAAGAATTAAAAACATCAAATTATTGTTTAAATCAAGTTGAATAAAAGCAAAGTCAAACATAAATTTTGATGCTGGTGCAATAATGACTTGTATGATGGTCCATTGTTTAATTTACTTAACCTTCTCAGAGTAGTACCGGTAAATGGGGGTTTGATTTTGTATGACATTATTAACCCTTTGCATGCTGGGAAATTTGTCGTCTGCTAAAAGGTCATCTGCTGATTTTCTAAAATTATCATTTTCTTTGATTTTTTTTTCAGAGAATACTATCAGAATAGAAAACAGTTTGGATCCTGATGAGACGCCACGTTCTGTGGCATCTCATCTGGATCCCAACTGTTTGCAAAGGCCTTCAAAATTCGGTTCCAGCACTTTAAGCGTTAAGGTCATGAAAGTAGAAGCTACTTCTGCGTTCAAGGCACTGTTAGATAAATAAAAGACAAGAAAAAGACTGTTTGTGGATATTTTTTATAAAGCCCCATACTGTCAACATTGTATGGTTGTTCTTCAAACAACATTCTTCTGTAAAGTTATAAATTAACATTTAATTTTTATTATCTAAATTGTTCCTTTTTTTAATCAAACCATGAACTATCATAGTTTGCCATTTAAAGTTTAAAATAATAAATTCTCGCCTTTTAAGAATCAAACATATTTGTCATGAAAAACTAATTCATAGTATTTAATTCAGGTTTCCAGTCAAGCAGAAATGCACAGAACAGCTTCATGGGTTTGTGTGGGACACATTTTTCCTGGAACCCCAGAATGCATGCCCGCCTTTGTCAAAGAATGTATTTTGTATCCATGGAAACCATTTTTGACAAATCCACTTTGTCCTCGTCTTAAATAAAAAGTCGGAAGTTAATGTCCCAAATAATTTCAGATTCCCTATTCCAAAGGCCTGTTTGCACATAATCGCATGTTTTTAAAGAAATTTACATGGTTTTCAGCATATTTGTAAAATATAAAGCTTCAATTTTTTCTTCTTTTCTTTCAGCATCCATATCCGTCTGAAGAACAAAAGAAACAATTAGCACAAGATACGGGATTAACTATTTTACAAGTAAATAATTGGTAAGTAGATTTATATTTTATTGCACACTACTTTGGGACTTGGAACACGAAAGGCTTCAAAGTGTTGTCAATGAGTTTTTTGCCTGATGCTGTCACATCCAACACTATTATTCATGATTACAATAATATCTAGTATATTCATCACATAATTTTTTTAAGTACCTACTTCTTTCAAAGAAATGTTGATATTTATTGTAAGACTATTATAATTATATTTTCTGCATGATATAGTGTATTATTTGCAGAATTTGAACAGTTTATATTCACAATTTAAAGATTTCAAAAAGATGAAAAAGCAGATCAGAACCAAAATAGTCCTTAAGAATTTCTCTTGTCAGTGAAATGGGGCCCTTGATATTTTAATCAAATTTTCTGAAGTACCAACCTGGTTTTTAGTCTGATTTACCTGCAAGATTTCCACCATTGTATTCTCCATTTGTGAGATTACACTTAAACTGATCTCCATTTTGAAGAGTTCAACTTCCTGTTGCCAAGTGTGTCATCATGTTGTCAAGCTATGTCAGCGAGGAGCTATCTTTTGCAAACCTGATACTGAGTAACTCCTATACAAACTACTGCCATACCTTAGTCACTTAGTATAATGTTTCAGATTGCATTGTATAAATTATCTTTTTACCAAATTTCAAAAGAAAATATGCATAGTTTGACACATTTGTATGCAGATCACTGTGAGTGTATATTTTCACTCCCACTCTATGAAACTCTCTCTCTTAGCTTATTTTGACGACCCATGGGTTGGGTCTGTTTTAATTGCTTTGGGGCATCCCCAAATTATGGTACATAAGTGTATAAGTGCATTTTTTCATTTAATAAAAATGTTTTTGGAAGAGAAGTTATAAAGTATAAGTTTGTATGTGTTCCCCTTCAAAAAAGTCAGTATCAAGCAGTCAAACTGTCCATGTGTCCGTCAGTATGTCTGTGCTAAGCTTCTTGTTTCAGCCTTAACTTTGCTATATTTGAAGGATTTTTTGAATTGATAGGGTAAGGCATAAAAATAGAAGAAGGGGGGATATTTCTTAAAAGGGTAGGTCATAAAATGGAAGCCCCCTTGCTCTTCTGCCATTCTGCTTTTACTAAATCCCTTCTCCAAATCATTTATCAAAGCTCTTATATATTATACTATTCATATTAATGTTCATTACAGTTGAGAATAAAAATCCAATCTTCTGAAAACTGACTTGCAGATACCAAAGTGCAGACAAAAATGCTGAAATCACTGAAATGCAATCCTTGATATTACATTTTTGTTTACAGAACATTAACTGATTGAAGATATACGTTGTCTTTGTTAATTTCGACACTATCAACGGTCCAATCAGGGCTCGCATTAGTGCAGTTAAATGCACTGTGACAATCAGTGTGGGGGTTTTGACCCATCAGTCTTGTTTAAAACAAAAACGGGCACAATCTGAATGACTGTCTTAAGTAATGAATTCGCAATTTGATACACGCTTGATAAATCAGCAGGTTTTTATGAAACTTTATTCACTGAGCAATTCCAATAGACTGCTAACTACATTCTTTAAAAAAATACACAACCAAAGTTGAGGTCTTGTTACGGAGAGTCATGTAAATATGCAACTATTACTGTAAACAGTTATTTTACAATTTAAAATGGAGCAGTGCCAAGTTTTATTAGTAAGCATAATGATAATATTTTATTGATCTAATAAGTTGACTATTTTAAGTATCATTCAATATTATTGTCCCTACTTTTATTATTGTGTTTATTATTATAATTATTATTATTATTATGATGGATTGTGAATTTAGTCTCTCTTTTTTAATATATCAATAAAACATAATTTTCGACGTTTTGGATGAACATTTTCATAGTGGTGAAATAAAAAAATCTGGAAGAGGGTAATTTTTTTTAATATGCTGTATTTAATTAAATATAATGTCTGACGGGATGACACTTTGTAGTGGCCCTTGTATAGAAAAGAAACAAAATATGTTTATAAACTGACTTATGTCTTTTCATAAAAAATCATTCATGCCCTTGCCTCGCTTGTTGCTAATGCAACTCGAACTGGTTCCAAGTTGAGCTTGAAGGAACTGAATTTGTGACGATGTCCAAATAATAATAAAAAATCAGTTTCCTTGTCATGATAAAAAGAACATTTCAATCAGTTGCATTCAATAAATAAAACTTAAACAATAAAAAAGCATTTTACTTTTATTGGGAGTTTGAACTACTAGGGGAGGTAACTGTTGTAAGTAGTTGATAAAATCCCTTCTCTACTGACTTACCTAACAGTTTAAAAGGTTATTCTTTTGTGTTGATTCTAACAAATACCTTCTTTATATTAAAATAATTAAGATCAAATTTTAATTTCATCATGTGTGATTGGAAAAAACTGCTCTTGTAAGGTCTTTAAATAACATATTGGGGAAAAGTTTCAGTTTTAAATACAGTCATCTGAAAGTTTTGACACAATAGTGTGTGATTAATCATGGTGGAAAAAAGCATATAAAGAAACCTTGAAAAGTAATTAATTGCAGACAAAATGGAGATCCATTCCAACATGTGAAACCTTTGCAGCTTGTTTTTATGAAAATTCAGCAACATAAATCAAGAATAGTTAGGGTCTGGTGGCAGTTTTGTTGTTTCTAGTGTGAGCAAAGTACGGCCATAAACATGGCTTCAGGCCAAGCTGATACTTGCAGGCTAAGGTTTTGAATATGGTTCATGCCCTTACGAAAATTTAGGCCCTGTGGCAACTATTATCGGCTAAGTTGCCGCAATGTTGCAGCTCAGTTGCCGCTACTAGTTGCCGCTTTGTAGCCGCTCGGTAGTATTTCGTATGCAAATGAGCTTTCTGGCTACTAGTTGCGGCTTGGTTGCCGCTACTAGTTCTGGCTATGTTGCCGCTGATAGTTCTGACTCTGCTCTGGCTACTAGTTGCGGCTCAGTTTCTGCTACTAGTTGCCGCTTTGTAGCCGCAAGGTAGTATTTCGTATGCAAATGAGCTTTCTGGCTACTAGATGCGGCTTGGTTCTCCCCACTAGTTCTCTCCCTAGAATAATATGATTCTATCATAAATCTGAAATTCATTTACCAAAACAGCATCAATGTTCACTTAACAGCCGTCTTAAATGCAGACAATCACAATTACATCATGCACAGGCCAACAAAAACAACTATCATGTTTTTGGCATTTTGATATGAATAATTTCAAGTAAAACAACTGTTTATTGTCCCCTGTCGGACTTATGGTTTGCGCTCTGTCTGTCAGTCTGTCTATCACACTTTTCTGGATCCTGCAATAACTTTAAAAATTCTTCATATTTTTTCATGAAACTTGAAACATGGACAGATGGCAATATGGACATTATGCACCTCATTTTAATTTTGTTCCTATGTCAAGAATTGCTTGGCAATTTCATGTTGTATTACTGTCATCTATAACAAAATGTCAATTTAAATAGTTGAGTATCCTTAACATTTAGTTTGTTGGGTTTTCAATATTAAATCAGATGGTCTTAAAATAATAATTTTAGTATCATATTGCATACCATTCTCAAATGTTACATGCACTTATGTAAGTAAGTAAAAAATACTTTTTTGTAAATGTACAAAAGTAGTTCACAACAGTCTTTCATTGTTTAGGTATTAGGGGTCAAAATGATTGAAGCTTCGCTGTAACATGTTATTGTAATTTGTAACATGATCGTCAACATGTTTTTATAAATAATAATATGCAAATGAGTTTGGGCTGGTCCGTAATCATCACTTGATAATGTTTGATAACATCAGAAACTTCAAGACATGTGATCGAGTTTTGATAAATTATTCATAACTTCTGCTGTACATAAGGGCCACAATTACTTCACCCTTACTTGTATTTTATTAAACAGTGTGTAACTTTAATGATATGTGATAGGGTTCGTTGTTTCTTTTCATCGTATCTTTTATCATAACATCAATGCGCGTAGTCCACATTTTAATGAATACTAAATTGGAAGTCATTAAACACACACCAAGCATAAATTAATGTGCTTTTATTATATCTTTATTTCCTTTACATTCTTAAATTAACATGTTGATATTTTGTTTATTAAATCTTAATTAAAATTATAATTTGCTTAACATATTCATGAACTTATTATTATCATGCCCATTCAACATTCAACAAAAAAAACTTATTGCAAATTTAAAATCTTATCATTGTTTTTTTTTATTCAGCATATTTTATTTAATTTAAGTTGCACATTTAGTATCTCATCCATTTATGGTTAGCAATCAGGAATTGCAAAAAAACACACACAAAAAACGTATCTGGGTATATGTACAATGATTCAATTTTATCATCCCATCCAAACCATGTTGATTTCCTACAATAGTTTATCAAACATTAAAATACCACGCGGAGACAAACCCAGGCATTTAAATTCAATCAGATTCAAGGATCTGTTAGAAACATACTAGATATCAATCGTGCAATCAAAGATATAGCAACTTTAGGGTTACTTATATTAAGATTTATCTGACAAAACATCTAATTATGACTAAATAGCCGCTATACATATTGAGCCCAGTGGAAGGGCGAGATGTATTATCGTGATTAGCAGCCATTATCGTTCCCAAATTTACCAGCAAAGCTGGTTTAATATCACTAAATAGGGACGATGAATTTCACCAACATGTTGAATTTCATTAGGATGCCCAAAGCTGTCATGAAGAGAGCTAAAAATTTGCTCCAAACTCTGGTGATGAAAGATGATGGTATCAGAGTTGTTCACTGGAGAAAAGTAGCAGGAATACAATCAGATTCATCTTTTTTCAGCTTACTGTAATTAAATTAAGGCAAGCAGCAACACGACACCAAATAGATATTTTCTAAAGGGTATACATTTCAAATACAAAAGGCAGCAGATTCGCCAAGGGTGAAGCCCTATGAAAATGTAGACAAATGCACTTGGGGACTGAAAGCAACTCATTTGAATACAGACAAAAAGTACCACACGCATTTCTGCATAGAGTATTAATAAATCATCAGTGTCACACATCTTTACTAGGGTTTTGTCCCATCCAGGCTCATTTTACCATGGAAGACAAACAACCTAGCCAGCGTCTGTTTGTAAGTAAATGATAATATATTGCCAAAAGTAAGAACACATTTCATTTAAAATTTGTTGACATGAATATTTAGTTTGTCCCCTCCACAAACACCAAAAAAGCTCTTAACAAACCCTAGATCCTGGTCGTCAATGACACAAAAGATAAAAGGAAATGTGAGGTTATCAACAAGTAATCAAACAAAACTTCTGCTGATCTTTTGCTCCAGTAAGCAATGCTTTTGACCAAAATATCTGTTGTTTTCTTCTAAGAGCTTCTAAGGAGAGTTTCTCTGTGCCACTTTACAACCATGATTCTTTGTTATTAACATTTTTTGTGAAGAAAAAATAAATATTTTTTTTACTAATTAGTTATTAGCATTCACTGATGATGCCAGAGCTCGCTGGCTAAATTATCAAGAAAAATCCTATTAATTTGTTGCCGTTACATCCCCACAAGAAGGGCCTGTGCCTGATTGACTCTAGAATTAGCTAGAACAATACCATTAGCAGCTCAGTTCCATAAACTACACAAACATTAGTTCCATAAACTAAACAAAAAAATAGTCTAAAGTACACAAAAATAGTTCCATAAACTACACACAAAAATCATTGACAGGGAAATTATTGTAATATGTTTTGTAAAAATGAAAAAAAAATCAGTTAATGTGGTAAGTAATGAAAAGTTGAGTAAGAAAACAATTTTATTTCTACATGAAGCATACTCTGCAGCTTAATGAAATATTTGCTGAGATAAATAAACAGATGGAAATTTTTGCACTTTATTCAGAATATTAAATGTTCATTCTTTATATATATCTCAAACATAAAATATCAATATGACCATCATCAATGACATGCTTCTGTTGCATCACAGATGTTAAAATCATCATGGAGTCACATTTGACTCCGCATCTGTTGCTTCTTTATTTACCCGGGGCTCAGCTAATACATATTTCATCCATATTTTGTTTATGGCGATGCCTGGAGGACATGAAATAATATAAATGTAGTAAGGTGCAAACAGCTAGAAAAATCGTAAGATTAGGTTAATGGGTAAAACTTTTAAAAGGCAACTACCTATGTACTCTAAGTTATAAGGCCACGTCTGTAAAGCCCATGACGTTTGCCCTTATGGCAGTACTATGCCTGCATCTATTCCATATTTTTGCTTATTTACACCTGCTCCTTGGTTGCCAATTTTTATAGGACATCCTTGAGCCATGTTCATTGTTCAGATCCTGTTGGAAAGCCCCATTATTTCTAAGTGTCCAGGTTTCTTTCAGTTTCTGCCAATGCCACCAAGAATTCCAGACTGTGAATTAGTTTGGGCCACTATCAGTGAAGCGATCAATAGTGATGTGTTGAACCCTCTTTTTTTTCTCCCTCTTTCTTTCTGGAAAGAAGTTGATTAAGTTTCTGCTTAGGCTGGTTTTGGAGGTTTCACCCCCATATTAATTATAGATAAGGGACTCTTCATTTACAAAAGATAATTTGAATTTCTCATGGATGCAAGGCTGGATAGCTTTCTTTGTAATCTGCAATTTAAAAAAAATGTAATCTTAAAAACGAGCTTCAAATATTTATTTTTTTGTTCTGTATCTGATTTTCTTGACAATGGCTAAATTATGAATCCAATATCACTTACAGATAAGACCATCAGTTTTAAAATAAAGATAAATGCTTTAAAATTTTAAAGGAAGTGAATATTCAGTTTTCAAATTCACAAATCTCTATGTTTAAGAAAATACCGCCCAATTTTCAAAATACAGATAAATGCCTCTATATATAAGAAAAGATCACCCGTATACAGATACAGATACATGCCTTTTTATTTCATGGAAACTAGTTCAATTTTCAAGCACAAAAAATCAAACACTTTAGCATCACCTTCCCGTTCCCAATAATTCAGTAATTGGGTGCCTCCATTTCAATGGGACAACACCAATCCTCAGTCCCAACAAAAGGTTCCCTGTACAATAGAGGCTTTAATAGGGGCCTTCTGGCACTGCAAACCGCTGCTGATAAAGGGCCTTAACCCTAGCATTATGATTAAATGAGACTGCTGTAGGGGTATAGTCTGGAAAAGAGCAACTCACAGATGACAATAAGGGAACCAGCTTTAAATTGATTACAGAGGCAATATGAGAAGGCTTTAGGGCTACATCTTGGAAAAGAGCAACAAACATGTTTAAATAAGGGAACCAGCTTTGCTTTTAACCAATTTAATCCAGAGGTTTGATGTCAGCACAATATGAGTGTGTTTCATAATATAATTTTTTGCTGGAAATATTGTGAAGATGCCACCTGGTTATGGCTTTGGTTACAAAGATTTTGGCGATTGCTAAAATAGTCAAATTAATGTATAGCTTTTATTTTGCATTATAATATCACAACTCGACTTATGAAGTTTGTGTTCCTCTTGTTAATATTATTGGTACTCAGATGGCTTTAAAATTATACTTACAGGGTAATTACATTTTATATAAAATATAAATTATTCTAAAAGGCAAAATATCGTTATTACTATTAAACTTAGAGCTATTACACTACACAAACATTTCCATTTAAATTTCACCGTTTAAAACAAGATGTGTTTGTGAAACACTATGTCTCCGTATATGACGTTTGACCTTGAAGGATGGCCTTGACCCTTCACCACTCAAAATGTGCAGCTCCATGATACACATGCATGCCAAATATCAAGTTGCTATCTTCAATATTGCAAAAGTACTCATAAAATGAGCGATTTTGGCCACATATATTTGACCTCTGACCTTGAAGGATGACCTTGACCTTTCACCACTCAAAATGTGCAGCTCCATGAGATACACACGTGCATGCCAAATATCAAGTTGCTATCTTCAATAGTGCAAAAGTACTCATAAAATGAGCGATTTCAGCCACATATATTTGACCTCTGACCTTGAAGGATGAACTTGACCTTGACCTTTCACCACTCAAAATGTGCAGCTCCATGAGATACACATGCATGCTAAATATCAAGTTGCTATCTTGAATATTGAAATATTGCAAAAGTGTACATTAAATGAGCGATTTTGACCCATATATTTGACCTTTGACCTTGAAGGATGACCTTGACCTTTCACCACTCAAAATGTGCAGCTCCATGAGATACATATGCATGCCAAATATCAAGTTGCTATCTTCAATATTGCAAAAGTTATTGCAAATGTTTAAGTTGGCGCAAACCAACAGACCAACCAACAGACCAACAGACAGGGCAAAAACAATATGTCCCCCACTACTATAGTGGGGGACATAAAAAAGCATCTATATCAATTAATGTTTTATTTTTGTGTTGCTTCTTATAGTAATGATTAAAACAAGACAGACAGTGCTGAACAAAACAAATGGATGAAAGTATCATTTCACAAAGTAATTGATTAATCTGGATGGGATTTTGTTTGATGTGACAAATTAGACAAGGTTTTATCTAAATGTTGCTGTTTGGCCTAAAGATTTCAAATATACTGACAAGATCGCACCTTAATTTGTCAAGCCCAGTGTTAGGGTGGTAAACAGATTTTAACAAATGACAAGATTGACAAATGGAAGTTATCTTTCTGAACTGATCTAGATAATCTGCCCATGTCTTTCCTACAGCCATATTGTTTTGATCGTTTTATTTCACCATTGCAAAGTGTCATACACATTGTCATTAAAGCAGAATCTGCCTGTGTTAAGGTTTATTGAAATGCTATTTTAAGGATAAATTAATAATAATGTAGACTATAAAAGAAAATATATATTATTGATTTCTGAAATCAACAAGAAAAACAGATAATTATATGGGATGTGTCAATAACAATTATGTAAGTCAGAATGCAGCACATGTTCCTTACATCTTACAAGATTTTGTCGTATCATCAGTTTGTGTTTGATTATATTGCAGATCATTCCCCACATTACGAGTAAAAAAAACACACAATATAAACTAAGCAAAATTTGCTACAGATTTCTTGTACAATATATAAGGACTTAGTGAGGGCATTTAGCCAATTAGTGTACAGATATCCAGAAGACATTAAATAGTAACAAAATGAGTAATGACAGGGTGAAGAAAAGTTGACATTGGATGTGTAAATGAATAATTTTCTCCACTGCTTAATGGAAGTCGAATTGGTGTATATATTTTTTTAAGAGTGTCACACGCAAACATGCTATTAGCATTAAACCTCCTCAAATAGCAAATGTGTAGCGTTCACTTTAAGATGATTAAGATGTTGCCTGAGGCCCTTTTCTTCTGTAACTAGCTAAACAGCGAAATAATTATTCACGCATCTAAGCATGAATTATTTGTTTTACTTTCTGATTAAAGCCGTTCAAGCTACTAGAGTCACCATAGGTTATTTAACTACATTTAACTTTCTTATAAACAAATAGAACAAAGGACAGTTAAGTTTCACGTGGAAGGGCTCCAGATTCGAAGATGGTCTCTTCAGTGCATTTGTACAATTTTCTTTTAATTAATTCATTCCAACGCAAAAATAAAACAAGAAACAAGTGTAGTACTTCCCACACATCCGCAGATTTTGAACCAAATCTGGTCCACAAAGGTTTCAGTTTGGTTCCATAACCTCAATCAAATAACCAAGACACAGGTATTGTCTCACATAGGGAGAGGCCCTCCTTGATTTGCCTGAATGAATACCTATACTCAGATCTTCAAGGTTTAGTCAAATTTCTTCAAAATTGGCACACTACCGATCTTGTTATATTTAAGGTATGTCGCTGAACAATTGGAGTTGGGTTTTAAATGCTAGATAAAATTCACAATTGTTGAGCACTATTGTATCTTGATCAGATGTCACAGAGATAGGACTCAGTCTTCCAAAACTGCAAATACTTATTACTGCGTGTTTTTGATTGATAAAATTCATTCATTTTTACATCAGATACACAACACAGATGCTCTAATAAGCTATGAGGTTGCAAGTTCAAGTCAAGTATATGGATTACATCAATTATTATTGTGAGACTAGAACAATACTTTTTGTGATAGTGTATGTTTTTATAATTTATTCAAGCGTTATAAAAAATACACAACCATTGAATGTTTTCTGAAGTAAAGTTGAGCTTTAAGTCTTAAACTTAAGTAAATGGAGCTGCTGTGTTTAGATATTTATTTATCAGAACATTTTAATGTAAATAGGACAATTATAATTTACATTAAGTCTTTTTATTAACATTAATTCCTTATTGCACTCTTAAAAATAAGATAAAGATTACCTTTGAAAAATTAAATCATATTGCTCAGAACATTTACACATAAAGCATATGGATTATTTGAAGTGTACCCAAACTTCTTTTAATTCAACTATAAACTGTTTATTATGAAAGACAAAGTAATTACACCATTTCACAAGGAACATTCACTGGCAATCTAATGGGAGCTTTTGATTGGCCAGACTTTAACAGGAAATGACATCACCATTGAACTTGCACCTGACTCAGTCATCACTTGGAAGATTTTCTGGAGATCTGAAGAATTTATAAATAATTCCTAAATTACAAGGCATGCAACATAAACATACATTACGCAACTAATGAACTTGGAATATACATTTAAACAAACCATGACTTTGTCTACAGACATCAAACGTATCAACCTAACAGCCGCGGCAAATAGTTTATAGCCTGGTGTTGGATCTTTAATTTAAAATAATTTGAATTTATTTGAAATGGATGAAAGCGTTTTCTATTGTTCCCATTGAAAGTGACAAAACTGTCAAACAAATGCACTTCCTGTCGATCGCTCTTACGATAAGGGTCTCAGCAGGACATTAAAGACGGTCACATTGCCTGACTATTTCTCAATGACAACAATCTTTCAATTTTCCAAGGTAGCTTCTTCAACAATTCAATGAAAATCATTACCAAATTTTGACTGCATATTTGCTTCTTTTGTCACCGAGATGTAATAGAAACTGGCAGTCACAACAGTTGTGTCGCTAGCTAAATGGTGCTTGGTCAACAGTATTCACGGGCGATGGGTTTATAATGACCCCCTATCATTGACTGTGTGACCCCTATTGTCCACTGTGAGGGCTCTCTGTCTGTCCACTGTCTAGTTGTCCCTTAATTTCTTTACGGAGCCCGCCCCCTTAAGTCCGAGACACATTATCTCATTACCTGCGCATTGTCTGAGTTCTTTTCCACAGGGTATCATCCAAACTCGCTTTTCAATGCCAGAATATTGAAACCCTTGGCTGCTCATTTAAGGGTTTTAGCCTAGACATTACAGCAGAAATATGGGCAATTTTGTAGTCAAGATTGCTGATCAGATGAAAGTAATCAAAAACCAGCAAAGCAGTTATTTTAACCTTTGACCAAAAAACTTTAAAACAGAGATGTACAAATGAAAATCCCTTTCAAATTCAACACACACATTGCAATTTATATGTTTATTCCTACAGTTTCTGTCAATATCAACATAATAAATGACTGTGACGCTATTGTCACATTGTTGTGAACAACTTGAAAAAGTTTGCATTCACTGCTACATGATCAGTATTGCAATAAGTAACCAATAAAGTTAATAACTGTATTACCAAAATTTAACAGATACATGTAATAAAGGTGGTACATCATGATTTGTCAACAAATGTAATGAGAATGCACTTGAAGAGTGTTCTTGTATGATTATTTTATTGACACCAGCTCATAAAGCCATAAAATCTATTGTGTGGAAAACGCTGCATGTTTAATGTTCATCGGTCACAATTTAGAACTTCCTAAATCAATATCAATGCGTGCAAATACATGCATTTATTTTATTTTACGCTTTTTTATTTACGTTATAAAAAAAAAATATAACCAGAAAAGCATTCCAAAACAAATTTGGAAAAAAGTGGCAATAACTTCAAGTCCATAATGTTAACTTAGTGTTAACTTAGTGTGCAATACCTTAATAAAATGGTCATGAAAGTTTGTTTGAACATGCTATTATATAGTCGTTAATATGTCAAAGTCTTAGCAAAGTGCTTACGACTTTTCAACAACTGTGCTTATTGCGAGTGTATGGTATTAACTGCATTTTGTTGCTTGAGCGCCAGAAAGTGTTATCAGTATAGTGGGAAAAGCAGACTGATAAGCCCATTTTGCTTTCAACTAATGAATAACATTGTATCTGTGCACTAGGACCAGAATCAGCCAAGTTGTAATAACGTTTTATTATTTTACAATGGTTTTTATAAAGGACCATTAAACCGTGCTTCAATATTCATTGGTTGCGGACAAGTACCCTTCTTAAACGTGTCATTTTGATATCCTGAACTGAACTGAATTGTTATACTCCCACAAACGAAGTTAAGGGGGGTATATAGGAGTAAACTTGTCTGTCGGTCGGTCTGTCTGTCGGTCCGTATTAAGTGTCCGCTCTCTAATTAAAGTTGTTTTCATCCGATCTTCACCAAACTTGGTCAGATGTTGTATCTAGATGATGTCTAGATCAAGTTCGAATATGGGTCATGCCGGGTCAAAAACTAGGTCATGGGGTCACTTAGTGGTGTTTTAAACATTGAGCATGGTGTCCGCTCTCTAATTATCCCCACGCTTTTTGAAAAAAAGGTGGGGATATTGTGGTTATCTCCGCCGTCCGTCCGTTTGTCTGTCCGTCCGTCCTGGCCACTATCTCCTCCTACACTAAAAGCACTAGAACCTTGAAACTTACACACATGGTAGCTATGAGCATATGTGCGACCCTGCACTATTTGGAATTTTGATCTGACCCCTGGGTCAAAAGTTATAGCGGTTGGGGTGGGGCCGCGTCAGAAATTATCACTCATTTTTTTAGGTTATTTTACATTTACTTCTTTATTTCTACACCGATTCACTTCAAATTGATACTGGACCTCTCTTATGACAATACGGTCAATCTCAACCATGCATGGCCCCATTCCCAACCCTGGGGCGCCCCGCCCACATAGGCCACACCCACCAAAAATTTCAATTTACTAAAAATTTTTCATTTCTACACGGATTCACTTCAAATTGATACTGAACTTTTGTTATGACATTAGGGTCAATCTCAACTATGCATGGCCCCAATCCCAACCCTGGGGCGCCCGCCCACATAGGCCACACCCACCAAAAAATTCCATTTACTATAATTTTTTCATTTCTACACGGATTCACTTCAAATTGATACTGAACTTCTCTTATGACATTAGGGTCAATCTCAACTATGCATGGCCCCATAACCAATCCTGGGGCCCCGCCCACATAGACCACACCCACCCAAAATTGCCTTTACTATAATTTCTTCATTTCTACACCGATTCACTTCAAATTGATATTGAACTTCTCTTATGACAATACAGTCAATCTCAACTATGCATGGCCCCATTACCAACCTTGGGGCGCCCCGCCCACATAGACCACACCCACCCAAAATTGCCTTTTACTATAATTTCTTCATTTCTACACCGATTCACTTCAAATTGATACTGAACCTCTCTTATGACAATACGGTCAATCTCAACTATGCATGGCACAATTACCAACCCTGGGGCCCCGCCCACATAGACCACACCCACCCAAAATTGCCTTTTACTATAATTTCTTCATTTCTACACCAATTCACTTCTAATTGATGATGAACTTCTCTTATGACAATACGGTCAATCTCAGCTATGCATGGCCCCATTACCAACCCTGGGGCACACCTAGGTCAAACATTCGGCGTGGGGATACGCGTCGGCCTCTGCCGCGCCATTTCTAGTTCAAGTAGTTTTTAATCGAGCCTCACCAAACTTGTTTAAGTTGTTTTCATCCGATCTTCACCAAATTTGGTCAGAAGTTGTATCGAGATGATGTCTAGGTCAAGTTCGAATATGGGTCATGCCGGGTCAAAAACTAGGTCACGGTGTCACTCAGCGCATTTTAAACATTAAGTGTGTTGTCCGCTCTCTAATTCAAGAAGTTTTCATCCAATCTTCACCAAACTTGGTCAGAAGTTTTATCTAGATGACGTCTAGGTTAAGTTGGAATATGGGTCATGCCGGGTCAAAGACTAGGTCACGGGGTCACTTAGTGCGTTTTAAACATCACCATGTTTTCTGCTCTCTAATTCAAGTACCGTAAATCTACGAATATAATACGCACTTTTTTACCTGCCGAATTTTTCTTCAAGTAGGAAGTGTGTATAATATACGAGTTTAGAGCAGAACAAAAATTTTCCAGTGCAAATGTTCAACTTAATCGCTGTTATTCGCTTCGCAGCAGCCATTTTGAACTACACCATTACATCAAAGGGGTGCAACAGGGCTCGCGCTGCCGTTCACTATTTGAGTCATTTGCGAAAATATTGAGAATTTGGCTCAATAAAAATCTTTTTTGTGAAAATGCAAAAATCTAGTAAAATTTCATTGAAAACATGCGCCATTTATATCGGATTGGTTTTCTATATTTGTCTCTTTGTTTTGATGAAAGTGTTCGCAATTTGAACAGTAAATGAAAACTGGTCTGTACCCGATTATGAGACATCGCTTGACCTTATTGTTATTGAAGTGCGCATGGTAGCTGGCCAATCAACATTGAGCTCGCTTACACATGAAATCACGTTGTCGAATGAAACGTGAGAACGGGAGGAGCTATTGGATAATATTGGGTCATCCATGCCCAGACACTGTATACTTTGAATACACAGTTAATATCATCGTCTGCCTACGAAATAGGGCCTGGACGCTAAGTCGTATAAAGAGATTAGCAAATGAAAAAAAACAACTGACAATACCCGTAAATAAATATTTCTTAGCTGACCACTATTTATCTTTCTGCCGCATATTTACCATATCTGAAGTAAAGAGTGGTAATTAAATAATTAGTTTTATGCTGCTAATAGAGTCTATTACACCTGTCTGCCGATTGCCTAATTAAATTGAAAGGTGATAATTAATTAATTTGTTTTTTACTCCCAAACTAGCCTTAATGACAGCAGCGTATTTTAATTAACTAGATCATGAAAAACACGAGCGATTTAATTGTATTTTAAGTTATATTAAAGTATCAAGTTTGTAACTCGAAAAAGAAAAAGTAATTCATCTAGACAACTATAAATAGGAAGTAACAATTTTGTCTTCTTATTACTTTATTATTATTATAATTATTATCATCCCGAATATTGTCATATTGAATAAAATGTTAAAACAAAAAACAGCGTCTCTGCTTCTTTCTTTTGTAATTATGACTGCTTGACCCGGATGTCAGCAAGGGGCCCGTGTGTTATCGGTAACAATCAATGGCAATATAAACAATAGACAGAGATATTTATAATGCAATTGTCATAACAACAGCACTATAACACATCCCGATCAATATACCGGGGTAACAGATAGTTGACAACACCAAATTGATTTGCTATTTTTACAGCACAAAAATATATTGACACATTTTTTCGGAAATGGCCGATTTGGGACACTGATTTTTTTAGTGCGTATTTTACTCGGATTTTCAATTTTTACCGATAAATTTTTACTAAACTCGGGTAGCGTATTATGCACAAGGGCGTATTATATTCGTGGATTTACGGTAGTTTTCATCCAATCTTCACCAAAATAAGTCAGAAGTTGTATCTTGATGATGTCTAGGTCAAGTATGAATATGGGTCATGCCGGGTCAAAAACTAGGTCAAGGGGTCACTTAGTGCGTTTTAAACATTAAGCATGTTATCTGCTCTCTAATTCAAGTAGTTTTCATCCAATCTTCACCAAACTTGGTCAGAAGTTGTATCTAGATGATGTCTAGGTCAAGTTTGAATATGGGTCATGCCGGGTCAAAAACTAGGTCACAGGGTCACATAGTGCGTTTTAAACCTCACCATGTTGTCCGCTCTCTAATTCAAGAAGTTTTCATCCAATCTTCACCAAACTTGGTCATAAGTGTTAACTACATGATCTCTAGGACAAATTTGAACAAGGGCCATGCCGGGCCAAAAACTGGGTCAAGGGGTCACTTAGTGCGTTTTTTAACATTCAGCATGGTGTCCGCTCTCTAATTCAAGTAGTTTACATCCGATCTTAACCAAACTGGGTCAGAAGTTTTATCGAGATGATCTTAGGGCCAAGTTAGAACATGGGCCTTTCCGGGTCAAAAACTAGGTCAAAGGGCCACTTAGTGCGTTTTAAACATTGAGCATGGTGTCCGCTGTTTTTTGTGAAGAGTACATGCAAAATATTCTGTGTCAATGGGGCATGTGGGGGTATTCGTCACGTCTGTGACAAAGCTCTAGTTTGCTTCAACATAAGCTTGGAACTTATATGGATTGATTAGTTTGCAAATTTAGGTAATGGGATAAACACAAATGTCATTTGTGGTTTAAATTGCCCAAATTTTATAACAGACTGTCTACATTTTTCAGTGTATGTGTGACAGTCGTCCAAAAAATTCAACACTTAAAAATGTGAGATTAAGACATCATGTGTACAAAATTAATAGACCATAAGCATATCTGTTGTTTACAAGATGGCAAGGTTTCACCAATTTTATATTCTGTAAAAATACATATATACAACCACTAGAACACCCTTTCAGTGAAGCAGACTTTTGCTGGGATTTCAATTATATTAATGATACCAACATTTAATAAAATAATATTGAAGAACAGTAAAAACTAGGCACAAAGTACAGTCAGAAAATCGTAATGAGAGGCTATTGGACATTGGGCATTTCCAGAGGGCCTGAGACAGCCTAAACCCATTTGTCCAATAAATACATTTCATTGCTGCTCTGTGTATTGTTCCATTGTCTTTCCAATTATGGATCCTGCTGTCAAAATCCTATCAATAGCTTTTCAAATTAAGACCGGATGCTGCCACAAATGACAATGTTTTTTAAATGAAAGTAAAGTAATAGAGCCAAAGTGACTGCCGGGTGTTGCAGTATTGTGTATTGGGTGCATTATTTGGTAACATGAAAATGCAATTATAGAATCTGCATTATTGATTTCAAATCTAATTATGCATCTATGACATGTCAATACCAGTACTCATAATTTCACAAGTTTGACACATTTTAATTTTGTCATAATTTGTATGTACCAAGTCTACACATGCTTACAAACCCAACATTGTAAAACATTTTTTCCTCAAAATACACACATAAGGCACCAAGTTGAACTTCCATGACATCCTGAAAAAAAGAACTAATCATGGATGCATCCATTTCTGTATTACTGGAAGACCCAAGCCAGCGTGTGCTAGATCAATTTCTGACGATTATCAATTTATGGCCCGCAAATCCAGACTCTTATTATAGCCAAATAAAGGCCGCTCGTCCTGGAGGGTTTAATGTCCCTAAGACTCTCAACAAAGGCATAAAACACCCCATATTGTCTCTTTAGTGATGATATTTGCTCATATAAAGGGCTTGTGTTATGTTCTTTCAAGAGTAACAGAGATTTACTGGACTGGAAGTTTTATGGGGAAAGCCTTGTGCGAGGGTTTCATGACTGCATCATGTCCAGACTGGAGGGTAACTTGCAGAGATTATGTGAACACTTTTAGAGAGGGTTTCATGACTGCATCATGTCCAGACTGGAGGGTAACTTGCAGAGATTATATTAACTCTTTTAGAGAGGGTTTCATGACTGCATCATGTCCAGACTGGAGGGTTTGCAGAGATTATGTGAACACTTTTAGAGAGGGTTTCATGACTGCATCATGTCCAGACTGGAGGGTTTGCAGAGATTATGTTAACTCTTTTAGAGAGGGTTTCATGACTGCATCATGTCCAGACTGGAGGGTTTGCAGAGATTATGTGAACACTTTTAGAGAGGGTTTCATGACTGCATCATGTCCAGACTGGAGGGTTTGCAGAGATTATGTTGACTCTTTTAGAGAGGGTTTCATGACTGCATGATGTCCAGACTGGAGGGTTTGCAGAGATTATGTTAACTCTTTTAGAGAGGGTTTCATGACTGCATCATGTCCAGACTGGAGGGTTTGCAGAGATTATGTGAACACTTTTAGAGAGGGTTTCATGACTGCATCATGTCCAGACAGGAGGGTTTGCAGAGATTATGTTAACTCTTTTAGAGAGGGTTTCATGACTGCATCATGTCCAGACTGAAGATTTTGCAGAGATTATGTGAACATTTTTAGAGAGGGTTTCATGACTGCATCATGTCCAGACTGGAGGGTTTGCAGAGATTATGTGAACACTTTCAGGGAGGGTTTCATGACTGCATCATGTCCAGACTGGAGGGTTTGCAGAGATTATGTGAACACTTTTAGAGAGGGTTTCATTACTGCATCATGTCCAGACTGGAGGGTTTGCAGAGATTATGTGAACACTTTTAGAGGGTTTCATGACTGCATCATGTCCAGACTGGAGGGTTTGCAGAGATTATGTGAACACTTTTAGAGAGGGTTTCATGACTGCATCATGTCCAGACTGGAGGGTTTTCAGAGATTATGTGAACACTTTAAGAGAGGGTTTCATGACTGCATCATGTCCAGACTGGAGGGTTTGAAGAGATTATGTTAACTCTTTTAGAGAGGGTTTCATGACTGCATCATGTCCAGACTGGAGGGTTTGAAGAGATTATGTTAACTCTTTTAGAGCCTCATTCTGGAAAAACTGGGCTTCATGCATGTGGCAAAAAGTCTTGTCTTAAATTAGCCTGTGCAGTCTGCACAGGCTAATAATGGATATCACATTTTGATTGTATGGATGTTTTTGTGTTAAAAAGAAGTTTATTCCAAATGTCAATCTAGTGAAGGGAGAAAGTGTTGTCCCTGATTAGCCTGTGCAGACTGCACTGGCTCATCTGGGACAACACTTTATGCACATGCATTTAACCATGTTTTCTAGAGTGAGGCTCATTTAATGAAGCTTTGGTTGCTGCTCCCCTGTCAGGAATACTGGCTTAACATGGTTAGCGGTATCATTGTTAAATTGCAGAATTGATACAAAAGTTTATTTATTCGAACGACCCTAAATGGACTTTCAAAGTCCATAGATGTAGATGTACAGTAACATTTCCAATCACTGTTCATATACTAAATGGTAATCTTTTCTTCGAATTAAGGCCCTTATATCTATCACCTGTCTTCCAGTGGCAGCCCCCTGCTAGATGATACTCCAGTAATCAACAGCTTTGGCTTACTAGGCTCCCAAACAAAAGCAGCAATGTGGGACTTGATTATTTTCATAAACTGTTTGATTCTCTGTTTTTCTCATACCTGTAATATTTCGATATGTTAATCTGGGTGAACTTCTGGAAGCAAAAGTGCCTTCACCTGGCTGACATGTGTCCAGAATCCAGCTACAGTAATCTAGGGATATGGGAATACCATGAACTGAGAGCCAGACTGGCTCATCAGGTTCCTAATTCGGCTTCTAATAGGTGACTGTGGCTTTCAGTGGATGATATGAGTTTAATTCAGTTAAGAATTTGATATCAGGTATCCTCAACAATGAATTTTCATCAGGATTTTGCAGGAATTTATGTTAGAACTTACTCTTCAGTTCCTTTTCCAATTTAACCCTTTTAGCGCTGGAACCGAAATTTGAAGGCCTTTTGAAGACAGAACGTGGTGTCTCATCAGGATCCAAACTGTTTGCTATTCTGATAGTATTCTTTGAAAAAAAATCAAAGAAAATGCTAATTTTAGAAATTCAGCAGACAACATTTTAGCTAACTACAAATTTCCCAGCATGCAAAGGGTTAAGGTAGTGCTGCAACAATACGCCAAAAACCGTATTGCAATATATTGTCAGTTCAAAAACCCGTATTGCAATATATCGCAATATATTGCTAACTTGTACCAAAATTATAACTTGCCAATTACCCAATAATCCCATAAATTCCAATTTTAAAGCAAATTCTGGTAAATATTTACTATAAATGTGCTCAAGAATAATAAGAAACACAAACATTTACAAATTTTCTTAAGTATCAAATACATTTTTGCAATTGTTACTATTTAAAGATGTGATGAAATAACGTCCAACCGGGGCGTTTTTCCCACTGAACACGCGTAATTCAGCTGACGTGATGTTCCCGTTTTTATACGACACAAAATACACCCATACTTTCCATGCGACGTTCTACATGTCTGTATAATTTTCGCGCGCTTTTTATTGAGACAAAGGATAAAGCACTTTTTATTTGACGCTATAATTTTTTATTGTCGCGTTAGCATTCAAATTTGGAAGCGTGTTTCCAAAATTCGGATTACAAATAATGCTCAAATCAGAATCGAACGAAACATTTACAGCTGTGCGCAATTAATTCAACGATAATCTGTTCAAAAGCATCGAATGAATGCTCCCATGTAACAACGCTACTCCGTATAATACACTTTTTAGAATGCTTTTTTTACGTAAAAAATAATTTACACTGCTTTGTTTTGTTTACCTTTTTATCATTATTTCGGATGGCTTTTCTGGACGAAATGTGAATGAATTTTTGTAAAATTTTCGTACCGGTATGATGAAAATCATATCGCAATACAATATGCGGATTGCGTATTGCGATATATACCGATATACCGGTATATTGTTGCAGCCCTAGGTTAAGGTCACTCTGAGGCCGTACAATATGTTGTTGTTGTTCAAAAGTGCATTTCATAAAATTAATAATCATTGATATTCAATGCACATTTTTAGGATCAATACTGAGCATTTTACGGTCAGAATAAAGGCTAATATTCAGATAAAATAATGAATATTCAGTGAGCTGTTAAAGATGTTGCTATATCGCATTTGTGAAATCATATAAAGATATGCTAAAAAATGTTTAATATGATGATCGCAGAACTGAGATTCTGTAGCAGAAAAATGCAATAATAACTGTGGTACATTATCATATTCATAATTGCAAGAAATCAGGTGCTAATAGGCAATGAAAGATTAATACATTTTTGTAGGTTAATATTTCTATAATCCAATGCCATGGAGCATTGTTTTTAAAATGGAGGTGGTTTCAATATGCATTCATAACAAAACCACTTTAGTAATCATTAAACATGCACTAAACATTGCCTTCCAAAATACTAAGTATTTTATTATCATCATAAAATATAGCCAAATTACCTCCAAAATTTCCCTACCAGAAATTTCATTATTGTTGTTGCTGGTTTTGATATGTTTTCCACTTGGGCGATAGCGCTTTCCTTAAGTGGGCGCACAACAGGGGGCACTCTAAAGCCTGTTGTGAATCAAATGCTTGGAATTATGAGAAAAGCTCAAATGTATACACGTAGACTGATGATGTTAATACGCTCCTCTGATATGCCAGAATGATAAAGAAAATTCAGCAACCAATTCTTAGACTTAAGTCTACAAATAAAGAAAATTCTTAAAACTCAGTAAGTTTTAAAAGTACATGAATAAAAAATTTCAATATGACTTGGAATGTAATACTTCTACCTACACAAATCTTCGTATAGAACAATACGTTTATAATATAAGCAAAATGTGTCCCCTGCCTATATTACAAGAGCTGTCAGAGGACAGCGTGCTCGACTATTCGAGTGCTTGACAGTATAACGTAAGCCATCATGGGGAAATTGTTCATATTCAATAATTTATTAGAGGATCTTTCAAAAAAAAAAAAAAAAATTATTTTTTTTTGGGGGGGGGGGGGTGAGAGGGGGGTTACTCATGTGGGGTGTGGTAATTTATTAGATGATGTTTAAAAAAAAATTGGGGGGGGGTAGGGATTCTGGGTAGGGGTGTGGGGTATTGTTTGCGTGGAATCCATTGTGGTATTCAGGTAAGTGTTGTTTTTTCAAAGTAATAATAAAATGTGATCATAAATAAAGAAGTTATGGCAATTTAAGAAAAATGTTCAATTATCTAAGTGTAAAAGGGGCCATAATTATGTCAAAATGCTTGATACAGTGGTCTGCTCTTGTTTATAGGTTGGCGACATGTTGGTAAACAAGAATGCAACATATAAAAGCAATATGTCAAAGGATATAGGAAATATTTGGGGTAGTACGCAAACTTTTATCAATAATATGCATATTCTAAGTATAAAAGGGGCAATAATTATGACAAAATACTTGATAGAGCAGGGGTTTTTTTTAGAGAAAGGGGAAGACGCTGGACGCTGGGTGAAAGGGGAAAAAAGAGTGCGAAAGAGACATATTAGGGGAAAAAATAAAAACTGTTCATTTCAATGTCTATAACTCATCAAAAGAGGCTTGTCTCCGTCCTTTTTGTTCTAAAACACATTTAACACGTATTAAAGTCAAAGTCCTTAATTAAGTTGCAGGTGTAGATCTAATTATGGGAAATGTTTTCAATTATATTTCTGTACTGGGGCCGGGGGACGATGTCAATTTTGTGATTTCAATTTCATGATTAATGGGTTGACGATCTTGATCTGCTACAGTATTGGAAGGGAAAGGAGCAGCAGCTGCCGATTGTCTACTTTCACTTTCACAATGTTCGATGTTGATTACCTCAGAATCCTGATGGGTTATAACGGTTTTCGATGATTCTTTCTTAAAAAATGCCTCGATGCGTTCAGTATCTTCCAATTCCGAATGTTTTATTTTGTTTGTGTAAGAACGCCAATTGTGAGACATTTTTTTCTGTTTTCACGTTTATATCTTGGCTTGCACATAGCCCGGATGAAAATTCGACTGGTTTCTGGTAATTTATTGACGAAACACCCTTCTCGCGCAAGACCGGTATCCAGTTAAATAGTCACATGATTATTACGATTAGTTGCCCAGTTTACATAACATTATTTAAGAGCTATATTTAGAATAACTGGGATTCCCAGATTTTTTGTGTTCGTCTGGAGAGAGAGAGAAAGATCGTTGTACATGGTGCAAATTGGATAATTGTCGAATGCCGAAAGGAAAAATAAACATTTCTTTGAGAGAAAATATTATATTTTGGTGAAAAATGATATTTTTGGTGGGGAAATTGTATTTTGAGGGGAAAAATTCTGGTAGGGGAAGACGCCGAATATCGGCGTCACTTTCTTAGTAAAAAAAACCCCTGTAGAGTTGTCTGCTCTTGTTTATAGGTTGGGGTGATGTTGGTAAACAAGTATGCAAAATATAAAAGCAAAATGTCAAGGGACATTGAAAATAGTTGGGG
The DNA here is from genome assembly GCF_020536995.1 of Dreissena polymorpha. Taxonomy (NCBI): domain Eukaryota; kingdom Metazoa; phylum Mollusca; class Bivalvia; order Myida; family Dreissenidae; genus Dreissena; species Dreissena polymorpha. Next base: position 89,564,033 of record NC_068357.1, on the reverse strand, counting down.
CAGTACGCAAACATTAACATTTGCTGCATATTCTTAGTGAAAAAGGGGCCATAATTATGACAAAATGCTTGATAGAGTTGTCTGCTATTGTTTATAGGTTGGGGTCATGTTGGTAAACAAGTATGCAAAATATGAAAGCAATATGTCAAGGGACAAAGAAAATATTTGGGGTAGTACAAAACATTTGCACGCTAACGCTTACGCTAACGCAGACGCCGGGGTGAGTAGGATAGCTCCACTATATATATTTCATATATAATAGTCAAGCTAAAAATGCTTAACATATTTGTATTGGTTCTAACTCTATTCTGTATTCTTAAGTGATATTAAAGTATGAGTCAGTGAATTATGGGCCCCAAGTAATAAAAAAAGCAATATGAACTTATAAATATTATCAAGTTTCATTTTAACTATGTCTGTTTTAAAATTTATTTCCTTGTTGGCTTATAAACGTGGTAATGATACAACAAACTTCAATTATCCACAATTTACATAATAGTCAGACAAAATGAAATTCAGCAGTTTGTATAGATATAAATATAACAAAATGTGTTCAACTACAAGAATATAACTAGTTCAAAAGCTATCTTTCATGTATGTAAGTCTAAGATCTATAAATTAACATTTGTATAACTTGATTTTTTCATGTTCTACCATTAATCACCATTAAACAATTATATGAATGAAAACTGCAATACTTCTGCAGTCATAACTACAAAACACTTTTCAATACATCAAAATGTCCTTCAATTTTTTGAGTATCTAACACTTTGATCAAATATCTATGACTTATATTTTTGACAATTAAATCACAAACAATATATATAAATCAAACCTTAGTTAGCTGCAACTGCATGTGCTCAATGAGCCTTTTTATATAATATTGCAAACTGTTAAAGATGGATTCACACATGTGATATAAATCAAACTGGAGTTAGTTAAGAGTCCACTGATTGATGAATTGAAAAATGTAGTTTAGAAAATGTAACAAAAGGATCACTTGGAATTAGTCTGGCTTCAGACCTTACTAACAACTGCTTTGAACAATACTGCAAGCTTTCATGGCACCTTCTGTTCATAACCACCTTATACTTCAATATTTTATAAATTGTTGCATAAACTGTACATGATTATTTATTTTGTATGAAAACAGCCAAATTTTGGATATAAAAAAGCGTGTTGAGGGATGCAACTATGTTGGATTTTAGATAATCTTGCTTTTTTAAAAATATGAGTATGCATACATAATAATTATGTGTTGTTTTTACCTTAAACACAAATTTTACTACCATTGTTTAATTCAAACTACATAGTATTTTTAGCACGGCTGTTTTGGGAGAAAACCTGAGGTATTGTCATAGCCAGCTCGTCGTGTCATGTCTTTCCGCCCACAGGCGTCCGCTGTGCTTAAACCTTAAAATTGGCTCTAAAATCAAAGTGTTTCCACCTAAAACTTCGAAACTTCATATGTAGAAACACCTTGATGATTTCTACACGCCACATCCATTTTTGGGTCACTAGGTCAAAGGTCAAGGTCACTGTGACCTCTAACCAAAAAAAAAGATTCTGACAAGCTTGCATTTATTCAAAACTGCATCCGCAGCCGAGCGTTGGCACCTGTTTTGCGGTGCTCTTGTTTCCCTTTTGCTGTTCTTATTAAATGCAGTCTTTAAAACATTCACAAAGGAGAAGCTTTCAGTGCCACTAGCAATGTGTCCAATTAGATAGTGTATTAATAGAAGAATCTAATACGTGCAAATAAAGAAATTTTGTAGCGAGTAAAGTCATGATATAAAGGAAATATTTATACAAAATAAATGCTAATGACTTTCTAACTGATATTGCTGTATAGTGGCATTTAAAAAGTAAACTAAAGTAATACATTGTAAAGGGTATACAATTGCTAAAAATAACTGTTTTGGCATGGACATTTCCATCTTGATCGTCATATAATTACCACCTCTGAAATTGTAAAAATGTTTCTTTTTTGTCTAAACAAATGAACAACTGAAAACTCAATAATGAACCAAAAATGTTATAAAGTTTTAAACTGATTTTCAAACCAAAAAAATCATTTAATTTGCTGCAAGTGATATGCCAATTATTTGTAGGTAGCATAAAAGGCCTAAACCAATTTTAGAGTGTCATTTCACCCCTGACAATAAACATTGATGGATGACTCGCTTAATGTTTAAAAAATCTTTCATGCCACAATTTTGGTCTATTAGGCCCAATTAGGAAGACATTTTGATGTGTGGGTGTTAGGGGTACAGTAACCAACATCATAATTCAACATCATAATTCGTTGTTTGTTTGTTGTTGTTTTTTTTAGAAGGGGAGGGGGGGGGGGGTATCTACACTCAGCAATCAGTGATTTGTTAAGTAATTGAAACTAGAACTGAACAATCTGTGGAAAGGTGAAATGTAACAGCTGATAATTTATCTGTTATGAAAAATGAGATTTACGTATTCAATACACATGTCATAAAGTACGGAATGTTAACATTGTATATGACACTAAGTAGTGTTGTAATGCGAAAATTGATATTCCTAAAGAAAAGCTGACAGCCAAAGATTTACCACATTGTTAAAGCGCTATTCAAATGATAATATTGCAAAGTCATGCAAGAAAAATAACACATACCAAGTCCTATAAGGTTAAAGTACTAATTTCATTAAAATATATTGAAAAATTCATACGTAATTGGCTCAAAAATCTCAACAAAATAGATATCAGACAGCAAGACAGTGTGGTGCAATTTGAGGTATCGTTAAATTTTAAGAAGATTAAATGATTATACTGGTAGTTAAAGACTCGTTACCAGATAATGGGATCTTCATTAAATTACCCTGTGTCAGGGCCTTAGCTTAATTTAATGAGTTTGAACTTCATTCACCAAAAAGACCCACACCAGAACAACACTTTATGGTACTTTTCAGGCTATCTGTTTGATTACATTTCAAATTAAGTGACCTTCCTTCAGCAGACAACAATGATAGCTATCTATATAATAAAACTTAATGACCATTTCTCAAATCTTGACTAATCAAAGATTTTGATTTCAAGAGCACATAAATGGTTTGATTTCAAATATTAAAATTACACAGTATACTTGTTAATGTTTGCTTCTGTCATCATTATAAAACCTATATTGTAGTTTTGTTTTTGTATGGTTTCACCAAAGTCGAAATTATGCAAAATTATTTATTATATATTCTTTATGAAAATCTGTTGTAAGCCACAGAGCAATATGATTGTTACAATACATCGTAAGCATAGTCACTGTCCTAAGGAATACAACACGCATGGATACATTGAAATAACATAATATTCTTACAATGACAACAATTTTGTACCACAAATCAAACAATTTTCTTCAAATTTAGCATAGGCACAATTGTAATATCTGTAGAATGTATCGGTGCACAAGCATAACAAATATTCCAGTTCACTTTCAAAAACCAGAGCATGTGATTAACCTTCGCAGATTATCGCTCAGCAATGAGGATTAACCTCTGACGCCGAATAACTGTGGTTGGGTTGCTGCGGGTTTTCGTGTTTCGGTAAGCCATGAAGGCGCTGACATGTTGAGCAGGCCTTATGAGAACCGAGGTTCAAAGACTTAATGAGCCATTCTGCCCTGCCTATCTGGTTATGTCTTCAACAGCCTATGTTGCCAGACAGCTCAAGCACCTGGTTACACAGACAATTGGTTAACCCTTTGCATGCTGGGAAATTTGTCGTCTGCTGAATTTCTAAAATTAGCATTTTCTCCGATTTTTTTTCAAAGAATACTATCAGAATAGCAAACAGTTTGGATTCTGATGAGACACCACGTTTTGTGGCGTCTCATCTGGATCCAAACTGTTTGCAAAGGCCTTCAATATTCGGTTCCAGCACTGGAAGAGTTAATAAGGCAATAAGAAGCAGGTAGAGTCAGATGATGTTGACAGTTCAATATGTTTGTTTTTTGTACATAATGTACTGACAGTTCAATGCTTGTTTTAACATTATATTTTTTGCATTTTAATTTATAAAAAATGTGATATTCAATCTTCATGAGTACAATCTTGGGGAGTATAGGTACCTTCATCTACAATTTTTTTTTTTTCATTTGCAATATTTTACAAAGAAATTGTTTGATTTTGAATAATTAAAGAAACACCTATTATAAAAAAAAAATGAATCATTATTATACCCCCACAAACAAAGTTTAGGGGGTATAAAGGAGTGAACTTGTCTGTCGGTCGGTCGGTCTGTCTGTCGGTCCGTATTAAGTGTCCGCTCTCTAATTAGTCCCCTACCGGTTTCACCGGAGGGGACTTATGGTTTTGTCTCCGTCTGTCCATCACACTTTTCTGGATCCTGCGATAACTTTAAAAGTTCTTAATATTTTTTCATGAAACTTGGAACATGGATAAGTGGCAATATGGACATTATGCACATCATTTCATATCGTTCCTACATCAAAAATTCTGATTGCTATGGCAACAAATAGACTAGAAATACTGCTGAAAATGGTGGTTTTCTGGATCCTGCAATAACTTTTAAAGTTCTTAATATTTTTTCATGAAACTTGAAACATGGATAGATGGCAATATGAACATTATGCATGTCATTTCATTTTGTTCCTAAAAAAATAATTTTGGTTGCTATGGCAACAAATAGACTAGAAATACTGCTGAAAATGGTGGTTTTCTGGATCCTGCAATAACTTTTAAAGTTCTTAATATTTGTTCATGAAACTTGAAACATGGATAGATGGCAATATGAACATTATGCATGTCATTTCATTTTGTTCCTAAAAAAATAATTTTGGTTGCTATGGCAACAAATATATATAAAAAAAATCTGGAATTTCTGACAATGGTGGAGCCGGAAGGGGACTTATATTGCTTGACAATAGTCTTGTTTTAGTAGTTATTATCTGATCTTCACCAAACTATGTCAGAAGTTGTATCTAGATGATATCTAGGCCAAGTTCGAACATGGGCCTTGTTAAAAACTAGGTCACAGGGTCACTTAGTGCGTTTTAAACATTCAGCATGTTGTCCCCTCTCTAATTCAAGTAGTTTTCATCCAATCTTCACCAAACTTGGTCAGAAGTTGTATCTAGATGATGTCTAGGCCAAGTTCGAACATGGGCCTTGCCGGGTCAAAAACTAGGTCACAGGGTCACTTAGTGAATTTTAAACATTGAGCATGTTGTCCGCTCTCTAATTCAAGTAGTTTTCATCAGAGCTTCACCAAACTTGGTCAGAAGTTGTATCTAGATGATGTCTAAAGCTGGGTTGCTTAGTATGTTTTACACATTCAGCATGGTGTCTGCTCTCTAATTCAAGTAATTTTCATCCGATCTTCACCACACTTGGTCAGAAGTTGTATCTAGATGATGTGTAGGTCAAGTTCATACATGGTTCATGGCAGGTCAAAAACTAGGTCACGGGGTCACTTAGTGCGTTTTAAACATTGAGCATGGTGTCCTGTGTTTTTTGTGAAGACAACATGCAAAATATTCTGTGTCAATGCGGCATGTGGGGGTATTCGTCACGTCTGTGACAAAGCTCGAGTTTAAATAGTAGCCTATGGAAGAGAGGATGCTTTGTCATCCATTTTCTACAAAAAGATAATGACAGCTTACTCAAACATAGAGCGACAGTAAATACTATGTAAATACAAAAGTGGGTTATGCCTGCCTGTAGCCATTAAGAATGTCATCTTATATCCTACAGACCTATCACCGGTGCTTTTCCGTCTTGTGACTGAAATTGTTGTATTCCACAGAGGAAACATAGTTACGGAATCACAAATATAGACGGCTTTGAAAAGCAGCCTTCAAAATTCAGCCAAATCATTTTTGTGTGTCGATGTGCTGAATATAAATTGCCACCTTAAGTGGCAAAGATACTTATGATTTGCAGCAGCCATTTCCAGACAAATCTGTAATGATCTAAATGGCACTGCATTACAAACCTTTGCATATGAATCATTACACCAGTTACTAGAAGGCAACAGCTATTTGAACACCGATAACATGTTTTATAAATCATTAGTTTTCCTTCATTTGGACTTTGTGTAACTAAGGTCATTTCAAACAATACAATACATATATAAGTTACTTTATTTGAATCATATCGTATAAAAACAAGTATGATATAAATATGCAATATCATGTTCTTGAAATAAATGCTATAGCCACACGCTGTAACATTCATATCAACACTCATCAAAGATGTTAGGAAAAGCTCAGAAATCTATATCTTACAGGAAGTCTTGATATTTCCTTGGGATTTCTTTACTGTCTTGCCTTTCATGTTCTATAAAAGGCTTGATTAATTAAGAACACATTAGACTCTAGGACAGCACGGCCATTATGTGTCCACAATTCCTCATAGGCAACATTTATGCAGATTCTCGTGAAAATTAACTGTAAATAACACGAGTTAAGAAGCACAGGGGACGTGAGTCCTCGGAATCAAAGTGTTGACAATACAGCTTATTCGTCCCTAAGCATGTCTTCAGCCTATTTACTGAGAAATATTAGTCACATAATGTGCTATGAGCGAGTGGAGAGTCTTCGAAAAAAATGTTGCACACCAACACAGCTAGACGTACCTACCCTCCTGTGACCCATTATCAAGCAGAACCATTAGAAAACGGGTTAAATCACATTATAGCACTAAACTAAATGTCTGCAGCAGTCTGTAAGGCTCAGATTTTGAGTTAAAGAATGGGCAACAATTGCAAAGAGACATGTTGCAATAGACATGGCAACACACCGACGCTATTTTTTTTTATACGGAAAAAAATGTACAGGCCAGTTGTAGTTTTCACTTGCTTTAATTTTGCATGTGCTAAAAATATTGCGTTTTACTGTCCTACTGAAATATGCATATTAATAAATTTTCCTGATGTATCATTCACAAAAATAACATTATAGATTTTCTGTTTTAATTCTTCTATTCCATATGTTACATATATTACTTGAGCAAGGATATAAGCTTCTTTCATATTTCCATCAAAACCAGTACATTGTACAATTTTGACCCAAAACAAATGCATAAACAATAATTGAAAGGCATTTTTTACTTAATGTGTTGTATAGCAGAAACAAGCGCCTGCTAAAGATCATAAGTATGGTGTATAATGTTTTCCCATATCCATATCCATCGTCATGTTTAAATATCAATGCCGCGGAAACGACAAACATGGGAATTCGATGTTGTTCGCATGTCTGGAAGCATCACCGCCACAGTAAATGATCATGATTTTCTTGTAAATATAGGACGTTCCGAAACTGTTTGATTGCTTTGTCAATAATCACTACAGCCCATGATGAAGTAAATATATGACAATGTGGGGGGGGGGGGAAGACCGGCTGAATTATATGGATTATGAATAATATTGTTGTTGCCAAAATTGTCTAGTTTTACGAGAGCAGGGCCTGGTGTTTGGTATCAGGGAAAATTTATAGGCTTCCCAGTGAATAAAGTCTAGTAGGTCTTCTGCCTAATTTAATGCTAAGAAAGAGTTTATTTTATGGTCACATGGCCAATATGACTTGAGCTTGAAATTTCTTTATAGAATGTGACAGCTTCCTTATACTTATGCTCATAGGCCTATTAAGTTTTTTATGTGATGCAATTTACCAAAAATTATGCTTTTGTTTAATATACTTAAAAACACCAGTATATATTGTTCTGAAATTGTTGAATATTCCTTTACGGTTTTGTTGTTTGTCCACTACATAACTCTCGATTAATTCATTTTTAAGTGGTTTTAAGTTTTTCAATATTAAATATTATTTGTAGTTAGTTTTGTAATATTTTTAAATGGGCTTCATTACATTTCCTAAAAGAGCAAGTGCCAGTAACTTAAGTATCATCAACAGCATATCTTAACATAGACTTGTCAACTAAAACAGGGCAATATTATATTGTATCATGGACAGCACATTTTTATGCTAAATTTGCCATGATTTCATGGAAATTTTTCACAGCACCCACATAGTAATTAGCCCTATTTCTTATCCGCTAAAATAAAGGCTCTACATTGGCAAAATCACAAGAAAATAATTCTAAAACACATGGACATGATTTTGTTAGTAGAAAACCCATTATAAGTTGATAGATATGACAGTCAGATAGTAAGAGTACAGTGGAAGATGAGGTTTGTTGTGTGAACTGATAAGCCAGCAGATAAAGGTGATGAGAACGATGAGTGCAGTTGATATGGAATCAATTTTTGGACTGCCAAATGATAAAAATGTCAGTGGAGATTGCCCTAAAGCTGGTAGTTAAATAGGGTTTTAACCTGTAAAATTTTTACACATGGGTGGAAAGACTGAAACCAGAAACTTCACTTGATGAACTTAATTGCTAATTTATGACAGAATTGTAATTAAATTTATAAAATGCATTAAAAAAACTTCTCCTTTGCAATTATTTAATAGATGATAAAAAGCTATTATAACGGCAATCACAAATGGTTTGTGTATTGCATTTGAAACCCATTTTGAATAAGTTCAAGAATAACAATGCGGTTAATAATACTTCTAAATAATTTACTTACTATCCACACATAGTGCTTTGTTTTGTAGACAGACTTTTCCATTGTTACATTATGCAAGTTATTTTGTAATAGACATATTTTTATGAACATTTCCAATATACATTGTACAGTGTGTCTAATGCTTAATTATGGCTTGAAATTAGTTTGATATCTCTCTCAAATGAGTATTGCAGACACCAGCCACCAGCAACAGCTGTAAAAACAATGAGAAACTGATAGTGCAATTAAAATTTGAGCATCTCTGATAACATTTCTTCATTAAGGGCTTAGAGGCTATGTAATTTCCTATTTTTACTTTCATTTAGAGATTAATTAAACACTTTTTGTTACCTTATCAGAGATGCTCTGAAGAGTATCCAATAAGGGGTGTAATTATGACATGGGAGATAATAATGTAATTATGTGGCGAGGTCAGATACTAATTACTGGAACGACAACTGTGGCAACAGGCGTTCAGGTGATTAGTTTGCAATCATATACAGACCTGATGAGACTCTGTCAGGGGTTTATGATCATCATAAACACTTCCACTTGCTTTGGAAAAAGGCTGCCATTCTAGCTGTGAAGATGAATGTAAAACTCAACATTGAGGAGCAAGTTATTAATGTTTTCAGCATGTTATGGGGAAAATAATAGGAATGGGAGTATTGTGTAGGAATATTCAAGATATACTGAATGTGCTAAATTAGTTGACTCAATGAGTATTTACAGTATATAACATGCATTACAAATACAGATGTTATTACCCCATGTTATAAGTACACTTTTGAAAAGTTATGGGAGTTGTATTATTGTTATCCCCACGCTTTTTGAAAAAAAGGTGGGGATATTGTGGTTATCTCCGCCGTCCGTCCGTCCGTCCGTCTGTCCATCCGTCCGTCCGTCCTGGCCACTATCTCCTCCTACACTAAAAGCACTAGAACCTTGAAACTTACACACATGGTAGCTATGAGCATATGTGCGACCCTGCACTATTTGGAATTTTGATCTGACCCCTGGGTCAAAAGTTATAGCAGTTGGGGTGGGGCCGCGTCAGAAATTATCACTCATTTTTTTAGGTTATTTTACATTTACTTCTTTATTTCTACACCGATTCACTTCAAATTGATACTGGACCTCTCTTATGACAATACAGTCAATCTCAACCATGCATGGCCCCATTCCCAACCCTGGGGCGCCCCGCCCACATAGGCCACACCCACCAAAAATTTCCATTTACTATAATTTTTTCATTTCTACACGGATTCACTTCAAATTGATACTGAACTTTTGTTATGACATTAGGGTCAATCTCAACTATGCATGGCCCCAATCCCAACCCTGGGGCGCCCGCCCACATAGGCCACACCCACCAAAAAATTCCATTTACTATAATTTTTTCATTTCTACACGGATTCACTTCAAATTGATACTGAACTTCTCTTATGACATTAGGGTCAATCTCAACTATGCATGGCCCCATAACCAACCCTGGGGCCCCGCCCACATAGACCACACCCACCCAAAATTGCCTTTACTATAATTTCTTTATTTCTACACCGATTCACTTCAAATTGATATTGAACTTCTCTTATGACAATACAGTCAATCTCAACTATGCATGGCCCCATTGCCAACCCTGGGGCGCCCCGCCCACATAGACCACACCCACCCAAAATTGCCTTTTACTATAATTTCTTCATTTCTACACCGATTCACTTCAAATTGATACTGAACCTCTCTTATGACAATACGGTCAATCTCAACTATGCATGGCCCCATTACCAACCCTGGGGCCCCGCCCACATAGACCACACCCGCCCAAAATTGCCTTTTACTATAATTTCTTCATTTCTACACCGATTCACTTCAAATTGATACGGAACTTCTCTTATGACAATACGGTCAATCTCAACTATGCATGGCACAATTACCAACCCTGGGGCGCCCTGCCCACATATGTCACACCCACCCAAAATTGCCTTTTACTATAACTTCTTCATTTCTACACCAATTCACTTCTAATTGATGATGAACTTCTCTTATGACAATACGGTCAATCTCAGCTATGCATGGCCCCATTACCAACCCTGGGGCACACCTAGGTCAAACATTCGGCGTGGGGATACGCGTCGGCCTCTGCCGCGCCATTTCTAGTTGTGAGTTGTTTTTACACCCATGAACCTTTGATTAACATCATAATTTAAGTTGAAACGGAATAGATATTTTTTAAACTTATAAAACTGAAATTGTTTGAAAACTGGAAACAGGCCTCCCACGCTGTGAACTTGAAAAATCTAAGTTACTCTTAAACAGATTTTCAATTTAGCAAAATATCTGAAATTCCGCAAGTATTTCTTGCCTCCTAGCAACTGCAACTTGTTCTATTAAGGACAAGAGATTCCTGAGAACACTTCGAAACCCTGAAACCCGATCTGAATGGTCAGTTCTAACAAGTGTGAAGTAGCAATTTGTCCCGGAATGGACACTTGGAATTTGACAGCCAGTTTGTGGCAATCCTATCATCTACTGGAAATATAATCATCTACTTGCTGTGAAAATTTCTGTGGCAGGAATAATGGCCGGTTAGATTGGGTCTGAAATTTGGAGGGGAGGAATCGGCAGGGCATGTTCTTTTCATTGGAGTTAGATATATTGGTGCTAGTGTGAATACTACAGTGTTCTACATATTTGATTAAATGTTTGAAAGAGGACATGTTATATGTGAATTTGATAGATTTGTTTTTTTTTTTCTATTAGAAATCCTTTGAAATGATGATATATTAGTAGGTAGAGTGTCACAGAATATGACTGGTTTTGTACAGGTGTTTTACTGGGAGAAATTCCAGTTCCATTATTGCGATTTTCAGGGCCATTTTGTATCAGTGTGATTTAATTAGCTATGCTTTTAATTTGCCAATAGATTTTTTAAAATAGTTACATCATCAGATACTGAAAGAAATGCCTGCGGAATTAATCCAAACAATTGGGCAAGGAAAAAGCATTATGATGATATCGCTTCATAGATGAACTAATACAACAGCATCTCTAGGCAATCTTTCCCGTCTATTATTGCAAGGGAAGAACGTTGGGAAGTGGCGCCAGATTACACGAGGAGCAATCAATCATCTCCGACACTAGTATGACACCGAGTCCACAACGGGAAATAATACACACTCCCTGTGCAATGGCTGTGGAGGGGGAAGCAATTACACAGGATCAATTAGCACACATTTACTGAAAAAAAATCCATGGTTGTATTTGGTGAATTTATGAGGACTTGAAACACTATTTGTAATACACTTTTTGGTGGAAATTTTGCATCGAAATCCAATCTAAGAAAGACAACTAATGATAATGCTAAACATAATTGGTTCACAGAGTTTTCTCCCTTATACATTTTGTTTGCGCTCATTGCGAGGTATTTTAAGATGCTTCATAAGATCTACTGCTGAATTTTTTTATTGCCAGATAACATCTCTGACAGATTTTACAATGTGTGGAGATTTTGACTGACATTTTGAAGACAGTGGCTGTTACTTCTCAGAATAAAGTGGCAGGCCTATCCAATCTTATCATTAATATTCACTAAAATAGAGCATGACATGTTGACTAGGTAAAATGGGGGAAACAAGAAAACTCAGAAACGGAAAGAAAGAATCCAAAAATTTCACATGGTCGAAATAAATAAAAAGGAAACCATTTGCCAGCTATATTTATGAGAAACCGATAAAGTAGTCGTGCTACAGCTCTCCTATGTGGGCTTATCATGATTCTCGGAGAATTCCACTCATGCCAATAGTTGGGATAATTTGGATGGGGACTCCCGGGCGATTGGTATCAAGCAGAATACACACCAAAATAACATTTATATAGCTGCTTAACCAAACATAAGTTTCACATTCACAGATAAGACTGAGGAGCTACTTTTGCACTTGAGATAAATTAATCTAGCTGGGAAAAATGGATAAAAACCAACAGCCATTTGCCACCCTAACTGACTCCAGCTGTTTTGTTTTAAAACCTCCTCTGCTGCCACAAAGTCATTGTATTTAGTTCTTGGAGGCTGGATTCTTTTCAGGTTTAATTGAGTTGTTCCTAGTTAAGTAGTTATGCTAGTTCCATGTTATGCCATGGGTAGTGAAATGTCAGATCCCTTTAAAATATTTAATTACCAAATTTTTTAGCTTTTGTATTTAGTATAATAATTATTTACAAATAACGTTATTTAAATATTACAAAAGGGTCTTCTCTGAAAAGTTTGCTGCATTTACTAAACAAAAATATTTCAGATGAAGTCCAATTTTTTATGAAAAAAACTGTTGTAAACTATGCAAAACTTATTTAACTATTTCCCGTTCCATTATTAAATGAATATATTACAGTCTTTCAAAAAAATTATTAAGTACAACAGTATAAACTCAGATGAATTACTCTAGAAATCAAACTAAAAATATTAATAAAAAGCAGCTTTATATATCTGTTATTTTTTCACAATAATAATAAGCATTAATATTCATTTCTTTGACTTGTTATGATATAAATAAAGAATTTCAGGGTTTGCATGGACCTGAGTACAAATATGTTTTGTCGACTGGTTCTTCATGATTCTGCAGGGAAAAGACATTAACATGCTAAGATAACATAAACCATTCTGTAGTGGAAACGAATAGAAATATCACACCTGGTTAGCCAAATGATACTACAGACATGCATTAAATGCCAGAAGTATGTGTTGAAAAATGACAACCAAGCAATTTATACCCCGTACTCATATGTACAGATGCATAACCAAGTATAAAATATTACTTGATGCACTGATATAAAAATGGCATTATCTAGTGAAAAAAACACTACATGAAAAAAAATGGTTGTGACTACTTTAATGCAATTGTTTATCTTGAATACTCTGACTTTTCAACTTGCATTTATATGAAAAATATCACAATTCACTTAGTCATAATCTTCTACTGCCCTTGCAGTTACAAAACAATCTAAAATGAATTATAATAATTATCAATTACATTAAAAAAAATCACATAGACAAAAAGCAACAAAATGAGCTAGAAGAATGTGACACTACTTAGGGAATCACATTTTCATCAGCAGTTATTACGACTGTACCAGAAAGGTGCCCCCAAATGAGCGGTGATTGTCAATAGTGATTGATGGCTGCTAAGAACCCGACATTTCAGTCCAATAAGGCCTTAATAACCTCCCTCATTACACGCAGAAAGCTCTACCGTTAAAATTCTGACGGCAACATTGCACAGATCTGTTACCTCCCCTTTCATCATTATTTTCACTTTCCGATTAATTACCTCGCATAAGGTTCAATTACAACTCATTTTAAACCTATATTTTTAAGCCACATTTAATGCCAAAAAAACCATTGGAAGCTATTGTGAATTTTGGCAATTTCATTTAAAACACATTTCATGATAAGACACAAGTTGTGCATTATGAATCCATTCAGACACATGCTCTCAATGATGAGTTTAACTGATGTCAGAATTCTGCATATTTTTATAAGTAACCTCACTTGCGTTATGAGTTACAGGGTAGCAAAGATTTTCCTCATTGACGTTCTTTAAAGCTGCTTGCTCATGGTAGAAGTAAAGAATGTATATCAGCAAATTAGCCACGTTCTGAGAAAACTGGGCTTAATGCATGTGCGTAAAGTGTAGTCCTAGATTAGCCTGTGCTGTCCGCACAGGCTAATAAGGGACGACACTTGCCGCTATTAATATTTTAGTTTCAAGGAAGTCCCTCCTTACCGAAAATCAAGTTTCTGCGGAAAGTGTCGTCCCTGATAAGCCTGTGCGGACTGCACAGGCTAATCTGGGATGACACTTAACGCACATGCATTAAGCCCAGTTTTCTCAGAACAAGGCTTATATTTATTTATGTATGTTTGGTTAACCAAAACTTATTAAAGATTAGGACACTTCATTTCTAACATCAAAGTTTCAGTATAGAACCAGTACCCTCAGTTGTAAGAACATGCCCCTGTTGGGGTAATATCAATGATTATGCACAACCAAATGCCTTCTGGTGGTTACCTCCTGTTAAGGTTTTATTCCTACCCAAGCTTTTGTATTTATTTAAATGTTTATGTATTACATAAAAATATGCAAACTATTGACAATACAATATTGAGTAGTGTAGCTTGTGTTACTAGATACATCAAAAGAGATTTTTTGTTTAACCCATTTATGGGTAGCGTCTAGAAAAAAGGCCTTGGCAAACAGCGTAGACCCAGATGAGATGCCGCATGATGCGGCGTCTCATCAGGGTCTGCGCTGTTTGCTTTAAGAAATTTCTGTAAGAAATATTCTAAATATAGAAATAAATATACTAATTTTGGAAATAAATTTATCCAATTTTGAAGGATGGGAGAGTCCACTAGGCATAAATGGGTTAAGTATTGAAGGGGTATGTAGATTTAAAATATGGTAATAAATAGGAGGCAAAACCATATGGCGCTTCAACCAGGCTTGTTATAATTTGTGTCCTTTGTTATTTCTCAATTATGCAAATTAAACAGCATGCAATGGGGGTGTCAGAAAAAAACAAGAAAATACAACAAAAACATATTTTCCATTCATATTGCTACCTCCCACTGGTTAATGTATAACAAAACTGCAAACATTAATCACAAAAGCCATCTTCAGGGAACATGTTAGCATATATTTCACTACTCGTTTTGTATTTGCACATTCATAAGAATCTAGTTATTTGTAGACATGTTCTTAGCTTTCCGTATTTACATGGAAAACATATTTTATTTTCAGACTTATCATTAATCATTATAGAGCCTATATATATACCATATTTATTATTCATGCTTCTTTGCCAATCTAATGGGCATCATTCCTGACAATTCAAAGCAATTGATACTTCATGGCAATTATTTGTTATATTTCTGCTATTCTCACTAGCTACTGTTATTTTATGATCATAGTTATAATTTGGATTTTAATTTATATTTTATATATTATTCACAAGTTAACAAGTAATAAGTGTCATATTTTGTATATTTTCAGGTTTATAAACGCACGGCGGCGGATAGTCCAACCTATGATTGACCAGTCAAATAGAGCTGGTAAGTACAGAACACATAGTACAACCTATGATTGACCAGTCAAATAGAGGTGGTAAGTACAGAACACATGTTATTAGTCCAACCTATGATTGACCATTATTAATAGAGCTGGTAAGTACAGAACACATAGTCCAACCTACACTTACCAGTCAAATAGAGCTGGTAAGTACAGAACATGTAGTCCAACCTATGATTGACCAGTCAAATAGAGCTGGCAAGAACAGAACACATAGTCCAACCTTATTATGAATGACCTTTCAAATAGAGCTGGTAAGTACAGAACACATAGTCCAACCTATGATTGACCAATATTAATAGAGCTGGTAAGTACAGAACACATAGTCCAACCTACACTGACTAGTCAAATAGAGCTGATAAGTACAGAACACATAGTCCAACCATGATTGACCAGTCAAATAGAGCTGGCAAGTACAGAACACATAGTCCAACCTATGATTGACCTTTCAAATAGAGCTGGTAAGTACAGAACACTAGGAATTTTGTTTCAAAAAAATAAAAATAAACAAATATAAACTTACACAAATGTAAGTCAACGGATCCATCGATGGATCCAGTTCTTACCTTCTTGAAAAGATTTAAATACTCTTCAGCTATGGTTAGAGAATTTATTCTTTTCACATGAAATCATATGATTGCATGAATGCTGGGTATAAGTCAAAACTCAAGACAATGACACATGTTTGCATGTAAAAGTGGAAAACACCCTCACAGATAAAAGAATTTCTATGAAAACGTGCCAAGGTTGTTGATAAATAATGTTATAATTTCATGCATGCTATTTTTAAAATCAAAAGAACACTGGGCAAAGTGCATTTCAATTCAGGTACTACATATCATAAGGAGTATACAAAGGGCACGAACATTCTATTAGTCCCATCATACTAACGAGGCAATTTTCATCCTGGAGAAGCAAAATATTCTAGCTGCTAGTAAGATAAGACTCATGATTGTTTGTTTAAATTATGTGAAAAATAACTATTAAATGATTAAATTAAATGAAACAAAACATGACCAATATACATTAATATTTATCAAATAAATCCTTCTTTTTATAGGATTTGTAAAAATGCAATTTGATGAAGTTTTGATATAAACAACTAAGTTAAGTGAAGGAATCACCCATGTTTTGACGTAAACAACTAAGTTCAGTGAAGGAATCACCGTAGATCACTTCTGAATGTTTACAGTGTTTGTTAATTCTAAGTAATTTCTTCACAGTAGGGTAGTAATTAATTAGGTTTCAAAGAACAATGAAATACGTTCTTGTGCCCCTAAATAATAATTGGATGCTGTCGCTGTTCATAAGATCATCAAGCACTACAGTAGACATAAGTTACAAATGTTGACAGTTATGCAATTGCTAGGGCACAATATTGCCAGAGAATTGTGAGGGCATTCACCTACAACAATACATTGACGCCACAATGAAATTTAGTAGATTACAAAGTACAATACACAAATAATAATATTAAGATTAAAGTGTCATGGAAGAATAAACTTTTTTCTTGGAGTATTGTCCATTATCATAGCGCCTATATAAATATACTGAAAATTTATCCTGCAAAATTAGAAATAATTGTGAGCAGCATTCTGGGCGTTTGTTCCCAACAATGAGAAACAAAGTTCTCCCAGACACATGCATTAGCACACATTAAACAATTTCATAAAGAATTTTTTACCATCACTTTTTTGTCTTGTCACATAGAGCAAATTTCTGCACTTCCATTCTGTCAGAAAAAAACTCGGGCTGTTAAATTTTCATTACTGTTTATCATATGCTGTTTTTTAAAGTTATTTGTCCACCAAAACAATAAATGATAAATGTAAATGGGATTATAATGTGTTTTTCATTGATATAAGATCCATAAAATTGTAATTATATGGTAAATGGACAGAACCTGAATTTCAATTCTTTGTATTTTCTTACAAAATCAGTATTTATCTCTGTAATCAATGGCAGGAATACTCATTATGTGAATTTATTCTCTCATTAATTTTCGAACAACCAGAGGCTTGTGACTGGAACATGAATTTACGGGCCCCTGAGACGCTACTATGTCTATGGGAGTCTATAGGACTTATGATAAAACATGACGGCGGAAATACATTTCATGAATTAAATGTGATACTGGTGTATCAGCCTAACATTCCTTGTGTCAGATACCATAGTTTCACTTTTAACTCATGATTTTGGAATCTATTTTCTATTTAGCCTTTGATTTATGTTGAAAGTTATACTGAAATAGTGTATGTTTTCAGTCTTGTTACCATGCATGAAATTGTCCTGAATGACTGTACTCCTGTATGAAAGCCCATCGTTCATTATTAATGACTTTGTTTTAAAGTTTATTACTCAACAATTGTTTTGCTGCCAGTTACCAACAAGAAAATAGTGTCTTCCTTATGATTTACTTGTTTAAAGAATATTTAAAATATAATTAACCACTATTGATAAATGAAGGTTTTAATTAAACTATGATGAAAGAAAAAATATCATAATTAATTTCTAAAAAATTAACTGTAAAAAAAATTGAGTCAGTCATTGCAATTAAAGACATATGTTTAATTTTTAATTAAACAGCAAAAATAACATTTTAATTTTTTTATTAATATTTTATGTACTGTTTCTAAAATAATGTAAAAACAAATAGTTTTGCAGCAACATGCTGCATGCATTAACATTTTGGATCAAATCTGCCACCATATATTTATCTTTAGCCTCAGGTGTTAATCTATTAACTACTAATTTAGCGTCAACAAACTACTTAGCTTCAAACTTGTCAGCGCCTGTCAGAAATCTATAAATACAGATTTATCATATTCAATATCTATTTAAGCATCATTACGTATAATTTAACACTAAAAAATTATTGTCAATCCTTTATAATACTTTGATAGCATAAAACCATTTGTGTCACACATAATAATTTATCATTTTGGGCAATTAATCATCGCATTTTATTCAGTTAAGGGGTAGTAAGTGTGATTTGATGTTATTTACGAAAAAAAAGCAATGGTCTTTTTTTTTTCCATCTATATATTTACGTAAGATGATTCACCACTTTGAAACTTTAGCAATACAAATAAATTATAAATTACAATAAATAAAAAGTCAAAACAAAAACAAAATAGACAACAAAATATTGAAAATAAGCCTTAGACGGAAAGTTTCTGCAATAACCTTCTGTAGCATGGTACTTCGTAACCACCAATGAAGTTAAAACTAGCTGCATTTAAATTGGAGTTGTTGGTCCAAAGTGTTTTACAAATCAGACATTTTAGGACTTGCAAGCAATAGAAATGGTTTAACTGTAATTCTCAGCAATACATGTTTGAAAATATCTTACAAATATTAAAAGAAAGTGTGTTGACATGAACAGATTTTAATTCATTATTGCAGAAACTTAAATTAAATTGACATCTCTTGTGCAACTCTGATGAACTTTATTTAATGAAAAAGAGGCTCAAAAACAACACCCAGCCTTTTAATTTAATAAAGTTGAAATCAGTAAAAACTGTGCATATAATAAGCAATTTACAAACTTAGTGTTGAATTTAAGCAGTACAAAAAGGTAACTGACAAAAAAAGGTTATGGTGACTATTTTGGATAGAACAACAAATTACAAAAGGAACAAATAGTGTGCAACTGTTCATAGTTTTCAACCAAATGGCATGTATCACCAAAATGTAAGCAAGGAAAGTAAAATGTGCACCAATATAAACTTAGTCTAAGTGGAACAAAGTCAACCCAACCACTGGTGCATGAAATAAATAAAGAAATTATTAATGAAATATTGGAACCAAAACAAAATTACAGCTATGCATCAAAATTTTACACAATACTTGTCACACCTATCCTTATGATGCTTTGTTCAATACTTCACAGATGTTGCGTTTGCAAACAATTTGCATAAGGGCAAATTAGCAATTTATTAAATTTATGCGAATTTCGCTTTCACTATTGACATTTTGATTGGAGACAGTGACGTTATCAGTTTTTTTATAAGTAATCAAGAAACATTGTTGCTTACTTTGTTGCTAAACAAATTCAATCAGCCATATGCATCTCTGTTCCAAAGGAAGAACAAAAGTCATTGGACCACTTAATGTTCAAGATATTGATGTTGTTGATGATTTTTTAAAGGTGATAATGGAAACAATTATTATGACCGATGAATATCCTTGAGATGGTTCCTACAGACATGCCACAGTATTAATTAAATAGTGATGATGATGGTGATGGTGATGATGATGATGATGATGATTATGACGCCGACGACGATGGCGATGAAACTATCATATGAACCTTGCTCTGGGACAATGGAATTACAGTACATGCATGTCCTTAACCCTTTGCATGCTGGGAAATTTGTTATCTGCTAAAATGTCGTCTGCTGAATTTCTAAAATAAGCATTTTGTTCGATTTTTTTCAAAGAATACTATCAGAATAGCAAACAGTTTGGATCCTGATGAGATGCCACGTTCTGTGGCGTCTCATCTGGATCCAAACTGTTTGCAAAGTCCTTCAAAATTCGGCTCCAGCACTGAAAGGGTTAAAGTGTTGTCCCAGTTAACACAAGCTTATCAGGGATGACACTTTCCATCATGACATTTTTTTTCAAAAAACTTTTTCTCAGCGGAAATATTGTCCCTGATAAGCCTGTTCTAATCTGGGACAACACTTAACACACATGGATTTAACTCTTTCAGTGCAGGAACCGAATTTTGAAGGCCTTTGCAAACAGTTTGGTTCCAGATGAGACGCCACAGAACGTGGCGTTTCATCAGGATCCAAACTGTTTGCTATTCTGATAGTATTCTTTGGAAAAAAATCAAAGAAAATGCTAATTTTAGAAATTCAGCAGACGACATTTTAGCAGAAGACAAATTTCCCAGCATGCAAAGGGTTAAACCTTTTTTCCCAGAGCACAGCTCTTATCTATAGTATCATACAGATAATAGTTAAACGTGTTGTTTGTCACCTCTGTTTCAGCTCCCGGTGCCCATGCAGGTTACAACCCTGACGGATCTCTGGCCTGGGACAACCACAATATGCAAATGGGCCCCCACAGCATGTACGGCAAATGTAAGCAATTTAACATAATTACTTGACATTGGTATAATGTAATAATATTGAAAACATCTTTATTTTCAATTTGTAAATATTTGTAAGCATAAGACAACAATACTGATTTCCCAATTTTAGTCAAAACCATGTGATTTTTCCCCACCCAAAGGGCCCAAGCCCCATTCACAACAAGAAATGTGTTTGTAGGAAACACTATGTCCCCTTCTGCGCCGCTTTGAAGCTATTTTTTTTTACCTTTGACCACAAAGGATGACCTTGACCTTTCACCACTCAAAATGTGCAGCTCGATGAGATACACAAGCATGCCAAATATGAAGTTGCTATCTTCAATATTGCAAAAGTTATGGCAAAATGTTAAAGTTGGAGCAAACAAACCAACAGACAGACCAACAGACAGAGCAAAAACAATATGTCCCCCACGATGATAGTGGTGGGGGACATAAAAAGGTGGAGTGAAAAAACACTGAGTGAAAGCCACTCTTAATGCACAATCATACTGCACTCTTAAAAGGAAATTCCTTGATGGTACTTTCCAACTTTCTGCCTAGTGTATTTAAAATTTAAGGTGACTTACATGAAACATAATATACGTGTACAACTGAACAGATTGCTCAAACCCAGATTAGCCTGTGCTTACTGCACAAATTCAATTGATACATATGCGTTGAACCATAGTCTCCCTTGGATAGATGTAAACATTTTAAACTTGAAAAGTAAGCCATGATTTTTAGATTCACACATAGGTTGTTTTTTAGTGTACTTCCCTGCATAACCAAATTTTATGTCTGGAAAGAATCACAAGGCAGGTCTCAGATATTAATAAAACACCCACCTATTTCAAGGCTTCCATAGACAGATTGATAAATCTCATCCCATATCATTATTGATTACCTACCACAGACGACAATAAACGTTTTTCAACCCCATTGACCCGATATGACAAATTATTTTGGACCATTAGAGGTTCCACAACAACGGCCATTTAGAATGGCGGGGTTCTGTCATCAGCCAGACTGGCTAAATGGACCTCAGCATAATAAGCAAAGATCTTTTGATTACGTTTTCACAGGCCTTAACTACACATATCAGATGATGTATGAGGCTTTCTTTTTCTAATGCTTGAATATAAATCAGGTGTAATTTCGAAATGAAGTACATAATTGCTATGAATTTATAGCTGAATTTTCACACCTGGGGGGGCACGGTTTTTACTGTCCCAGCATCTATAGAGAGAGGGGTGTAAGGTTTTTATTTTAATTCAGAATTTTTGCCTTTCTAATGATAACGTTTCATGTTTCATATCATTACCTGTGTAGAGCAGGACATTGGTGTACAGTGAAAATATTCTAAATATGTCTGCATTTGAATACAGGATGACCAAGAAACCTGTTTGCATTTTTAATATAATTCCCAGATGACTTTTCTTCAATATAAATGTGAGAGTCTTTCGTTTTATGGTGCATGACTACAACAATAAGTATTTGTAACTGTAAAAAATAATTGTAGCAGCAGATAGGGGATTGAACATATATTTTCATGGTTTTTCATGAAACTTTTTTATCTGATTGAAAAATATTCAGACTATTTAAAAGTTTTATGATCAACATCTTAGAAGACCTTTACTGTGTTAAATTGTTAATTCATGTGGGTAGCGTGTTGTCCCAGATTAGCCTGTGCAGTCCACACATGTTAATCAGGGACGACACTTTCCGCTAAAACTGGATTTTTGCTATGAAGAGACTTGCTTTAAACATAAATTATTGCTTATAAGCTGATGCAGACTGCACAGGCTAATCTGGGACAACACTTTATGCACATGCCTTAAGCCCTGTTTTCACAGAGCAAGACTTAATTTATTTACCAATTTTTGTGTAGGGGTACCAGGAATGCCAGGGGCTGATATGTACGACCCAATGAAAGCAGGGTACCACCATATGGACAGCTCTCAGCGCTACGACATGCTGGCGGGAATGCACGGTGCGGACATGTATGGTACGCCGCCCGTCAGTAGCGCCTATTCACAAATGTCACAGCTGCACGGACGCGGTACAAACTCAATGCTTATTCCTGGACACCCGCATCACATGATGATGGGTCACGGCGCGCATGCCATGAGCCCGCACGGAATGTCAATGAGCTCCGCACAGAGTCCACCGTTGCATGGCAGCATGGACATGGGTCACATACAAGACATTCACGCCGGCTAGGGGATTTGCACTTGACATTGCCTGAGAACGGCGTGAATCAGATATTGTGTCACTTGAAACAGTATGGGTATTGTGTCCGTGAGTCCATGAGTATGTGGCCGCGGGCCGTACAAGTGGCAAGTGCACGTACATCTACAGGGTGAAATTTGTATTAAATGTCTATAAGTATTAATGTTGAACAATTACACTGCAGCTAAGAACAGAAGCTGTTGAGGATGACAATGCATCTGCAGTTTGACCTGATGTGTTTTCATATGGCATGAGGATGCAGAAACATTCGTCAAAATACGGGTGATTATTTATCGTTGTATTAATCGATTAGTACAATTACGTAACTACGCCGTTTCAATCTGAAAGCAATAAGACCATGACCTCGGTCACAAAGTACTGCTGATATAAAACTACCTTTGAGGGAAAGAATGGGCAACAGGGAAACATTTAAGTGAATTATGTTCAGGGAATAAAATTCCTATTGCCCTAGGTGTGCTTTTACCTGGAAAACATAGCTAATCAATCTTTGCAGAGTGAAAAACATCCCTAATCAATTGTTGCAGAGTGGTATTGTGACGTTTTTGCTGTAAACAAAAACTTTAAATACAACTGAAATGGTACGTTGGTGCAGAATTACTGAAGATATTATAGAAATAGTAGGGCTATTCTGCAATATGTGATTGCAGAGTAGCAGTGAACAAGTGTTCCGCCATACCATCGCAAACATTTGCCCAGTGGCCAACTACACATATTTTGGCATACAATCACAAAAACGTGTGCCCCAGGACAATAGAGTTTCTTCAGGAGTTCCAACTAGAGCTAGTCACTTCGTAAGAGCATGCAAGAGACTGGAAGAGCTGATTGTTGACTTCTCCATGGAAACCATAACTACACCAACCTTCTATTTTTGGACTAGTTCTCTCCCTTGTTGAATCTTGTGTTTTACTTTTCCAGTATTTACCTAGTCTTATGTTATATTTGATTTTGGTTTTTGTTTTTACGAGTGTGCTATGAGCTGTTGTTTGTTTTCGGACCTTTAATGTATAAATATTCTTTGATGTGCTACCTGACTGTTTTTGTTTTGTTGTTAATGTATTTTACTCTTGAGAAATTATTTAACAGCTAATTGTGATGCTCATTATGCAGAATGTCAACAGCTTAAAACCAAATAATAAACTCGAGTATATTATTAAAAAAAGACAAAAGGTATTAAATTTCAAAGATGTAAAACTGTTTGCTATGGTGTTACCACCGTATTCTTATTGTTTCTTTCCAACTTAATCTTGTTTTTTAACCCTAGATTTTTTCACACAACATACCTCAAGACACACAAAATTTGTCGGCCATACATAGATCTGACCATGTTAATTAGTGCCACAAAAATCATAATGCTTTGCATTGCATTGTATGTATTTTTTCCATGACAGAAGAGCATTCAGCTAGACTTGTATTCATTCCATATTGCTTGCTCGGTATTTTTTGTTTGTAACTGATACAACTCACTGTATTTCACTTATCTTGACAATACACTATCACTTAACCTTAATTTTCCTTTACCAGGAATGGTAGAAGTGATTTGTTTTCAAAGCGTTGGGATAGGATCTTGCAGGTTTTTTGTATAAATGAATCTAAATGCTGTACTAACTACCGGTACAACTAATTTTACCTTGACTCAACACACACTTTCATATTTTTACCCATAAACAAAAAAGACTTAAATCAACATAGTTTTGTCACCATGGAGTGATTTTTTTGCATTCCAGTCAGGAATCCCATTTATTTGATTACATACAGATTTTGTATGGATGTGCACTGGGTCATTTTGTAGTAACATCCAGTTGAAGGAAGGAAAAAAATCACTGCTCGAAGTGTGCGAAGATTTGTTACTTCATTTTTGTGTGTCAGTGGACTTTTCTTGTCAGTTTTGCAGTATAAAACATTTATGAGAATTACTTTTGTGGTGTGCTACCAGATGATATCGAATTCTAGGGTACTAAAGTCAAACAGCTTGTTTTATATTATCTTTTCCACAAACATGTTAGATTTAGAATAAATGTTGTACAGCAGGAGAATAACAAAATTGCGCTCTTTTAAGTATGTATTCGAGGTGAAATGATTATATTCTGTGTTGATAATATTGTATATAGGTTCACATTTAGAGGAAGAAAACAAAGTTTGTAAATATATATGTGCTATGTATAGAACTCTATTTGTGTACCTATATAGGAATGATAGAAGTGATTTCATGAAATAAGGTTTAATTGCTTCATGGTACAAATCAATGAGCCAGTGGTCCTAGAAATTGATATGATCCTCTCTGTGAAAACGGGGTTTAATACTTGTGGGTAAATGTTCGTCCAAGTTTAGCTGGTGCAGTTGGGTTAATAAGGGACAACTTTTTTCTTTTATGATATTTTTAATAAAAGAAAGTCTCTTCATAGCAAAAAAAATCAGTTTATCAGGAAATTGTCGTCCCAGATTAGCCTGTGCAGACTGCATAGGCTTATCTGGGACAACAAATTACACACATAAATTAAACCCCCTTTTCACAGAATGAGGCTCATATTAAATATGTTTTATAAGAAGGACGTGTGCCATCAACAAACACCACAGTGATTTGTCCACAAAAAAAATTTGTATAAACAAACAAAAACTGATCTGAAATCACATGTTGTCAAAATCTTATTCAGTTAACTATATTATTATGCTTTTCTGATCATTTATAAAACCGTTATTTGCTACTATGTACAGCTTGTTTCATTATAATACAGTTTTTGTATTGAAACATTCAGGCATTTTATTGTCTATATTTAAGTTATTGCTATTTACTAAAAAACTACAAATTATGATACAGTATTGTTTATTCTTTTGTTTTCTTTATCATTTTTTGTCTTGCATTGCCGAAGATTGTCGTCTTTTCTTATTATTTAGTCTGAAAATGCCAATGATTGATTGTATAATAAGTCTATAAATCAGTTTGTCAAATGCCTTTTTTTTAAATCAAATAAAAGTTAATGCACATTTTTATCTTATTCAATACATATTCCTACACATACTGCTTACATGTACAACAATTAACCGTAACACTTTTCATAAAAATTTGGTTTATTATTTAATATGGAAAAAATACCATGAATAAATTAAAAAACAATAAATAAAGGTTAAGCAGGAATTTCATCTAGACACACAAGGAAGAATAGGAACTTAACAATATTTTATATCAAGACATGATTAGTTCATTTACATTTTAAACACTTCATTTACAGTCATTTTGAAAAAGAAAACAACGTATAATGAAGTCTGGGAAGTTAACAATGTTTAGATCGTAATTGATAATTTGCTCTCATTCATGTGTCATCTGTGTGACTTCTAAATCATGACACCTTTTGGTTAAATTGTGACACCTTTGGGTTAAAAAACCGGATTGTTTGTCATCCAGATAAGTAAGAAAGTGATTTCAGTCAGAAAATTATCTCTGTCTTACAGTATTTTTTGTACGCAGTAAAAATATGTGTATCATGTGATAAATAACATCAACATTTCTTTAGATATTAAAAGCAAATGAAGTAATGTACATCCTTGTAATTTGAAAACATATTTTTATTTATAATTTTTTATGACATTGTTGCAAGATATTTATTTTCTTTTTATAAGAAGAGAACTTCTAAAACAAAAGAAGAACTTGTTAAATAGATTTCTGTGTCTTACTTAATATCCAAATTTAAAGCTGTAATGTCATAGGTCAAAACTTATTTTATAAAAATTAAATTGAAATATTTTATTCTGATTTCACTGCTGTGGAGAACATATCAAAACTTGTTTATAATCACGTATCAGTATTATTGTGTGTTAATTCACTTTTAATTGTTGTTGCTGTCATTAACTGTACATCACAGAAAATTTGTGTTGTTTTTAATTTTGTGAATAATAATTGAAGACCTTTTTATTGTTTTTGTTATCAAATACACATTAAATGTAAAATACATGATAAGGACATAGTAACAGATATAAAACAAAGTTATAGAAAAAAAGATAAATATTTTGATATTGAATTAAGGTAGGTATAATTTTTCTCCAAATTATTTAAGTTTAAAAACTGCAATTGTTATCTATATTACGAACATGATGGTTTGCTTACAGTATAACAAAGTAGCCAAATAACCAATAAGTTATACATGATCTGTACTATGATAATTTGCAAAAGTAATGCTAGTGTAAAGGGTAAAATATTATACATTTTGAAATTCATAAATGGAAATATTTATTGAAGTGGTAAACAGTTCTGGTGTAAGGTCAAGTTCATTTGGCCTGCCAAGTGTAACTGCTTATATATTATTAATGATTCAGAAACAGTCTTCACAATGTACCACTTTATAAAATAATATTTGCGATTGTTTGGGAACACCAGGCTTAATGCATGTGTAAAGTATCATCCCAAATTAGCAGATGCTGCCCACACAAAATGAAGATGCCTAGACTAGATTTTTTGTTCAGGAGGTACTGCCTTTAAACAAAAACTCCATAAAAGGTGAAAGTGTCGTCCCTGTGTGGACTGACTGCACAGGCTAATCAGGGACACAACTTTCTGCACATGCATTATGCCCACATATACCAGAGCTTGGATTATTGATATTACAAAAAAACTATTCCAAAACAAAAAAGTGTTAATAGCAACAATCATAGTGTAATTTCCAACATATTTTGACTTACTTGAATATGGAAATATTTATTTGCACATACCTATACAATCATTCAAAGGTTGAGCAAATGCAATATAAATATGACGTCTACCAAAGATTTTTTAGTTTATATTTAATATGGAAATCCCTGATTAAAATGTTTTATATTATTGTGCATGTTTCACCAACACTCCATTAGACAGCACATTTTACATACAAACTTGAGTATTCAGTCTATACAATTCATGAAGAGTATTGCTATCATGAGATATTAACCCTTTGCATGCTGGGAAATTTGTCTTCTGCTAAAATGTCGTCTGCAGAATTTCTAAAATTAGCATTTCTTCGAAAAAAAATAAAAATTACTATCAGAATAGCAAACAGTTTGGATCCAGATGAGACGCCACGTTCTGTGGCGTCTCATCTGGATCCAAACTGTTTGCAAAGGCCTTCAAAATTCGGTTCCCGCATTGTAAGGGTTACATTCAATACTGCAGTATAAACAGCTTTGAAATCACTGGGTACTGATGAAAAAATATTTCAGGAAAAATGCATCATTTAAATACCATGTTTTCTACTTTCCTTAATAATGTTAGTCCCAGTTCATGCAAAGAGGTGGGTTGCTGTTTTTCCTAAATATGTGCATACTGGGCTGAATAGTTTCATATAATCTGTTAAATCATAATTGATTTGTTATTAATTTTCTTTCATTATCTTTAAGAAATTAAGTTGAGGAGTTTAAAGGCTTGAGATTCTAGGACCGTGAACGACTATATTTTTCTCTTAAATAGTAATTATTTAATGAAGACATGCATGTCCATAGAAATTGAGATGCTTTCTCTCGAGATGAGTAGCCCATCTCTTAGTGTACTAAAACAGTCTTCCAAACATATAGTGTTTGAAACAGATACAATACAGCTTTCTGAAAGCATAGGAGTTATAATCAAAATATTTGTTTATTGATGTTATACTTATCAGTTTAATGTTTTCTATTTAGCGTTTTGTTTCAGCTTCTTAAAAAATAGCAATATGTGTTAAATATCATTTGTAAACTGTTTTAGTTTTAAATATTTTGCTGTTGTTAAGTTTGATATTTTAAGACAAACTGCGATTAAGTCACTGTGCTATGTCGATTAAGTCATTGAGATATCTCGGCATATTTAATTTATCTTCAAAGACGTAAGTGTATTGTTTAATTGTGGGAACATTTGCATAATCAAGTAGCAACGTATTTGTGAATTCGGTATTGTGGATCACTATTGTTTAATTATTGTTCATTAAATGTCAAAATTATCAAGTTTAACGGAAATAGTAATTACATTGTTCAATCAAACTAAGAATACATTATTTTGAATAAAAATCACAATTAAATGGTTTTAATGTTTGCGTTACGCATATTTGCAATTAAGACAATTTGCTATTCATTGTGCCAATTTTAGAATGATGGATGTAGTATTATTTGTTTAAGTCAATTTTAATATCAAATTTGAATGCAAATTGCAAGAAGTGTCTGATAAAAATTAACATTTTAATAACTATTCTAACTAATTAATCATATGCCCATGAAATTCTATGATCAAATGCTATTTTAATCATGTACTTGAAAGGTCATCCTTCATATTATTTAATTTCCTCATTCTACCAAACCGTCCATTCAAAACCAAGCATGAGCATCTTTTTATCAACCAATGAGTAAAGGAACGAGGAAATCTTGCAATTTGTGATGCTGTTTTCTGATGTTTAAAAAAGACATTGAAGTGGGTATGTTTGATTTTCCAATGAATGCTATCAGCATAAGAGAAACATTCGCAAATGAATTTTAACAGGAATACATACTATGTTGGCTTAACAGTTTAAAATTATTTGATGAGTTAAAAATTAATCAAATATCTATTTCACATATATTCTTGTATTATGCTACATTGTCTGATGTAGGATGGCCTATACACACTTCATGTCCAAACTTGCGGAATCTCACAAGTATTATAGAAGGGTAAATAACATAGCATACATCAGAAGCTCATGTTCCTTATTATATAATCCACTTCTACTAAAGATTGAAAAATAATAAGCTTAAATCTTATTTGATTATCTTTTGAAAAAAAATGCCCTTTATATGAGCAGTTGTAGTCATATTTCTTGACAAGTCTCTCATTTGAACTGATTTGCCAAGAAATATATAAAACAATATGTTTATGTAAAAAATATTTGATGATTAATAAGGAAATTGATTTGAAATTTAATTTTGAAATAAGGATTCTTAGGATAAACTGTTGCTTTGTACAACACCTTGAAACTGTTTGTTTGTCTGTCTGTATTTCACTTAAACTACTGTTTTATGTATAGTCATGCTATGGTGAACAAGAACAGAGAAATAAACTTTAATTTTTGTATGTTAAAATACAATTTGTTGTTTGTCATTCTTGTGCATTAGGAATAAGTTGATGTATACAAATAACTATCAAATGATATCTGGTGTAGCTGACACTGCAATTGTATTTAAACTCCCTCAGAAACCGTATGATTTAATTTAACCCTTTTCCACTCAGAGGCAACTTAGAGTAACTCGCAGTCTGTTCAGGTTTTATGCTGTTTGCTGCTCATCAGTATCTAAGGGTTGGAAATACAGCCGTAAAAACTTGAATCTAGTAAGGTAGGTCTTTAATTAAATTTAACTTTCTAAGCGACTACAAACACATCAAATTATGTATCTAAGTTGTCAAGGGTTAAACTTATATAATTGAACTGAACTCTTTCCCCCCCCCCCCCCTTCCACATAAAAGCATCCAAATAGGTTTGAAGCTACATAAAATGGAATCAGCCTATTTTCCAACAAGGTCTAGCAACGGCGGATAGCAAGCCAATAGTTGTTACCAGTTGACAGAATGGAGCTTATGTACAAATACACAAAATTCATAATTTCTGTGATCATGCATACTCGTCTACTCATGCTCTTTTGTTTGTAAAAATGCATTCACAGAGTTAATAATTTCTCCCTCCTTTTCACTAAATTGATTTGCATTTTACTGAAGTAATGAGAATAAGAAACAATAGGTAAATCAGACATGAGTTATCAGGACCAGTAACAAAAAGTCTATGGCATAATTATGTTTTCATGACATATCACAAATGGCATATGATACCAAAATAATCAGAACAAGACAGCAATTGCATAATTATGGTACCAATTTTTTTTTAAAGGACACAAAAATGTTCATATATTAATTATCATGTCAAAACATGACAACAAAGGTACATGGTGCCTAAGTTATCATGGTATTACACGAAAAGACGTATAATAAATAAGTAAGTTGAACATAATACATCAAAAGGCATTAACGAAACCACAAGCATACCATATCCAGCCATCAGAATGTACAGTCAATTACAGGAATTTGGTACATTTGTTATCAGGACAATGTCTAAATATCCTATCTTTGGACAATGTCTAAATATCCTATCTTATAGTAGCTACCTTAAACATAAGGACAAGCCACCAATTGCATATTATACTCACATTTTATAAATAAATTAAAATTGCCATTATGTTACCAAAATTGGGACCCAAGTAACCAAGCATTACAAGCCACCAATGACATGTGTTACCAAAGTTATGAGAGCAAGCCAACAATGATACACAGACCCAAAATGATCATTACAAGCCTCAATTGATATATAGTCAGGGCAAGCATTAACTGATATAATTTGTACCAAGATTATGTGGAAAAGCAAGCAATGCCATATGGTCCCAAAGTTATGAGTACAAGCCACCTATAACATACAGTTATAAAGTTATGAGAACAAGCAACATATGACACATGGTACAAAGTTAAGAGAACAAGCCACTTATGGCATACGGTACCAAAAATGACATTAGAACAAGCAATCAATGAGATATGGCACTAAAGTTATGAGACCAAGCCACCAATGACATGGTATGAAAGTTATGAGAACAAGCCTCCAATGACATATGGTACCCAAGTTATGAGAACAAGCCTCCAGTGACATACTGTACCCAAGAAATGAGAACAGCCTTTATTGATTTACTAGACCAAAGATATAAGAGCAAGTCTCTGATGGCATATGGTCCCCAAGTTAAGAGAGCAAGTCACCAATGCCATATTGTACCACAGTTATTAGAACAAGCCGCCAATAACAAATGGTACCACAATTATGTTAACAAGCCTCCAGTGACATATGATAACACAGTTATGAGAACAAGCCTCCAATGGCATATGGTACCCAAGTAATGAGAACAAGCCTTTATTGATTTACTAGACCAAAGTTATAAGAGCTTGTCTTCAGTGACATATGGTCCCCAAGTTAAGAGAACAAGCCTCCAATTACATATTGTACCACAGTTATTAGAACAAGCCTCCAATTACATATGGTAACACAGTTATGCTCCAATGACATATGGAACCCAAGTTATTAGAACAAGCCTCCAATGACATGTGATACCCAAGTTATGAGAGTCAGCCTCCAATGGAATATGGTACCACAGTTATGAGAACAAGCCTCCAAGGACATGTGGTACCCAAGTTATTAGAACAAGCCTCCAATGAAATATGTATGGTACCCAGGTTATGAGAGCAAGCCTCCAATGACATATTGGTACCACAGTTATGAGAACAAGCCTTCATTGACATATGGTACCCAAGTTATTAGAACAAGCCTCCAATGAAATATGGTACCCAAGATATTAGAACAAGCCACCAATGACATAATGGTACCCAAGTTATGAGAACAAGCCTCCAGTGGCATACTGTACCCAAGTAATCATAACAGCCTTTATTGATTTATTAGACCAAAGATATAAGAGCAAGTCTCCCATGGCATATGGTCCCCAAGTTAAGAGAGCAAGTCACCAATGACATATGGTACCACAGTAATTAGAACAAGCCTCCAATGACATATGGTACCACAATTATGTTAACAAGCCTCCAGTGACATATGGTACCCAGGTAATGAGAAAAAGCCTTTATTGATTTACTAGAACAAAGGGCAAGTCTCCAATGACATACTAGTATGGTTCCCAAGTTAAGATAACAAGCCTCCAATTACATATGTTACCCAAGTTATGAGAACAAGCCTCCAATGACATATTGTACAACACTTATTAGAACAAGCCTCCAATGACATATGGTACCTATGTTGTTAGAACAAGACTCCAATGACATATGGTACCCAGGTAATGGGAGCAAACCAACAATGACATATGTTACCAGTTATTAGAACAAGCCTCCAATGACATATAGTACCCAAGTTATTAGAACAAGCCTCCAATAACATATGGTACCCAAGTTATGGGAGCAAGCCACCAATGACATATGGTATCACAGTTATTAGAACAAGCCTCCTATGACATATGGTACCCAAATTATTAGAACAAGCCTCCAATCAAATATGGTACCCAGGTTATGCGAGCAAGCCACCAATGACATATTGGTACCACAGTTATTAGAACAAGCTTCATTGACATATGGTACACAACTTTTTGAGAGCAAGCATTTAATGACATATGGTACCCAAGTTATAGGAATACGCCTCCAAAAACATATGGTACCACAGTAATTACAAAAAGCCTCCAGTGAAATATGGAACCAAGGTTATGAAAACACAAGTCGTCACTGACATATTGTACCACAGTTATAACAAGCCTACAATGGCATATGGTACCCAGGTTATTACAATAAGCCTCCAATGACATATGGTACCCAAGTTATGAGAACAAGCCTCCAATGACATATGGTACCCAAGTTATAATAGCAAGCCTCCAATGACGTATGGTATCCAAGTTATTAGAACAAGCCTCCATTGATTAAGATCAGTGCCCCAGATAAGCTGCGTATCTGCGTCTTTCACCCTATTAAAATGTTTAAAAACGCAAAGATATACAATATCATGCGTATTGAAAACGCAACCAATTTGACTTTTACGCAAATTCCTAAAATTCGATGCGTACGATACAATAGCTTCAATCTAAAATTCTTTGCTCATTTTCGGTATATCCTCTTTGCAATTATTATCGTAATGTGACGTCGCTTTTATTCAGCAAGCGTCTTCTTGAAGGAGCAGGAAACATTGAAAGTTATTCAAACGCTCTGCGGACTAGATTTCATAGTTAATTACTGCATCTGACCAAATTATTTACGACAAACATGCGTTTTCAATCTGATTTAATCCGTCGCTCATTGTGCATGTATTTGTAAAGCGTCTGTCCTTTCAGTTTCTATAACGATACAAAATAATAATGTCTAAGAGAGGCCGAAAGACGTTCGCGATTGTTGCGCCATAATATCAATCGATTGCAAACTTTTTTTAAAAAAGAAAGCAAGTGCAATTAAGTGACAAATCATTCGTGTTATCAAATTTTTAAGTTTAAAGGTTATATTATGGACAGTTTCAAGAATTAAAGATGTTATGAAACATCAGTTTATTAAAATTAATTATAATAGTTTACAGTTTTATTGAATCAATACAAGTTAGCTTCAATAAAATTAATCTGAATCAGAATGGATACGTTGAAGTGACCAAGATTGGCTTTTATTAAACGGGCAAATCAGCAATGATTTTAAGGTATGCATTTTTATAACTCATTTCACCCTATTTTAAGACCGAAATCACCCTATTTTTTAAAATCAATGGGTGAAAACCCTATTTCCCAAATAATTATCTGGGGCATTGTTAAGATCACCCAAGTTATGAGAACAAGCCTCCAATAACATATGGTACCCAAATTAATAGAACAAGCCTCTAATGACATATAGTTCACACGTTATGAGAGCAAGCCTTTAATGATATAAATTATGGTACCACAGTTATAAGAACAAGCCTACAATGACATATGGTACCACAGTTATTATTACAAGCCTCCAATGACATATGGAACCACAGTTATGAGAACATAAGCCTACAATGACAAATTGTACCACTGTTGTAAGAACAAGCCTCCAATGACAAGATACACAAGTCATTAGAACAAGCCTCCAATGAAAAATATGGTACCCAGGTTATTAGAGCAAGCCACCAATAACATATGGTACCACAGTTATGAGAACAGGCCTTCATCAACATATGTTACCCAAGTTATGAGAAAAAGCCTTCAATGACATATGGTACACAAGTTATAAGAGCAAGCCTTTAATGGCATATGGTACCCAAGTTATGAGAACAAGCCTTCATTGACATATGGTACCCAAGTTATGACGTTAAGCCTCCAATGACATACGGTACCACAGTTATTAGAACAAGCCTCCAATGACATTTCAAACCCAAGTTATGAGGACAAGCCTTCATTGACATATGGTACCCAAGTTATGAGGTTAAGCCTCCAATGACATATTGTACCCCAGAATATTAGAACAAGCCTCCAATGAAATATGGTACCCACGTTATGAGAACAAGCCTCAAATGACATGTATGGTACCCAAGTTATGAGAACATGCCTCAAATGACATATGGTACCCAAGTGATGAGAACAAGCCATCAATGACATATGGTACCCTAGTTATTATCAAACCGCCAATGACATATGGTAAAACAGATATGAGAACAAGCCTCCAATTATATTAACCAAGTTATGAGAACAAGCCTCCAATGACATATGGTACCAGCGATTTTTTTCCTTCTTTATAAAGTACCGGTAAACGGCACTTTCCCAATTACGAAAAAACTACAAATTTCCCAATTGCTGTAAAAAAAAATCCCAATTTAAGGTAAAAAAAAATGTTTTTTTTTATTTATTTTTTTGAAAATGCATCATTGAGTTAGTTTCCCTTTGTAGCTATATGGCTTGAACATAGGTAAATATAATATTGACAGCTTGAAAACACTTGGTTTTCAATTTTAAAATATTTGGGAGCAAAAAATCAAATAAACCAATTTCCCAATTTGAGGTTTTCACGACTCAATTTTTCCCAATTGGACCGGTACGGGTACTTTTCCCAATAGGACAAAGAAAATCGCTGGGTACCCAAGTAATGAGAACAAGCAACCAATGACATATGGTATCCAAGTTTTGAGAACAAGCCTCCAATACATATTGTACCCAAGAAGTGAGAGCAAGCCACCAATGACATATGATACCTAAGTTATGAGAGCAAGCCTCAAATGGCATATGGTACCCAAGTTGTGAGAGCAAGCCACCAATGACATATGGTATCCAAGTTATGAGAACAAGCCTCCAATGACATATTGAACCCAAGTTGTGAGAGCAAGCCACCAATGACATATGGCATCCAAGTTATGAGAACAAGCCTCCAATGCCATATTGTACCCAAGTTATAAGCACAAGCCTCCAATGACATATGATACCCAAGTTATGAGAGCAAACCGCCAATGGAATATGGTACCCAAGCTGTGAGACCAAGCCACCAATGACATATGGTATCCAAGTTATGAGAACAAGCCACCAATGACATATTGTACCCAAGTAATAAGCACAAGCCTCCACTGACATATGATACCCAAGTTATTAGAACAAGCCCCCAATGACATATGGTACCCAAGTTGTGAGAGCAAGCCACCAATGACATATGGTATCCAAGTAATGAGAACAAGCCTCCAATAACATATTGTACCCAAGTTATAAGCACAAGCCTCCAATGACATATGATACCCAAGTTATGAGAGCAAACCTCCAATGGCGTATGGTACCCAAGTAATGAAAAAAGCCTCAAATGGCATATGGTACCACAGTTATTAGAACAAGCCACCAATAACATATGGTACCAAAGTTATTAGAACAAGCATCAAATAACATATGGTACCTAAGTTATGGGCACATGCCTCCAATAACATATGGTACCAAAGTTATGAGAACAAGCCTTCATTGACATATGGTACCCAAGTTATGAAGTTAAGCCTCCAATGACATATGGTACCACAGTTATTAGAACAAGTCTCCAATGACATATCGAACCCAAGTTATGAGGACAAGCCTTCATTGACATATGGTACCCAAGTTATGTGGTTAAGCCTCCAATGACATATTGTACCCCAGAATATTAGAACAAGCCTCCAATGACATATGGTACCCACGTTATGAGAACAAGCCTCAAATGACATATATGGTACCCAAGTTATGAGAACATGCCTCAAATGACATATGGTACCCAAGTGATGAGAACAAGCCATCAATGACATATGGTACCCAAGTTATTATCAAACCACCAATGACATATGGTAAAACAGATATGAGAACAAGCCTCCAATGATATATTAACCAAGTTATGAGAACAAGCCTCCAATGACATATGGTACCCAAGTAATGAGAACAAGCAACCAATGACATATGGTATCCAAGTTTTGAGAACAAGCCTCCAATGACATATGATACCCAAGTTATGAGAGCAAATTTCCAATGACATATGGTACCCAAGTTATGAGAACAAGCCTCAAATGGCATATGGTACCACGGTTATTAGAACAAGCCACCAATAACATATGGTACCAAAGATATTAGAACAAGCATCAAATAACATATGGTACCTAAGTTATGGGCACAAGCCTCCAATAACATATGGTACCCAAGTTATGAGAGTAAACCTCTGATGACATATAGTACCCAAGTTTTGAGCACAAGCCATCAATAATATATGGTACTAAAGTTATTAGAACAAGCCTCCAATAACATATGGTACCCAAGTTATGAGCATAAGCCACCAATAACATATGGCACCCCAGTTATTAAAACAAGCCTCCAATAACATATGGTACCCAATTTATTAGAACAAGCGTCCAATATCATACAGTACCCAAGTTATGAGCAAAAGCCTCAAATGACATATGGTACCCAAGTTATGATAACAAGCCTCAAATGACATATGTTACCAAAGTTATTAGAACAAGCCTCCAATGACATATGGTACCCAAGTAATAAGAACAAGCCTTCATTGACATATGCTACCACAGTTATTACAACAAGCCTCCAATGATATATGTACCAAAGTTATGAGAACAAGCCTCCAATGACATATGGTTCAAAAGTTATGAGAGAAAGCCTCCTGTGACATATGGTACCCAAGTTATAAGAACAAGCCTCCAATGACATATGATACCACAGTTATTTGAACAAGCCTCAAAATACATATTGTACCCAAATTATGAGAGCAAGCCACAATGAAATATGGTACCCAAGTTATGAGAACAAGCCTGAGATGATATATTGTACAACATTAATAAGAACAAGCAACAAATGACATATGGTACCCAAGTTATGAGAGCAGGCCACCAATGACATGTGGTACCAAAGTTATGAGAACAAGCCTCCAATGACATATGGTACCCAAGTTATGAGCACAAGACCTCAATGACATATGGTACCCATGTTATGAGAGCAAACCTTCAATGGCATATTGTATCCAGGTTATGAGAACAAGCCTCAATTTACATATGGTACCACAGTTATTAGAACAAGCCTACAATGACATATAATACCAAGGTTATAACAACAAGCCTCCAATGACATATGGTACCCAAGTAATGAGAACAAGCCTCCAATGACATATGGTTCCAAAGTTATGAGAACAAGCCTCCAATGACATATGGTACCCAAGTTATGAGAACAAGCTTCCAATTACATGATAGCACAGTTATTAGAAAAAGCCACCAAAGACATATTGTGCCAAAGTAATTAGAACAAGCCTCCAATGACATATTGTACTTTAGTTATTAGAACAAGCCTCCAATGACATATGGTACCCAAGTTATAAGAAAAGCCTTCATTGACATATGGTACCACAGTTATTACAACAAGCCTCCAAAGCATATGGTACCCAAGTTATTAGAGCAAGCCTCCAGTGACATATGGTACCCAAGTTATGAGAACAAGCCTCCAATGACATATGGTACCACAGTTACTAGTATTAGAACAGGCCTCCAAAGACATATTGTACCCAAGTTATGAGAATAAGCCTCCAATGACATATGGTACCAAATTTATGAAAACAAGCCTCCAATGACATCTGATTACCAAGTTATGAGAGCAAGCCTGCAGTGACATATGGTACCCAATTTTATGAGAACAAGCCTGGAATGACATATGGTACCACAGTTATGAAAACAAGCCCTTTACGGCATATGGTACCCAAGTTATGAAAGCAAGCTACCAATGACATATGGTACCCAAGTTATGAGAGCAAAACCTTAGTAAATACAAATCAATTATTTTTTACTTTAATGGTACCATTTGGATGAGTTTGTGGTTTAGATAGGTAAATTTTAATAAGCTCTTGCAGTTTCAGTGTTCATTAACCTTTGAATTGTTGATAACATTTTGCACCCATGGACAAGAGAGAGAGCGCATTGCAACTCTCAGCCTAAGCTGAGAGTTGAATTATTGTAACTACGTGAGCTTCCAATCACATATGGTACCAAAGTCATATGAAGTAAAGCCACCTATGACATATGGTACCAAAGTTATCAGGACAAGCAACCACTAAAATAAAATAAGATATACATGTAACACCAATGCTAGAAGTTATTACGATACCTGACCAAAGGCATAAAACGTTTTCAATATCCAAATCAGGAAGACGTTACATAAACTGGGGACAGGACTGTTTCATGGCCAATGCCAGTCAAAAGCGCATTTTGAAAATAAAATAGACGAATTTGACGCAAATAATAATACTGGCTGAAATTATGTCAATAAATTGTGTTCATTTCCTTATAAGACCTATACTGATTTTATGTATAAGGTAATCTTACCTTTGTCTCGTTGCAATTCGGCAAATGCTGTGTACTGAAAGGTGTTGAAATAAATGATGTACTGATTGTAAAGGGAGACAGCCGCGCAACTTTCTCCGGGTAAAATATTTCATTCTTAGTCTGTTGGCAGTATGCCATTTGTTGAAAATCAGAAACACATCTCGCAGTCACGTGGTATTTTTGCAATCCTAAAATGCCCGAATGGCAGCAAACTCATGCCGAAGCTCCCAGAGGAAACTGGTTCGAATTCTGGCGACGACATGTTTTTGTACAACGTTTTTTCTTTCGGTTATAATTAGTTATGACTTCTAAAAACATTATAGATGTGTTACCAATCATATTTAATGACATTTTAACAAATGCTAAAATCTGTAAACAATTTCTTTAAAAATGTTGATTGGAACTAGATTTTTATACAATTATCTGATCAACAACTTGTTTCATAGATATGTCATGATTCCAATAAATCTGTTCCTAACACTTTAAGCTAACTTTTTGCATACTTATAGTAATGTGTTTTTAACAAGGTGAATCTCGTCGTATTTGATGTTTCGATAACATACTTTTCTTAAGTATTTATTTATAGAATACGTTTAATTTACATCCAATATTCTGACACTTTAAATTTTTACTATAAATACTTTTAACAAGTGTTAAACTCATTTTACTTAGAAAAATAAAAATGTCAATCGACGACTAGGCTTCCCGTGCCAGAAAAGTGAGCCGATCGAGAGGCTTTCCGTGCCACAACAAAAGCGAAAGTAGGCATTTTTTAAGAAAAATTGACGAAAATTACTATATAGCGTATATTGAACATAAAGTTTTGATCATAAAGATGATATCAATGACATTAGATATTTGACTTATTACGGAAAAGTTATGTTAAAATGTCATCAAAGTGGCATATGTATGCACGATTTTTCCACCACCCTCGTCATCATTACATCTTCGCTAGAGTATGTGGTAAGTGTTTGGACCTGCGGAATACTGTGAACCTGTAGCTGGATATATGCTTCAACTCATGGACCACCTCTTTTTATGCACAAATGTGTTAACGGGTTTTAATTTTAGATTTTCTTATCTGTTTTGTGAATTACGATAATCCATTTTTCATTTTTATAACAGAGAGGCAGCCAAGAATGAACAGAGAGGCAGCATATTGACAGAGAGGCCACCGATATGCATCTTAACCGTGAAATACCTTGCGATTCGGGGCGGCAAGAGAGGGGGTCAAATAAGAGTATTTTGATATTAATCTGCAAATTATGGTGCATATTATTTGAAATTATTTGATTAATTTGAATAAGGATAAAAACCTTCAGAATGTGTGCTCCAAAATACATCGTGCATATAATACCTTGCGTCGGTAAAAACAACAACAACAACACAACAACAACGAATTTTTCTTTTCTGTTGAAATGAAAATGAACGTGTTGAAATGAAAATGAACGATCGCAACAGTATACAATGTACTAAGAAGTGAAAAAAACAATAAAGATATAACTTGACCATAGCTTCCGAATGAAAGAGTCGTTCAGTCTCGTGAATAATAATTAGGTAATGATAATGTTAATTACCACCCAGTACTATCAAGCCTGTAATAGTTCATCTTTTCAATAAAAAACAACGGACAGGGAACTATTTTTCTGTAAATTAAAACAAGAACCTAAATAAACGTCCAGCCAATCAGAAATATCCGGGAATTAGATTGCTTGCTAAATATCAAGCTCCCTTGATACGCGTTTCTAAGTTCCGATTGATATAGGATGTTTTGCAACATGTCATCACTTCTTGTTCCGTTTATTTGTACC
This sequence comes from Dreissena polymorpha, assembly GCF_020536995.1. Lineage (NCBI taxonomy): Eukaryota > Metazoa > Mollusca > Bivalvia > Myida > Dreissenidae > Dreissena > Dreissena polymorpha. The sequence continues at coordinate 89,522,865 of NC_068357.1, read as the reverse complement.
TATCCTTTTTTTAATTTTCTTTATTTGTGATGCCCATTAAGATTTTCTTTCAGTCAACTGTTCCTTTAACAACTACTTCAGCAAAGACTTCCCTGTATCTTGCCAACAGACTTTCAATGCCGTCGGCGCTTGGATGTACACATCTGGTCATACTGACAGCAGCGTGGTGACTCCGCAGTGTGTACACACCGGTCTTACTGACGATAACGTAGTGACGTCACCATCTATGTATAGAATGGGTGACGCCGCGGTATGTATAAAATGACGTCCGGGTACTACAATTAAATCGATTTTTGTAAGACGAAGTGTTGTTGTTGTGGGGTTTTTTTCAACTCAAAACCTTAATAAACACAAATAATAATAAAAAAGAATAAACATATTTGTTTCGAAATACTGACACTTATTCCGCAAAATAAAACTGTTGCTATTGAAATATTATGCACATACAATGTTAAGTCAAGACCAAGACGGATGTTTTCATGTATATGGTGGCATATTGTACCAGACCTGCATCGTGTACTTAAGTTTTTTTTCGTTGTACTCCTGTATTATGTGACCTTTGGGACGTCCATTTTAGGAACATAACGTAGTTGCGCCAATCAGCACAATATAAATGTTTTATAATGGAAGCCACTCGAGGGTATTGGGTATGCTAATTCAAAGGGAAATATGAGAAATTAGCGCCACAGTTTCTTGACAGCCGGACACTATTTAGACCAATTAAACGTTTAGATATATGGTTTCGTATGCCTAATTCAATATTGGACACCTTATGCGGGGTTTTAAGTTTCCCAGTTCTTCAAATATGTATTTATTGGAACCGCATATTTGGTTTAACGTCGTTTATATTTTATTATGATACGCATATGTGACGTGCGTATTTTAGTCAATTCGACCTCACATTTCTTAATTTGGTTTAATAAGTTTGAAATTGCCGTTAAATAGGCGTGTCTTCATTCATCATAAATTTGATAACATATCAGCGTCTGGAACAAATGTTCTCGAGCTCTTATATTACCATTCAAAAAGCATATATAAAAAATGCGCACGGCAGCCTATTTTTCGTTGGTTTGCCGTCACAAATTAAATGTAAAAAATAATGTTATCGACCCACTTTGTGTTATATTCAACTGCAACTTGTATTTGCAAAATCCATTTACAGGGTGCAGGATCAGGTGTCTTTGTGGGGTTCACAATTGAACTTTAATGGATGCAAACACGCCGGTAATTGGTGTTTTTTCTCAAATAACTTTTTAAAACAATTTCTATTAAGAATTTAAACTAGTGCATAAAAAACTGGTTTATGCTGCTTATGGCAATTTGAACTACATCAGAATTACTTGATTTAAAAAGCTTGTGTTCTTGGCCAAAAAAATCAATCGTATACAGCATTCATTTAAACGGTTATGCTGCACGCAACGTGAAAACTTGGCAACGATTTCAGACGAATTAAAGGATTTATTCTTAAATCTAAGGATATCGGCACAAACTACAGTGGCATAGAGGTGACATTCACTCCTTTTTTTTAAATTACACTCCTTTTTTTTCTATCTCGTGACCACGCCTTAGTAACTCGTGGCCACGAGATAGAAACAAAGAGGAGTGCAATACTAAATAAAAGAGGAGTGCAATTAAAAAAAAAAGAGCGGTGCTGTAAATGAAGGAGGGGTGCATTAAACAAAAGAGGGGAGAATTTCTGGATCTCGAGATCCCGATTTAGCTAACTCGTGGCCACGAGTAAGTCAGCAAATCAAATGTGTAAAGATTCTGTACGCATATATACGCGATCTAAGCACCTTTAAGTACTATGAGGGGGTGTAGGGGAGGTAATGCAATCAAATGTCATAATAAGGTCTTATATCGAAAACCACAATCACGTCTGAAATTGAATTTTTGTATACCTCGCAATTAATGTTGCTATATATTCCTTGTATGAGACGTTTAATAAATGACGTATTTATATATAATACTATATTAGGAACCCCTATATACCTTAATGTTAATATCGGATAAAAAAGGGTATGGAGGTACATGTATTTAAAGTGGGAACCCCATGACCTATTTCTAAATCAGAGACCCCGTAACTGGCGATATGTGTGAATATATATATATATATATATATATATATATATGGAAAAATTTGATTGTCTGACTTACTCGTGGCCACGAGTTAGCTAAATCGGGATCTCGATATCTCGAAATTCTCTCCTCTTTACTGCACGGCTCTTTTTTTAATTGCACTCCTCTTTTATTTAGTTGTGCACTCCTCTTTTTTTCTATCTCGTAGCCACGACATAGCTAACTCGTGGACACGAGTTACTAAGTCGTGGCCACGAGATAGAAAAAAAGAGGAGTGAATGTCACCTCTATGCCACCGTTACAAACTGCAAGAAAAACGGTCTATTATACACTAAGCATTTTTTGCAAAGGTATTTCAATAACTGGAGATATTTGCAAACATAAAGTTCTCAACGGTGTGTTTACATTCTGTCCAGTCGGTGTGTAAACCCCTGAAAACCCCGTTAATCCTGCACCCTGAGTTATAGTTCTGTAATATGTTTGCCCTTACGAACATGCTTTCAACATTGCCCTAAATACTATCATTGACTATAGTAAATGTACACATACAAAGTATCATTTACAAAATAATCAACGCGCGAAATTCCACTTGTCTTAAAGTTTACCGATTTGTGTCCAATAAAAAAGCGGCTTTGATTCACTGAAGACTTCCTCCTCTTTTTTTCAACGCATGTGATCGGATGGTTTACTAGGTCAATGCGGGCTTTGGCAAACACGCCATAAGGTCATTATAAAATACTCACAACTTTGGTATTAATAAATGCTCTTCTTGAGAAACGTTGCGCAAAACTAATTCATGAGAATATTTACATGCCAGCCGTAACTTTCCGCCAAATTGCGACGAACATGGGCGTTGTTTTCCGCTCCATTGGTCGCGCAGTAACCTTTCTTGCGAAACGTTCCATGTATCAAATATTCATACTGGTACCGCTCTGCGCAGGCAAACGGCACATGGCTAAGTGATTTATAACGATGCACAGACACCATAAAATAAAACAGATTCTAACGTCTTTTTCGGGACAAACTTCAATATTTTCTGGAAATCTAGTTTACCGGTGTTTTGTCAAGTAATTAGCACTTCTTTCGTTGCGTGTTAATATGCATTCTTTTACACGTCGTTTCGCTGGCGACACAAAGCGCTAAGCATGGCTCGTTTCAATATTTTTCTATTATTTTGTCATTTTGACTACATGGGCGTATACCTATTGTAAAACCAAAGGGCCAATATGGTCCGAGATGTGTTACCTGTGTAATTGGGCATTACCAGTTTTGACCCGAGTAGCACGATTTGACCAAATCGACTACATGTTCTATACGATGTTGCACTCAAAATTCGAAAGCTCACACCCTTGCAGTTTAGAGAACATTTTAAAAGTGATTTACTATACAAGTCTATAAAAGTCATGTCTCCCAGGGGCGTTGCCAGTGATGCAAGTGTTAATTTAAAACAAACGTAGTAAAGGACCACTATGCAATCTTACACACACAAGTTTAAATCCCAGACGCTTGGGTTTTCGGATAAGTTTTTAAAGTCATTTACTTTTTAACTTTACAAATACCACGGTACTCCTGTTGCGTGGTAAGTTTAAACACCAGGGGAATGATTTGAACTAACCAAGAATAAGATGACATACACCAAATACTAAACCCATGACCCTTGCGGTTTCAGCTTAGAAGATTTTTTACAGTTATTTACTATATTAGTCTATATAAATCACGATACCCTAGCGGCTGTGTCGTTTGTTGAATATCACAACAGCCTGTTCACGGTTTTGTCGCTTACTTCGCACACGACGAACGTACGTTAGATATGCCCTTGGAGATCGCCAGAATGGATTTCCGGCAACGGCTGTTATACATCAACGCGTTCATTTTCGCCAAAGTCGCTAACAATTCCGTCGATGTTAATGGCGTCTCGCAAGCAGCCTGATTAGCACGAAAGGATCGGGCGCGTTGAGCGATTTTCCACGTGCTCAAATCACAAAAACACGCGACAATTTCCCGAAGAATGCATCTCGTTTGGCCGCAAACGTTCGAAATATGAATTACTGACATTTGTTTCCGAGTTGTGGTAAGATTTTACTAATTAGACGCGCTTTCATAGTTTGTAAGAGATACGTCCAAACGGAAATACTCGTCGATTTCTGCGGAGCTAATAACTCCTAGTTACGTAATATCAATCAAGAGTATTTAAGAGAAGTCGGACCTTAAGCCAGGGTAAATCAGTGCCACCGTTAAATGATGTGATTTTGGTACTATAGACAATACGAGTGTTCCTTAACAAAAGAAATGGTTAAGTTTTCATTATGCGCTTGAAGATCAGTTTTGCGTGTGTATATAAATGTTTATATAAAATGTAATAGTTTACTTTATAAACCAACAACAGTTAATGGTCAATATTATTTCATTACGATTAAAAAAAGTTAACACGCGTAGTATACCATGTTATTTCAAACGAAACATAGGATCATTGACAAGTAACCTGTAAATACACCATACAGAATACAAATGAACAAATGAACATTCTCGTGCTAATGTCAGTAATTATAACGATTAGAATGTGGCCTTTATTTGTGCTTAAATATACGTACACTGTCAATACGAGTAAGTCATATATTTAGGCTTTTTCAGCGTCCCAAAAACACAACAGTAAGGTGTCTAATTTGAATACTAAATGTTTAATCGACCATTAATCTTGATGCCTTGGTGACGTTCGGTATTCTGATCCCGGTAATTGCGTATGCAAATGCGACACAGGGCGGGCATGAAACGGGCAGCTATGGGACGCCATAATTATAGGTAACCGGGCCAGTCACAAATGACACTAATTGGGACACGAGGGGAAAACAATAGCCGCTGCCTGCCGTTATGACTCACGTGATACCCAATAAGTCACAAGCAGCCGTGTCCCGGCGCGCTAAAAGAGCACCCGCGCCGTCGGTGGGCGTTAACCATACACGAAGAACATCCTCGGGCGAATCTTCGTCGGATTAAGAATTATTTACGTACATTCTTAAATAAATTTTAGGTTGCCTGCTGAACGGATTTAACAGATGGTAGTGTAACTAGATAATGTATTAAATGTATTATTGTCCTCATCCTTATTCCATTTAATTTGTACGCTTGTAACAGTATTGTCAAATTTAAGATCTCTGACATAATCGATTCGTCTTATTATAGATTCTAAGTGTATTAATAAATGTCGTCTTTTTGCATTATTGTGTCCTTTTATGAAAACAGTGGAAACAATAAACTAAAAACGTCAGATGAAACATATTTAAGATGTTTAGCATAACGAAACTTCACCCACCATTTAACCCTTTCAGTGCGGGAACCGAATTTTGAAGGCCTTTTCAAACAGTTTGGATCCAGATGAGACGCCACAGAACGTGGCGTCTCATCAGGATCCAAACTGTTTGCTATTCTGATAATATTCTTTGAAAAATATCGAAGAAAATGCTAATTTTAGAAATTCAGCAGACGACATTTTAGCAGACGATAAATTTGCCAGCATGCAAAAGGTTAAATACTGTTTAGCACACGCTGCTTCTCTTACTGGAATATATATTATTTATTTTGCTTGTTGTTCTACCTTCTAGACACATGACATAAACAACAAGTCCTTCATAAACCCCAGCAACCAAGTTCATATTTGTCAATAAATAATACCCCAACCGCAGCGGCGGTAAGCGGCGTGCCAAAAACTGCGGACACCCGAACAGACATCCATGGAAACATAAAGAACTTAAATGATTTAAAGCTAGAATTCATGTTCTATTTTGCTAAGTTTAAGTATTTTCAACAATTGCAAAACTAATCTAGTTATTCATTAGTGTCTTCTGGCGGGAAATTTTTCCGACGTTTTATTGTCTGTTAATATAGGCCAAAAAGGTGAAAACCCGGAATAAGACAGCTGCGCCGATAAGAACTTATAACGACAATACCACAACCGTCTACCAGAACATTAACAGCATAAAGCAGTTATAAATATTCACTAATTTTACAAAACGGTCCGTATATTTATGAAATAAGCATCGCCATTTATATGAATGCGTATTGTGCAATATTTTAGCCTCGATGTGGGAAAATGGGGCTTAATGATTGTGCGTTTAGTGTCGTTTTGTATTAGCCTGTGGAAGTGTCTTGTAGGCAGGACTGCAAAATTATTTTTGCACGTCATTTTAAGCACATGCATTAGGTCCATTTTACCAGAACGAGACTTACGCTTATGTGTATCATGCCATATGTATATTCCAGACAAACACGCACTGTTTAGCCCAGTTAACATAATATCCGCCGTCACCATGACGGTCCATGTTCTACAGTCCGTTTACCCATGCATAAAACATCACATTAAACGAGATAACTGATTGTGTTAAAAGTGCATATGCATAAATAACAACAAATTTGCCGGAATGTTTTCCTCGGTACCTGATCACACAGTCGTTGATCAAATAACTTTCCAAGCGAGCGTTTCGAACATCATTCATAATACAGTACATCTGAGGAAATTAAACCTTGGTGCACTCAAATGTAGTTCGTTTCCGCAAAATCATTTCCGTGTAAAACTATCGTAGGCCTACTTCGAAACTAAGTCAGATCAATAACTATAAGCACCCAGTAGTAGTAGGAGGAGCTGAGGCAGTGGTCGCAGCAGCAGCAATGGTAGTAGCAGTAGCGGCGGCAGCAGCAGTAGTAGTTGTGGTGGTATTGGTAGTAGTAGCAGTAGTAGCGATTATTGTGGCAAGTGCAGAAGGCAAAAACTATAACTCTCTTTGCATTTTGTGTGTTAACTTATTACGGAGTGAAGTTTTATTGTTAAAGTCATATCAAAAGTATTGAAGAGATTTAAAAGAGGGCGAACCGTAAATCTTTCTTCGATGTAAATAGAGTTATGGTCCCATGTTTAATTTCCTCGAACTAAGCATTTTAGTATAAAATTGAGAGTAATGCAAATAAATATATCAATTGAAGACATTAAGGTTTCTGCTTAAAAAAAACAACAAGCAAATTCGTTGAAATTGTGTTAATAGATATGTGCAAATCCATATAAATACGGTATAATCATGAACAATAATAAGTGTTGGGTAATTATATGTTTATGCATTGCAATTCTCCTCATTGATATATGTATATGCAAGTTTCGCGGTCTCGGTAGTTTTCAGACTATACTTAAGAGGTCAATATTAAAAACGGGGTTCCCACTTAAAATACATATATCTCCATACCCTTTTTTATCCGATATGAACACGAATTAAGGTATATAGGGAAACATAATATATTATATATACATATGTCATTTATTTAGCGTCTTATACAAAGAAAAATATAGCGAAATTAATTGCGAGGTATAAACAATTTCAATTTAATACATGATTTTGATTTTGGATTTAAGACCATTTTGTGAAATTTGATTGCATTACCTCCCCTACCCTCCCCCCCCCCCCCCACATTGTTATTTCAGGTGCCTAGAACGCGGGGTTGTAAACAGACCCCGTTTTTCGGCGTAAGCTGTATTAAGCCAGCTTTTCACCTGACCTGACCTTTGTAAGTGTCCAATAATATTCAAATAAAATTTCCCGCGGCTAGGTAAGAATGAATACACTTCATTTATTCCATTGGCTGATTTGAGTATAACACCAAAACATTGGAAACATATCCGCGTCTTTGTAACACTGTGATACTGCATGAAACAATTTTATCTCTAATGAAAAGGCTCAATAGATAGAACAGTTTTACAATAAATTCTCGACATAAATACAGTTTGTGCGTGCACCTTTTATTTTCAGAAAATTACTAGCGCAAAAGCGTTTATACTAAAGGCTATGTTCTCATATTTAGTACTTACTTCCATATTCATGTCAACATGTTAACATGTAAAAGTATAAAGAGCAGTGGAAGCGAGGCCTCACTTTAATGCATTGCATTTCAACCCGCGAGGTTTCGGGTCAATTCGCGGCCAGTGTGTGAAAGTCAGAGTTTATATACAGTTCATCACCGGAGTTCGCAGCCAGTAAAATAATCGTTATATAATAAAGACTCTATCCGTGAACTAGGTGACCTGGAATTTTCTTTAGAATAGAAACATGTTAAATGAAGATATTCAGCAATATAATTAAGATATGTCAATACTAGATTATTAATGTGTTTTCAACAATACAATGATAAATATTATTTTAGATTAATTTAACAATAATTATTCCACCATATTGACTATTGTATTAAGCATGAGATCGATGATTCTCGAAACTATTAATAATCGAATCAAATAGCATTGCCCGACAAACCACTTAAACAGGTTTGTTCGAAGAACGCGCCTATAAATACGGATACTTCGCGTGATGCCGGTTGACTCATATGTTTTAGTTTAACTTCCATTCTTCTTTTGGTTTTCTGTTTTGTACCTAAAGGTTTATGACCAGCAATATGTAATAATGTAAAATAAGCCGCGAAAACTCCGCGTAACATCCCTTACTGCGTGTGATGCAGCTAAGAACTGCACAGAAAAGGACATTCGCTATCATTGATCTCATTCATTGAACTATCAACGCCGTTTATCTTCTTTAAAGATATTTCTTGTTTCTATTGACCGCGTAAAAATGGTCTGAAAACTACCACGACCGCGTAACTGGCACTATGTATTAGTATATATATAATATACACACCCATGAAGTTTCATGTTTAAATCTTGTGTATCCGAGATATTGCCCTGAAAATTTATATTGTACAAAACAATAAAGGGCAATAATTCTCATGTAAGAAAGTTTAGGGTTATGTTCTTGTGCATGACACTTCTTCCCATTGATTTCTACACACTCATTAAGTGTCATGTTGTTGGTGTAAATGTTGAATCATATCTAAGATATAGCCTTGAAAAGTTCCATCATACAAAAACAACAAAGTGAAGGGTTATAGTTCTTCAGCATCTCTTCATTAATATCAATTCACTCATGAAGTTTCATGTTGAAGTCTTCCGTTGTATCTGAGATATAGTCTTGAAAAGTAACGTTATTAAGCATTAAAAGGGCAATAACTCTTATTAAAGAAGGTGAAGGGTTAAGGTTATTGTCCACGGCACTTTTCCTCATTGATACCAACAGTTTTGTGTTGATATATTATATAGTTTCTGAGATATAGCCCTAAAAAGTTTTGTGACAGACAGCTGGACGGACAGACTGAAACTCCTATTCTATATCCCTCCCCCTTTGGCGGATGATAAAAATATAATACAACATTACCTGTTTTCACCAACTTTCAGGGTCAATAACACATTTCTTTATTAAAACAATACTTCCGGGACATTCAGAAATTACAGATTTATCATAATCTTTTAATATTATTATTATTCTGTGATGGATATATATATTTTTTAACTTATTGTAAATTACGTCAAATGTCTGTTGTAGGTGTCTTAGATGTTATTTTCACTTTTAAAATAACTTACCTAGAAGATGTTATTCAATCTAGAAAATTAATTAAATACCATTCTTTGCTTAAAATTTAATTAGAAGTGTTGTTATATCTTGACATTCTTTTATCTAAGTATACACTCTGCATAAATGTAATTAGTTTTGATATGAAAGATGCGTACATAACACTTGTCTGACATAAAAATATCTTTTATTACTCCATTAATTATTTTGTGACAATATTAATTTGTTACATTTGCCTGGTAATCAATTAATGGTATACGATCGCTTTGTTCTATGAACAGACTTTAATAATGAACGAGTTAAGCTCAAAAAAATTATCAGTCAGTGTTTGAATTATCAAAGGTTAAATTTATCTTGTTCATATCTGTTATATGCCCAGGACGAAAATGACATTAGTATTGACTCCTTAACGCTTGCCTTTTTGAAATACATTTCTTGTTTTCAAACAACACTTATTTTAACTAAAACCAAGTGGCACCAGTTGACAAAAAACAACTTTGCCAGTCATTAGGGGAGTTATGACAATAATTCAACGATAATATAGAGGATATTTGTTGGATTCGGTGGATTATCAATTTTAATTCACGAGTGATCATAGAAAATATATTAGAAAATATATATTTTCTATGACCTCGAGTGAATTAAAATCAAAATTCTACCGAATCCAACAAATTTTCTTTTTATTTTATGCTTTTTTCACAGTTAATAAAACTTGTTAGAGTTAAACTAAGGAATTTTGCTTGGATAATGGCGTCATTTCGTCAAAAATGACATCATTTCATAGTAAACAGTGAAAATTATAGATAATTTTCACTGTTACAAAAAGAGAAATTATCAGTTTCAATTCACTGATATTTCTCCATAAACCACCGGAAAGCATCAACTAAACAAGAGCACCGCCTTGCTGGTTCAGACCGCTCATCTATTTTTCTTTTTAAAGGTTAAGGGACCTATCTCAATACTTCAATCAAACAAGAGGGCCATGATGGCCCTGAATCGCTCACCTGACTAACCAAATACAATCCCAACCCATATTTCATCAAGATAAACATTCTGACCAAATTTCATAAAGATTAAATGAAAACTGTGACCTCTATTGTCTACACAAGGTTTTCCTATTATTTGACCTAGTGACCTAGTTTTTGACCCCAGGTGAACCAAATACAATCCCAACCCAGATTCATCAAGATAAACATTCTGATTAAATTTTATAAAGATTGGATGAAAACTGAGACCTCAATTGTCTACACAAGGTTTTTCTATTATTTGACCTAGTGACATAGTTTTTGACCCCAGATGACCCAAATACAATCCCAACCCAGATTTCATCAAGATAACCATTCTGACCAAATTTCATAAAGATTGGATGAAAACTGTGACCTCTATCTGACTAATGGGGTTGTTTACCCTCGGGACTTCGGTTAATAAATCATTGCCCGAGCACACTGCTTAACATTAAAACTCTGCATTTAAAAGGTCGAAAACGGCCATAAAATGGACAGCCCGATTTTACTAGGCTGTACCATTGATAAAAATAGAAAACTTTTCAGTGTTTGTGCGGTGCTTTAATAAAAATCTAGTAATTAAAAAAAAAAGCTTTACTTATAATTAAATTAATGGGATATAAATGCAATACTCATTATAAACTGCATATTGGCTGAGCCTAACGCTGTTAAAAAGCGGCGTTTGTATTGGTTAATAGGCTTATATAACGATGGCGCTGATTGGCCGAAATTTCTTATTAAAAATTACGAGTAGGTCAATCCGTTTTAAAATAGAAATTTTCCCAAGGCGGACGACCTTGACATTGCACTTTACAGAATGTAAACAATAAGAATTTCTATGCAGAAAATATAGAAATGAAAGGAAAAGGATAATTAAATCCAAAAGAACTTGGATTTTAAAGAAATGCATGACTTGTTTTAAAGTAATAAATTACTATGTTGATGTTATGTTGTTATACTTCTTCTTCTTATTATTATTATTAATATGATATTGTTATTGGATGTTTTTTTAAAAGGAAAGAGAGAGAGAGAATAGCCCAATTTTTATAAGTAAAGATGGTGAAAACACATACTGTTGTATGTGGCATCATCATTACTAGACCTACTGTTCAGTATATACTGCAATGGGTTTGTTGGAGTCTTTAGACTTTGTGATCTGTGATTTTATTGTTAAAATTTACATAATAATACTTTTAATTTTATGTTTCTAGGGAGAAAAAGGATAACACGAATGTGTAATATGTATAAAATAAGCAAAAACTATTAATATTTTAGGCTTTTTCAGATCACAAAGTGGTTTAACATTGCCACTATATGTCTACATACATAATAAACCTATAGATAGGTGTAATTTGTTGTTTGAGTTATATGTTATGCTAGTAACTCTAAGCGATGGGAAGTTATAACAAGATGTGTTTGTGAAACACAATGTCCCCCTATATATGACCTTGACCTTGTGAAGGATGACCTTGACCTTGTGAAGGATGACCTTGACCTTTCACCACTCAAAATGTGCAGCTCCATGAGATACACATGCATGCCAAATATCAAGTTGCTATCTTCAATATTGCAAAAGTATTCATAAAATAAGCGATTTGGGCCACATATATTTGACCGCTGACCTTGAAGGATGACCTTGACTTTGACCATTCACCACTCAAAATGTGCAGCTCCATGAGATACACATGCATGCCAAATATCAAGTTGCTATCTTCAATATTGCAAAAGTATTTATAAAATAAGCGATTTGGGCCACATATATTTGACCTCTGACCTTGAAGGATGACCTTGACCTTTCACCACTCAAAATGTGCAGCTCCATAAGAAACACATGCATGCCAAATATCAAGTTGCTATCTTCAATATTGCAAAAGTATTCATAAAATGAGTGATTTATGCCACATATATTTGACCTCTGACCTTGAAGGATGACCTTGACCTTTGACCACTAAAAATGTGCAGCTTCATGAGATACACATGCATGCCAAATATGAAGTTGCTATCTTCAATATAGCAAAAGTTATTGCAAAATGTTAAAGTTGGCGCAAACAGACCAACAGACCAACGGACCAACAGACAGACAGGGCAAAAACAATATGTCCCCCACTACTATAGTGGGGGACATAAAAATTTATAAACCTTATTTAATAGGGAAGGAAGAGCCTGTTTAATAGCTCTCATGAGAAAAAAGAAGAGGATTTGCATGTAAACATGCAATTATATAGAATTATAACAAACAATTGAAGTTGGTAATGCAATATAGTTCTAAATTATATTTAGTATTAAAATTAGCATGTATTTGTAAGTGTGACACAATGTTGAACACTTGCAGACAGGGATGCTCCAACCTAAGACCCTGTCTGTATGGAACTTATAGTGGATTGGGCTATGAAGGAAGGACGTCCCCCCAGAGTGGCGTTAAGACAATATTTAAAAGAAATTTAATAATAATATTTATATATTTAAAGGTAATAACTTACGTGTCGCCAAACGGTTACCTCTTTAGGGCCAAATAAAAATCAAAGGTAAAACAATGTACTTTACAGTTAAAAATTAGGCAAAAACAAACAGTGTTTATACATAAAAGCAGATTATGTACAGAATGTACAAAATTATATGCACTTATTGATAGGTAAAAAACAAGTTGCCGCCCTGGGGGGTTAAAAGAAGGAGTTTGGAAGTGTAGGCAAGTGTGGTGGGGCGGGGGGTTTCCAGCAGGGGCAAATCAACTTGGGTTTGTGTAGGGGAGATAATTTTGTATGGAGAAGTACTGATGGTTTTGTCCCCTTGACCAGAGGGAGTGCACGGTATATGGAATTATGAGAACTACACATGGTAATTAATAAATAAAAAGAAAGAAATAATACACTCTAATGTTTAATATACTGAAATATTCTAGAGATATATGGGATTAGTAAGGACCAACTCATACAACAATGTAGGAAATAACCTACAAAAAGCTAGCATCCATACTATAGAAATTAATATATAGGGGATGATTCAAGTAAAAAGAAAAGTAACAAGAACACCTTATTTACTAACTATACAAAATTAGCAAGTTTATCAAAATTAAGATAAAAATTGTACAACAGTACTTTATTTGCTATGATTACTAATATACCGCTTAAAGGGAGAGTTACAATAATCCCAAAAGTTGGAAATACCCTTAAAAGCTAAAATGGGTTTGCAAGGTGTATATGACCCTGCACCGTGCACTCCTGTCCGACATGTGACCACTATTGTCAATACAAGGTTTTTTATTTGACCTAGTGACCAAGTTTTGACCAAGTGACCTAGTTTATGACCTTGTGACCTAGTTTTTGACCCCAGATGACCCAAATACAATCCCAACCCAAATTTAATCAAGATAAACATTCTGAACAAATTTCATAAAGATTGGATGAAAACTGTGACCTCTACTGTCTACACAAACAAATTGTTTACGGTTTTTCTATTATTTGACCTAGTTTTTTACCTCAGATGACCCAAATACAATCCCAACCCAGATTTCATTAAGATAAACATTCTGACCAAATTTCATAAAGATTGGATGAAAACTGCGACCTCTCTTGTCTACACAAGGTTTTTCTATTATTTGACCTAGTGACCTAGATTTTGACCTCAGATGACCCAAATACAATCCCAACCCAGATTTTATCAAGATAAACATTTTGACCAAATTTCATAAATATTGGATGAAAACTGTGACCTCTACTGTGTACACAAGGTTTTTCTATTATTTGACCTAGTTTTTTACCTAGTGACCTAGTTTTTGACCCCAGATGAGTCAAATACAATCCCAACCCAGATTTTATCAAGATACCATTCTGACCAAATTTCATAAAGATTGGATGAAAACTGTGCCCTCTACTGTCTTCACAAGGTTTTTCTATTATTTGACCTAGTTTTTGACCTAGTGACCTAGTTTTTGACCCCAGATGACCCAATTACAATCCCAACCCAGATTTCATCAAGATAAACATTCTGACAAATTTCATAAGTTTGGATGAAAACTGCGACCTCTATTGTATACACAAGGTTTTTCTATTATTTGACCTATTATGTGACCCAAGTTTTTACCTAGTAACCTAGTTTTTGACCCCAGATGACCCAAATACAATCCCAACCCAGATTTCCTCAAGATAAACATTCTGACCAAATTTCATAAAGATTGGATGAAAACGGTGACCTCTACTGTCTACACAAATTGTTTACGGACACACGCACGCACGAACATACCGACGCCAGACATCACACGGTCACATAAGCTCACCATGTCACTTCGTGACAGGTGAGCTAAAAAGTAGGAGGGGTGGGGTGGAGAGGGGCGTATAGTGTGGGATGTGGTCATTTATAACATTATCTTCCAAAAATAAGAAATACAAATGGTGGGGGGTGAATTCTTGGATGGGATAGTTGGACGTTTTCCAAAAATAAAATAATAAAAATAAATATTGTTTTTTAACCATGTTTCAAAAAAATAGAAAAAAAATGGGAGGGGGGGGGGGGGGAGCCGGGGTCGGGGGGGGGGGGGGGGGGGGGGGTATAGTGTGAAATCATTTATAAGATGATCTTTAAAAAAAATGATTTTTTTTTTACTTTTTTGGGGGGTGAGGGGGGGGGGGGGATTCTGGGGGGAGGGCATGGGGGATGGTTTGGGTGGAGTCTATTGTAGTATGTCAGGTAAGAGTTGTTTTGTCAAAGTATCAATCAAATCTGATTATAAATAATGAAGTCATGGCAATTTTAGCAAAAGTTAATTATTTGACCTTGAGTCAAGGTCATTCAAAGGTCAAGGTAAAATTCAACTTGCCAGGTACAGTACCCTCATGATAGTATGAAAGTATTTTAAGTTTGAAAGCAATAGCCTTGATACTTAAGAAGTAAAGTGGATGTAAACACAAAATTTAACCATATATTCAAAGTAACTAAGTCAAAAAAGGACCATAATTCCGTCAAAATGACAACCAGAGTTATGCAACTTGTCCTGTACAGTCCCCTTATGATAGTTTGCGAGTGTTCCAAGAAAGCAATAGCTATGATACTTTAGGAGTAAAGTAGACCAAAACACAAAACTTAACGAAATTATTAATTTTCTAAGTATGAAAAGGGCACATAATTCTGTCAAAATGCATGCCAGAGTTATGTAACTTTACCTGCCCAGTCCCATCATGATAGTAAGTAAGTGTACCAAGTTCGATTGCAATAGCTTTGACACTTTATGAGAAAAGCGGACCTAAACGCAGATGCCAAGGTGATGACAATAGCTCTTTTTTTTTTCAAAAAATAGATGAGCTAAAAAACAATAATACTATATTACATGCCATGTGAATGTCAAGATAGTTGTTTTTCGATTCTCATAACCATTTACATTTCTTATATTTTTAGCTAACAATTAACTTTGTATGACAAAATAACTCTTGATTTATGTTTATGAATATGAACTCGTGATTTACAAAATGCAACGCTAGATCTTATTAATGCAAAAAAATGTCAGTGTATTAAAGCATTGCCACGCTGTAGGTAAATTACACAAAGATTTAAATTACTATGCATAATAAGATGACACACTATATCATGACAATGTGAATGCACTACGAGCTTGAAGGTAAATAATTGCATGTCAAGTGAGTCTGTAAAGAACATGTCAACAGCTCTTTACATACTTAATTTAATACAAATTAAATTTTACTTCATGTTTTTTTGTTGTCAAAGGGAGATAACACAATACTTTTTTAAACGGCAATTGGTAAAATTCAGTTTGTTACATATAAGCAGCTTCTATTTTCATTTGCAAGTTACAAAGAACAGAACCTTGGCATTTACTTTTACTCAGCAAAATCTGCATTTATAAATTGACTATGATCTTCAAAAAATGACAATATGCAAATTTTAACAGTAAAAAACATTAACAGCAGCAGATGCAGTGTTCACATCAGTAAATGGAAATACTTCTATGACTTTTAAAACTGCTTGAAGCTATCTGGTCTGTTAGTTTTGTCAATATGAATAAATCCTCAATAAGACAGTACCTAACAAGGGACAAAATTGTCACAAAACCAGGTTTTCAATTTGAAAAAAAAACAAGCAAATTCATTGAATGGATATCCCCCGCCAATATGCTTCTGGATACAAAAATGATATATTTGACACTCAAAAAAGCATTTTTTCAAGACACAAAGGGCCATAACTCCGTTATAAACAGATGGTGTACAATGCCATTTGGCGTGCATCATCCTTTTATCCATATCTTTACTCATACCAAGTTTCAACGAAATCCGCCATAGCACTTCCAAGATATGGCTCCGGACGGACGTACGGAAGGACGGACAACGCCAAAACAGTATCCCTCCGCCTATTGCGGGGGATAAAAAGTCTGATAAAGGGAGACAACTCCAAATTTGCATTGTTACTGGTTGTTCATTGTTACCCCCCTTGTTTCAAAATCAATCTGTTTTAAGTCGTGGCGACCTTGATCTTGGAGATATCAACGTAATTCTTTCGCGTAACACCGTCCAATGATGGTGAAGAAATGTGCCAAATTATTTTAAAATCTCACAATGAATGACATAGTTATGGCCCAGACAATCTCATTTATGGCCATTTTTGACCTTTGAACTCCAAGTGAGACCTTAACCTTGGAGATATCGACGTAATTCATTCACGCGACACACTGTCTAATGATGGTGAACTAATGTGCCAAATGATTTCAAAATCTCACAATGAACGACAAAGTTATGGCCCGGACAAGCTTGTTCCGCCAGCCCGCCCGCACGCCGACATTCGCCAATCTAATAACCAGTTTTTCCCCAGTTTTTTTTCCTTTGGAAAACCTGGTTAAAATTTAATTAATCATATAAACCATTACTTATAAAATATAAGTTGTGCAAATGATCATCAACAAAATTTACCAGTGGACATTTTGTACACATGCACATATTGGCTGTTTTTTATTCATCTGGACATGACAATATCTTTTCAAAGATCAACCACAAATGATTATTACCCAGTACATGATATGATACAGGGCATTTCATACTATTTTTGCTTGTAACAAAAAGCAATTGCTTTGAATGAATCTACAAATAATTTGAGAAAAGCTTACATGATATAAGGCTCGTTACCGAAACATGGTTTGAATATTTATGTTATGTATAATAGCAATCCAGCTGCTTTTATTTCTTTTTAAGTAATTCCAATACGTATAATATCCTATATATAAAGCTTTACACATTCCATTTCTATATTATAAACTCCTTAATGATACAAATCATGATTAATTCAAAGTATGATGCTTCTCACAAGTAAATGTGTTCATCTTTATAATACATTACTATATTTCATCAACAATTGTTTGATTTTTTTTAATTAATTACGTTTTAAACTACGTTTGTTTATATAACACAACAAAATAAAGATATTTTGTTTACAGTTTTTATGAAGAAAACATAAAAGTCAACAAAATATCAGCTAACACAATACTTGAACAGGACATGTTTCCATAGGATATGGATGCCCCCACAGTCCACTAAGACTGACTTTGACTTGTGGTTAGCAGACTGGTTGCACCTCAAGGTGGCCATTTGTGCTAAGTTATTTAAAACTTTATTTAAAAGCAAGATAAACAACAAAATTACCAAAAAAGCCACATTTATCTTTGACCTCTAATGGTAACCTTGACCTTTAAGGTAGGGAGAAAGGTGTTACACGTGACACATCGTCTGATGATGGTTAACATTTTGCTACTTTTAAAATCCATAAATGTATGGCAAAGATATGTCTGACACGGGAAATTTCAATCTGCTATATAGCAAAATTCGACATTTGATCTCCAAAAGTGAGCTTGACCTCAAAGGAGACTGGTGTTGCAAGACACATCCACTTATGTTTAAATTAGTGCCATGAACAATACAAAATCCATCAATATATGTCAAAATTATGGCTGAGACAGGAATTTTCAGACATATAACAGGACCCTACGATGGACGGTGCAACGGCTATATGACACTTCATCAAAGGGGAGGGAGCAAATGTGAGAACTGAGTGATGAGGCACATATGAGTTATCTTTTCACCTTATTTGTCTGAAAATGTTTAGTTTTTGCCTTTACAGATTTAACAAGGTTTGCCAAACTATCATCTTTCATTGCCAACTTATCTGACTCATCCAATTTCACTTTCTTTATGATACTACTACTTTTGTCCAAATTATTGTCACTTTTTGCTCTTTTATTTTTCTTTGGGTCCCTATTTCTCTTCAGCTTCTCTGAGATCATCAACTCGGTTCCCTTTGTCTTGCGGAATTCAGGAGCCGAGGGGTCGATGTTGAATAAGTGAGAATCGTAGACCGCAGAAAAACGAGGGTCGGTCACATTGACCTGTAAACAAATTGTGATTGTTTAAAAACATGTCGATCAATCTGTTATGTCTTTACAGACAGAGGAAAATGACATAAGCAATAAACAGGGGAAACACTGGCACAAAACTGTTATGTTCTAGAAAGAAATGTACAATATAAGATATAATAAGACATTTGTCTGATGTCTACTGCTGTTATAAAAATATCTTACATGGCAGACAGTGATATTAAGTCCACATTTTGTGTTTAGCAGGCCCCCCCCCCCCATATAGGTGAAAGTTCTTTAAGTTTGAAAATACTTCAACTTTGAATACTTACAATACTGAAATCATTCTTATTTCTGAAAGTCTACACTGAAAACCTTCATCAATGTATTTGAGCCGCACTCTGAGAAAAAGGAGCTTAATGCATGTGCGTAAAGTGTCGTCTTAGATTACCATGTGCAGTCCAAACAGAATTATCAGCTACACCACTTTCCGCTCTAATGGAATTTTTTGTTTAAAAGAAGTCCCTTCTTATTGAAAATCCAGTCTGAGCAGATAGTGTCCTCCTTTATTAAGTGTTTCATATACAACATCACCACAAACCTGAAAGTCCTCCTCTGACTCCTTCCCTATTCCCTTCATTTCCTCCCTCTTTTTCATCTTTTTCTTCTTCTTCTTCTGTCCTTCCTCCTCAACCAGGTCGTTAAAGTTAAAGTGTTTCTTGCCCTCTTCTTCCCCACCCCCCATCATCAGGAGAGACAACTCCGCAATCTTCTGGGGGTCATCAGGATCAGGGGACTCTTTATGCTTTTTACCCATTTTATTCTTTTTGTCTGGGGTGCAAAAAAATAATGGAGAATACTACACAAGTGTACAAAAACAAGCGTATAAAATGTAACCTTCGATACAACTGAAGTTAAATCTTTAACACTAAGATAGGAACTTTGACATGTTTGAATTCCCTTAGAAAATCAAATTAAAGACCTTTCTTACAAGATTCAAGTCTAAAGGCTTCATTTGCAACCCTGAGATACTGATGAGTAGCAAACAACATAAAACCTAAACAGACTGCGAGTTACTCACAGGCTGATTTGGTAATGTGCTGGTTGCATATAGGCATAAGATATTTATAGTCTATGAATACCAGCCCAGTGTAAATTCATCCCATATGCAAACATACCTTTCTTCTTGTTATTTTTCTTCCCCAAGTCTTCTCCAGCCATCATGAACGAGTCCACACCTCCAGGTACCTCATCGTCACTAAATGCCAGCTCCCCCTCCTGTGGCCCCTGTGTTAAATATGAGCAACGCTCTGGGAATAAAGGTTTAACCCTTTGAATGCTGGGAAATTTGTCTTCTGCTAAAATGCCGTCTGCTGAATTTCTAAAATTAGCATTTTCTTCGATTTTTTTCAAAGAATACTATCAGAATAGCAAACAGTTTGGATCCTGATGAGACGCCACGTTCTGTGGCGTCTCATCTGTATCCAAACTGTTTGCAAAGGCCTTCAAAATTTGGTTCCCGCACTGAAAGGGTTAATGCATGTGGGTTATGTGTCATCCCAGATAAGCCTGTGCATTCCATTCAGGCTAATCAGGGGCGATACCACCTTTGCTGGATTTCTGCTATAAAGAGACTTGATTTAAACAAAAAAATACAATAAAATACCCATAGGACTTCTCACATACAGCCCAGAGAGACTTAAGATTACCACCACCATAAGATCGTCTTTCAAATGAGCTATAAGTAGCGATACATTACATTAAGAGTGATTTAACTGTGTATATAGCTCTTTCATTAATGCAATATTATCCGGTTAATCCCATTGACAATTGTGAGTATTAAAAGAAGAACACCATTTAAAGGAAATGTGTTGGTTTATGTATATTATTAATTTTTATCCAACTGAGGTCAAACAAATGATTTTAGTTTTTTCCACGCATAATCACTCATAAAATTTCTTCATTCTGATATTAAAATAAATAATCTACTGAAACCAACAAATATCTCTATTTCTTTCATGTTTCCATGATCACATCATGTAAGCGCACCATTAACAACAAGACTATTGCCAAGCAATATATGTCCCCTACCGGCTCCACCATTGTCAGAAAATATTTTTTATTTGTTGCCATAGCAACCAGAATTTTTGACGTAGGAAGAAAATGATATGACGTACATAATGTCCATATTGCCATCTATCCATGTTTCAAGTTTCATGAAAAAATATTAAGAACTTTTAAAGTTATCGCAGGATCCAGAAAAAGTGCAGGATCCACCATTTTCAGCAGTATTTCTAGTCTATTTGTTGCCATAGCAACCAGAATTCTTGACATAGGAACATAATGAAATGGCGTGCATAATCTCAATATTGCCATCTGTCCATGTTTCAAGTTTCATGAAAAAATATGAAGAACTTTTTAAGTTATCGCAGGATCCAGAAAAGTGTGACAGACTGACGGACACACAGAGCGCAAACCATAAGTCCCCTCCGTTGAAACCGGTAGGGGACAACAATCAGGGTAGATAGAGGTAAGAATAATCAAAACTGATGTCAATAACACAATTTTTGGAATGGCTAATCTGTATGATGCCAGTAAGACACCAGACATTTGACTTAGTTTTACATTTTGCAAATGGTTTCTGTATTCGACCTTTTTACCTGCTGATTTCAATCTTGTCTATCAATTTACATCATTAAACATTTTTAGTTGGGAAATATGCCTAGCAATTTGTTCGAAACCTAAAAAATCATTATAAGCACAAACATACTTAACAAATAAAGCCTTTAACAAGACCTGCGTTTGTGAAACAAAACGCCCCCTTTCTGCACTTTGAAGCCAAATCACACAATTTCAAAGAAAATTGTTAAGTCTCAGGCCCATAACTTCACTAAATATCAATGGACTGGAACCAAACTCACATTTCATCTGTAAATCATGTACGGAGACTCACATGCCAAAATTCAGCTCAATATCTGAAAGTGTTGTTTAAAAATTCCGGAAAAGGGCATTATAGAGAAAATTTCCAAGTCCAAGGCCCATAACTTTTCCAACAAGAAACCGTCGGAGACGGGTGATGCTCCCCAAAGTTTTTTTTTGTCACAATATTGCACTATATATTCAGATAAAAGGAAACGTCTTGAGTGGCATAACTTTGGACAAAATAATACGATGGATGGTTTAGCACTTAAAAATTTCAAAGGGCCATAACTCTCTAAATATATCCGCTAACCAGAACCCACAAATAACATGCACATCTCCTCAAGGTAGTGAAGCTTCCCATAAAGCTTCATTGAATTCCGGTCATTAGTTGCTGAGAAATAGCCCGGACAAGAATTACACAATATGTACAGTTAATGAAAAATTTCAAAGGGCCATTACTCTGTGAAAAATCATCCGACCAGAACCGGCTGATAATTTGCACATCTCCTCTTGGTAGTGAAGCTTCCCATATAAAGTTTAATTGAATTCCGGTCATTAATTGCTGAGAAATAGCCCGGACAAAAATTGTGCACGGACGGACGCATGCAGGGACAGACGAAGCGGCGACTATATGCTCCCCCCAAAAGTTTTGGGGGAGCATAAAAATCAATGGACAGTAAAGAAATTCACACCTCATCTGAGGTCATGAAGGTAGACTCACATACCAAAAATCGTTTAAATATCTGATAGTGTTGGGTTAAAATCCTTCGGAAAACAGACTACCAGACGGACTGATGGATGGAAAGTTCGACTTCTATATGCCACCCCTATCAGAAGGCATAAAAACATACATTGACCGTTTTGTATATTGGTTCAAAACAATTACAGCTATCATGCAAGCTTTGTTCTGGGAAAAATTAGCTTTATGCATGTGCGTAAAGTGTCGTCCCTGATTAGCCTGTGCAGTGCTCACAGGCTTATCACGGATGATACTTTCCCCTTAAAGGGTATTTTTAGTTTAAATAAAGTCTCTTCTTAGCAATTATTAAGTTTAAGAGGAAAGTAATGTCGCTGATTTGCTAATGCACATGAATTATGCCCAGTTTTCCCGAAATCCTGACTATTATGCAATTAACTATCTGTACCGTATCCTCTTCACTGTTGTCATCATTATCATCCATAAACTGATCATCTTGTTCCCACATTTTCTTTTTGTTCTTCCGTTCCTCCAGCTTCTTCATCTTCTTCTCTTTCCGTTTCTCCAGATACTCCTCCCAAACTGTTGAGTCCTTGTGCTTCTTCTTCTTCTTCAAAATCGTCTCCGTGGTTTCCTTGAGACCTGCATACAAGTATTTCACAGTTTAACTTCATTATCAAGATGACAACATCACATGATTTTTCTACGACCTCATAAAAATTGCATAAATAAAATATTATGTGAGGGTTGAATCACATATTTAAGCCTTGTTCTGAGAAAACAGGGCATAAAGCATATGCATACAGTGCATAAACACTTTCCGCCTAAACTGGATTTTTTTTTTAGAAGAGGGTCCCTTAAAATGGAAAATGACCATAAGTAGAATGTGAAAGGATGTGGTATAGATTGCAAACATTAACCTAGCACAAATCTTAACGCATGCATATTTTAAAATTCCCTATGGTAATATACATGTGTGCATTAGTGTACGCACTATAGGCAATCAAAAGAGATTGAAGCATACTTCACTATGTATACTGTTTTTGCAAATGCAAAACTGTGTACAAACAAAGTTGAATGCAAATATAGGAAACAATCCAAGTATATCATTTAAATCATGGTGTTCACAAGAACCAAGTAAATGTAATATAAGAAAAAAATATAAGTAATCAATGTAGTCATGAAATTCCTATGAGCTATGACACATAATTTTTAGTTCATTAATTTAGTCTCAAGACTTCTCATGTCTGAGGCTGATTTATTTTAAAATGATTGAACATTGTTGATACATGTTTATTTAATCTTGCATGCTTCTATTTTGGGAAATGACTTCTCTTAAGAAATGCTTGCACTTTGTTTGCCAAATTAACAGAAATGTTTATTAAAATTGTGGTTCATTATCATATCTTAGTAAATAAAATTAATAGGCTTGACTTAAGACATACTTATCTAAAAAATTCCCTTCTCCTGCGCCCATTTCCCCCCTGTACCTGGCTCCCAGGTGATCTCCATCTGCACGTCTCCCTTCCACCTTCTCCCTCCCATCCTGTACCTGGCTCCCAGGTGATCTCCATCTGCACGTCTCCCCCCCCCCTTCTCCCCCCCCCCTCCTGTACCTGGCTCCCAGGTGATCTCCATCTGCACGTCTCCCTTCCCCTTCTCCTGTTGTCTGTCCATGTCCAGTAGAAGGGCCTTGTACTTGTTGATCTGCCTGTCCTCATCACCTGAGCCACCCACCTCATCATCATCCTCAGCAGCAGCAGTGGAATAATCAGGTGCTGAAATAAGGGATAGTTATGTGAGCCTTGTTCTGGAAAAACTGGACTCAATGCAAGTGTGTAAAGTGTCATCCCATAATAGTGCAGTGTCCACTAGGTAATCAGGGATGTACTTTCAAACTAAAATGGGTTGTTGGCTAAAAAGAGACTTCCTTGAAGCAAAAAATACACCAGGAAAGTGAAGTCCTTAATTAGCACACTGTTTAGGACTGTTTGATCAGATACACAACTAGTTTGCCTATCCTAATAGCCCCTATACACTCCACACCTCATCCACCTCTTTCTGGCCAGCTAGCTTTGTTGAGAAAGGTTATTTTTATATTAGGTTTCATAAGTCTAAGAAACACAATAAAAGACAATGGTCACAGTAATATTATTGAAGCATGTCGGAAACAAGCATCTCAAACAGATTTATTGATTTCTTAATAGTACAATATAGGTGATGAGAAATGGCCTTAACAAGACAATCTAACATAAGACATGAGAAAGGTAAGACTATAACTAATCACAATCAAAAACAAGAGGGCCATGATGGCCCTGAATTGCTCACCTGACTCATTAAGATCAGAGGTAAAACTATGACCTCAATTGTCTACACAATGTTTTTCTATGATTTGACCTAGTGACCTAGTTCCTGACTCTAGATGACCCAAATACAATCCCAATCCAGATTTCATCAAGATAAACATTCTGACCACAGTTCATAAATATTGGATGAAAACTGTGACCTCTATTGTCAACACAAGGTTTTTCTATTTATTTGACCTAGATTTTTACCCCAGATGACCCAAATACAATCCCACCCAGACTTCATCAAGAATTCTGACCAAATTTCATAAAGGTTGGATGAAAACTGTGATCTCTAATGTCTACACAAGGTTTTTCTATTATTTGACCTAGTGACCTAGTTTTTGACCCCAGATAACCCAAATAAAATCCCAACCCAGATTTAATCAAGATAAACATTCTGACCAAATTTCATAAAGATTGGATGAAAACTGTGACCTCTATTGTCTACAGAAGGTTGTTTTATTATTTGACCTAGTGACCTTGTTTTTGACCCCAGATGACCCAAATACAATCCCAAACCGGATTTCATCAAGATAAACATTTTGACCAAATTTCATCAAGATTGGATGCAAACTGTGACCTCTACTGTCTACACAAACAAATTGTTGACGGACGAACGCACGGACACACGCAGGCACGCACAACGGACGCCGGACATCACACGATCACATAAGCTCACCGTGTCACTTTATGACAGGTGACCTAAAAATATGTGTCGGAGATAAACATGAACAGTTGTGGTTAAAATCCCATAGAAACAAGGGCTGTTTGTAAAACATGCATGCCCCCCTATATGGGCTATAAGTTGTAGTAGCAGCCATTGTGTGAATACGTTTTTTGTTACTGTGAATGGTGGTGGTGGTGGTGGTGGTGGTGGTGGTGGTGGTGGTGGTGGTGTAGTAGTAGTAGTAGTAGTAGTAGTAGTAGTAGTAGTAGTAGTAGTAGTAGTAGTAGTAGTAGTAGTAGTAGTAGTAGTAGTAGTAATAGTAGTTGTAATAGTAGTAGTAGTAGTAGTAGTAGTAGTAGTAGTAGTAGTAGTAGTAGTAGTAGTAGTAGTAGTAGTAGTAGAAGTAGTAGTAGTAGTAGTAGTAGAGTAGTCGTAGTAGAAGTAGTAGTAGTAGTAGTAGTAGTAGTAGTAGTAGTGGTAGTAGTAGTAGTAGTAGTAGTAGTGGTAAAAGTAGTAGTAGTAGTGGCAGTAGTAGTAGAAGTAGTAATAGTAGACGTGGTGGTGGTGGTTGTGATGGTGGTGGTGGTGGTAGTAGTACTAGTAGTAGTAGTAGTAGTAGTAGTAGTAGTAGTAGTAGTAGTAGTAGTAGTTGTAGTAGTAGTAGTAGTAGTGGTAGTAGTAGTAGTAGAAGTAGTAGTAGTAGTAGTAGTAGTAGTAGTAGTAGTAGTAGTAGTAGCAGTAGCAGTAGCAGTAGCAGTAGCAGCATTACAAGACCAATACTTAAGAATGATCAAATGGGAAAAGGTAACATAGCACCGGCAGTAAATATGGGGCTCATTTACAGGTCAGATTTGGAATCTCTGCTGTAAAATGAGATTTTGAATGAATTAAAGGGAGGCAAATCTGTAATAAAAAGAACATGCATAAACCGTAGTTGTTTCCCTTGTTTGAACCATGCTAAATCCTTACAAGTTTGGAAAGAATTGGATGAAAAATTTGGACTTTATTGCATAAACACCATTTTCTCAATTCAAGGGGAGGTAATTCTGTACTTCATAGACAAATAATGCTCACTTTTTGTAGGGTTCGTGTCCTCATTGATATAAAGACACTGTGCAAATTTGGAAAGGATCGGACAAAAAATGTGGAAGATTTTTGAAAGTTTTCACAAAATAGGCAAAAACGAATAAACATGCAAAGTTCAACGAGCTCCTGCGGCCATGTTTTTTGACGAATCAAATTTCTTTGAACAACTTTTTCAGGGGAGCCCTCAAAGATCATCCCTGTGAAATTTTTTGAAAATCTGATGAGCGGTTTCTGACAAGAAGATTTTTTAAGGTTTTTACCATATATGGTCATGGCGGCCATCTTGGTTATGTGATCAAATTTTTTTTAACAATTCTTTTGTCCCATGACCTAGGGATGCTCCACATGAAATTTAGTTGAAATTGGCTCAATGGTTTAGTAGAAGAAGATGTTTACAAATTGTTTACAAATTGTTTACAGACGATTTGTATTTATCTTTTGGCAGGTATAGAAATCATCTCCCTTTAAAGCTTATTACTTCCCTTGGATTTTTTCCAATCCAACTGGGGAGGGGTGGGGGGGGGGGGTCTGTAGACAGTCAAAAATGACCAATTCAGACATCACTGAAAACCAAGGCCTGTGGTTTATCAAAGAGATCATAGCCAGATTTCATCATGTATCTATGGACATAAGTCCACTGGTATGTAATGAACCCTACCATTCGCAAATTAGTACAGGAAAGAAATGATAATTATATCATTAAAAAAAAAACTTTGACAAATCAATCATTTGAGTTATAAATAATCAAAATAAAAAATCTGTACAGTAACTGTGAAAAGAACTTAAATTCTTGGTAAGGAAATATATAATCTGAGATTTATAATTATATAAATTACTTCCCTTGAAAATAATTGTCTCTATAAATCTCTATTTTTAGTAGCAAATAATTAAAAGCCACTACCGTGACTGTAGATTCACCACTCAAAATGTGCAGCTCCATGAGATACACATGCATGCCAAATATCAAGTTGCTATGTTCAATATTGTATAATAATCTCCCTTTAAAGCTTATTACTTTCCTTGGATTTGTATTTTTGACCTTAGACCTTGAAGGATGACCTTGACCTTATACCACGATGTGTTTGTCAGAAACACAATGCCGCCTACCGGCCGCTTTGATTTATTTAACAAAAATATATAATTTGGCAGGTCAGATAATTATGTCCATTTAAAGCTTATTACTTCCCTTGGATTTGTTTTTTCGACCCCGTGACGTAGTTTTTGACCCGGCATGACCCATATTCGAACTTGACCTAGATATTGTCTAGATACAACTTCTGACCAAGTTTCGTAAAGATCAGATGAAAACTATTTGAATTAGAGAGCGGACACAAAAAGTGTGACAGACTGACAGAGAGACTTACAGACAGATGGACAGTGCAAAAACTATATACCCCCTTTTCTTTGAAAGGGGGCATAAAAATGTTTTAAGTGGCACCAAAGTAAAATATTTTGCAGAAAAAAAAACACATTTCTATTAGGACATCTCTCCAGTAAATAAATGAATGCCCTGGAAGAGACTAAATTATATACCAATTATATTCCATGAACTAGGGATTTTTTCATGCAGTGAACAAATTCAGAGAAACAAATCAATATTCCTAACCAGAAAAAAAACAATGAAAATGCATTGTATTTTATTCCATAGACTAGGGCCAAATAAATGGTCCAACCTTTCTTATCTGAGACTGGACTTACTACATGTGCGTTTAGTGTCGTCCCATAGTAGCCTATGCAGTTTCGCACCGGATAATAAGGGACAGCACTTTCCGTCTTTATGGCATTTTTGTTCAAAGGATGTCTCTTCTAAACAAAAATTCAGTCTCAGCGAAAAGTGACCCTTTAAAAGATGCATGCATGCCCCATTTTCCCAGACAGAGACTTATATATAAATGCTGTTTCATTACCCTTAGGTATAACTATGGACTTGAGCATATGTTGTGATTGGTTGAGGCTCTAGGCAAATTTGAAATGCTAGCTCAGTTGGAAAGGGTTATAATTTCATTAGGTTTCATAACTATGAGGACAATACTTACGCCAATGGTGCTGGTTATATTAATAAAACATATTTGAAATAACTTCACAATTTTTGTTGTTGACATCTTGCTAGAAGTTGGTGAGAAATAGCCTGAACCAGACGACAAAGCAGAGACTATAAATTATTACAATTTTTTTTTTTTTTTTCACCCCAAATTCAAATATACATAACACATTCCTTTGGGACATCTAACTAGTAAAATAATAGATTCCCTGGAGTGGATTATATTCCATGAACAAGGGAGTTTTAAAAGCAGTAAAAAATCCAGACAAACAATCACACCAAGGTTAAATAACAAAACTAATTAAACATGTATTGTATTATATTCCATAGCCTAAGGCCAAACAAACATACCATCTTTCCTCATTGGAGCTGTATGCAAAACTAGGCTTAATGCATGTACATAGAGACTGGTTCCAGATTAGCCTGTGCAGTTGACAAAGGCTTATCAGGGATGACACTTTATGCTTTAATGGAATTTTTGTTTTAAGAAAGTCTATTCTAAACAAAAATCCAGTCTAGGCGTCAAAGTGTCCTCCCTGGTTAGCTAATGCAGATGCACAGGCTAATCTGGGACGACACTTTACGTACATGCATAAACAAACCTTCTTCATCAGAGCTGGATGCCAGGTAAGCCTTCAGGTTCTCCTCCTCAATATCATCCCCACTCTTGGAGAACTGTTCAGCCGTCAGCTGCACACGCTCACGGTCTGTCTCATCCCATGTCAGGTCAACCTAGCCGGTGTATAGATAGATATATGCCATAGACAGGTGGGCGCCCAGTGATTTTTTTGGCCCAAAATTACAGCCTCTTACAGGCTATTTCCCAATTGCAAATAGTGAAAACAAAGCTGTTTCCCAATGGCAAAAAGTAACAATTATTTCCCAAATATCTGACCAAAATTTTCCCAAAAATATGCCAAACTTTTTCAATAAATAGTTAGTTTATTGAGTTTATTATACAGCAATTTAATTCCCTAGCACTAAATAATATGAATTTTAGAAAGCAGTTGAACATGCACTTATGAACAATTGGTATACTGTTATTTATAATCATATTAAAAATGTTTATTTTTTCCCAATTTCCTGGTCTATGGCGCTTTTTTCCCAATCAAAAAGGCACAGGCTGTAAACTATAAAGCGAAGAAAAATCAATGGCGCCAAGATACAATAATAATTATGTAGTATCTGCTATTGCAGTCAGGTTAAGTATGCCTCCGTCCACCAAAATTACATTTAGTTACAATTAAAAACGAATTCAGCAAGGTTTGCTTGGTACAACCGCAGCATGTATTGCTTTACTTAAGACACAAAGCTATTGTGACTATATGATTACTAATTACAGAATCATTATTATTTTACAGATTTTGATTAATTTGAATTTTGGCCTGGACGATGCAATTTCCAAAGACTAATATTTTGACACATTTTTGGACTGGAGCTTTTACCTGACAGTTTATGAAGATATATTATACATATATGTATTTAGTTGGATAAACATTGAATAAGTTAGGAAGTGTGATATGTTCTTACATATAATAGCTTTTGAATTGTTTAAATCTTGCTGTATTTTTCATTCTCTCCTTAATTTGTTTGATTGAATTAACAACAATAGGCTTGCTGTTCATGAATACCAGTTAAAAGTGTGTATCTAACATTATGCAGAGATTCCCGGAGCAGCACACAAGGCCACACCTTGTTACAGAGTCTTTTCATAAGCTACAGAGATTGGTAGTTCAATTAAATACAGCATACTTTGGATTGCGACAGGGCTGCGTTATTGAAGAAAATGGGTTTGTAGTTAGCAGGGGCTTCAGTACAGGAGGACGTCACATCTGTCTCCTCAAAATCCATATCATCGGGAATGAAGCTGCATAAAATAGCATTGAAAGATATTTATGGTAAATACATGATAACCTTTGAACCACTCTGCACATACAAAAATAGAGTTTTTTATAATTATAGTGTCATTCCTATAGGTCCACCATACGATGTTAAATAAAAAATACAAAGCCTTCAGCCCTAGCGGTTTCAGAAAAGATTTTTAAAGTTTTCACTTCATTATATTTATACAAGGAAAACAAATTTCCTCCGGGTGGGGCCATGGAAAAGTTTTACTACCGTAAATCGAGCCTGGTACATGAGGACTCATACTCGAGACCATCACATTCCTTGTAGATGGTGTCTGCAGTAGCTGCAGTGTCACACTCCACAACGGCATAGTAGTAACGTAGACGCTTCAGCTGGTACTCACGCAACTTCTCCATGTGGTAACTGGTGCCTGAACATATAATACCAAAATAATCATATGGACACTGTAAACGTTTTAAGGTTGGGTTTCGAAATTTATATCTTATGGGTGCTTCTTTTGACATACCATCAGTTTTCACTTCCTTCACCTCTTTAACTGACCCTCACAATGAGCTCCTTGAAACCCTGCTTCAAAACTACCTTCAGCCTAAGTTTTGCACCTCTTCCTAGATATCACCCTCAATCTTGCCACAGCAGGCTCCTTGTGACCTTGCTTCCTATTAACCTTCATCATCATTAGTTTGCCCCTCCTCATACTCCTCACCATTTCCCCCCATCTTGACCCTAGCAGCCTCCGTGGGACCCTGCTTCAAACATACCTTCATCATCCTTAGTTCTCCCCTCCTCATCCTCTTTAACATTGCATTAAATATGGACCTCATTAAGCTTCTTGTGACACTGCTTCTTAAATGCCTTCAGCATTTAGCTATTTTCTTCTCATTATCCTCATTAAAACCCATCAAAATCTTTACCTAACTGAGCTAATTTGGACCTTGCTTTGTACACACGTTTATCATCTTCCCTCCTGATGCTCTTCAACTTTCCCCAACATATTGACCATGATGAGCTAATGGCGGTCCTGCTTCTAACATACCTTTATTCATCATCAGTTTTCCCCAGCTTCCCATTAACATCCACTTTGATCTAGTCCACACTGAGCTCCATTGGATTCTGCTCTTTGCATGCCTTTATCATTCTCAGTAGTACCCTCGTCAATAACCTCTTCCATTTTACCTTGGCAGGCTATTTTAGGCATTGCTTCTTATAAACCTTGATTATCCTAAGTTCTCCCCTTTTCCTCATCAGCATCCCCATCAAATGTCATCAGTGAATTCTTTGGAACTCTGTTCCTTGCATACCTTCAGCATTGTTAGCACTCACCTCATCCTACTCAATGTCTGCCATACTGCTATATTACTCAGTAATATCACCCTTATTGGACTCATAAGAACTCTGCTTATACATGAACCATACCGGCATCATCATATTTCACAATCTTGAGGTCCTTAGGCACTGCTCCAAACATAACTTTTATCATTCTCAGTTCTCCCTTCCTCCTCCTGGAGATCCCCCCACCCCAAAAGCCCAGTAAGCTCCTTGCACCCTGCTTCTAACATACATTCATCGCTCTCAGTTCGTCCTTCTCATCCTTAACATTCCCTCAATCTTACCTCATCAGGCATTTTATATACCCTTATAATCCTCAGTTTTATTCTCTTCCTTATTAACATCCCCCTCAAATTTGATCAAAGTGAAGACCTTGTTATGACCATTGACCGAGTCCTTGCTCTTAACATACCTTCATCATCTTCAGTCCTCCCCTCGTCATCCTCCTCCTCAAAATCCCCCTCAATCTTGATCTCTGTGAGCTCCTTTGGGCCCTGCTTCTCCTCCTCAGCCATTCTCTCCTTGCCAAACTCAGATGGATAGACCTGCCATCACAGTTAAGATAAAAATCTTATTGGGTTATTATATAAGTATGAATGGTCATTTTTTCTATATATGCATACAATCAAGTTAGAACCTCATAATGCATTTGACGCTTACAAAATATTTATCTCAATAATTATTTTTTTAATCAAATCCTTGTATAATAAATTATTTCCGAAAAGCTGATAAGCATCTAATATATAAAAAATTACAATTAAACTACAGAAAGAGCAGTTAAGAGAGAATGATCTGCTTTGGTTGTTCTTCAAACAGACTCTGGCCCTTTTTTGTTAGGCAGTTATTTTAACTTCTAAAGAATTAAGTATTTTTCTAATTTGCTAAATACCCTGAATAAAACATGCACCTTGATTTTTTCTTCAAGGGACCTTTTCAAATTGCAGTAAATTGACAAAATTAAAAAAAAAAATGTTTCAGATTCGCAAACTTTCTTTGTAGTTGTAAGGTATGAACATTTACCATACTCTTAAATATCCATTATATGAATCTTTTGACGCTTTTAAAACCTGAAAATTATAATAAAGCCATGCAACACAAACAATTGAATAATTTGGAGAGTTCTGTTGTTGTTGTAATATTTGTGAGACTACGAGGATTGCTTATATAAAGTATAAAAAACATCATTCATTGCATGAGCACGGTTGGCCAAGTGGTCTTAGCGATAGACTTTTACTCCAAGGGTCAGTGGTTTGAGTCTAGTTGTGGGTTACTTTTTTTCCTTCTTTAATTTTATTCTTGTTTTTTACTGGAGCTTTTTAGATCCAATGTTTACATTTATCAATATAAAGTATTTAATGAGAAACTTCGATACATGCCAAAAAATGTGACAAAGTCCCCTTATGACTATATATGCAGGGAATAATCTACATGTGCGTCCTGCGTCTATGATGCACAAATAACGAAATAGACGCATCGTTTTGAAATATGTGCGTCCACTTGGACGCATTGCTGTACTGTATCCGGTAAGGCATACGCGAATCACGATAGGTACGAACCATCTTGTGTACGAGTCAAAAGTGTAGCAATGAACGCTGAGTTTAACCGAATGAGGCTTGAAGACTCCAGCAAGTCTTTTGATTGGCTCTAGTCGAGCCGCTGATGTACAATACGAACCAATTAGAATCGACCTTTAAAATAGAATGTGTTATGATATTTTCTCGAGTCCCCGGATGAAAACCTGCTTTAACTTTGTGTAACTTAGTCATAAATAATACAGAAAAAATGCCTCCGAAATAAGGTGTTGAAGCTTAATAATAAAATAAAACAAATCTAAACTTTAATAATGGTAGGTCAACGGCTCGCAATTCGGACGTAAACAATAATATTATCAAGCTCGCAATTCAGATGTTAACAATAATATTATCATCAATTCGAATCAAGTTGAAATGTTATAACAGGTTACATTCATGTAACAGATAACGTTATAGCCTATGTGAAGGCAAACAAGATAGTGATAACTCTGAATTTGTTTTGTTTTTTTTGGTTTCAACAAGTTTTTGAGATTATTAAAAGTTTAATGCAAGTATAGTTATTGAGCTAGTGTGATTTAGACATATTTTCTTCACTACTTGGTATCTTTCAAAATTTGGGACCCATTCTTTTTCAAGGTGGACTCATTAATTTTGGCCTGGGACTCATTCGTCTAAAATCTGCGAGTTCAGGGACCCATAGATAGTAAATTCTAGATTATTCCCTGTATATGGCGCATTTTTTAAAATAATTGTCAACTTAAGTAACCCACCATGGTCTATGGGGTCATTTCAACATGCATAATGTTTATGTTTGAAGTTTAAAGGCAATGCCTAAGAAACTAACCAAAAAAACCTTGAACTTGGACGCAAACCCTGATAAAGAGTATATTAGCGCTCCCTTTCTTCGAAAAGTTGACCTCAAAACTTACCTTGACAGACTTTATGAGGCCCTTAGTGGGCTTGAATGAGTTGAGTAGCATGTAGATGTCCCTGGCCTTCATACGGTCCCAGTCCATGTTGCACACCGCTAGTCGGCAAGTGGCCTCCTCCATAGCAACCACGTTCTCGTCCCTCTCACCCCAGCCATGGTCAAAATCTGGCATACACAAACAGTTTAACCCTTTCCAATTTCAATTACCCACTTTCACACATTTAAGACCTTTCTTACTAGATTAAAGTTTTAAAGCCTTTAATTCAACCCTTAGGTAATGATGAGCAGCAAAGTGCAAACCGGTAATACCTGGAGACTGGGAGTTATTCATAGGTGGCTATGGTTTGTGCCAGTTGCATATAGCCATTTTAACTTTTCTTCTGAATGGGAATGGGTCAAACCTGTTTAAATTGTATAATATGTCAGGCATTAATTGAGAGGTTTATGTTTTTTAAGGTATCCCAAGCACAGGCTTTATTAATTTAACTTCTGCAATAGAAAATTGCTGTCACAATTTAAATCCTTTGCATCAAATATATTTGGATTTAGAACCAACAAGGGCTGTTTGTAAAACATGCATGCCCCCCATAAGGGCTGTCAGTTGTAGTGGCAGCCATTGTGTGAATACATTTTTTGTCACTGTGACCTTGACCTTTGACCTAGTGACGTGAAAATCAATAGGGGTTATCTGCTAGTCATGATCAATGTACCTATAAAGTTTCATGATCCTAGGCCTAATTATTCTTGAGTTATCATCAGGAAACCATTTTACTGTTTACGATTCACTGTTACCTTGACCTTTGACCTAGTGACCTCAAAATCAATAGGCGTCATCTGCCAGTCATGATCAATGTTCCTATGAAGTTTCATGATCCTAGGCGTTAGCATTCTGGAGTTATCATCCTGAAACCATTTTACTGTTTCAAGTCACTGTGACCTTGACCTTTGACCTAGTGACCTCAAAATCAATAGGGGTCATCTGCCAGTCATGATCAATGTTCCTATGAAGTTTCATGATCCTAGGCGTAAGCGTTCTTGAGTTATCATCCAGAAACTATTTTACTGTTTCGAGTCACTGTGACCTTGACCTAGTGACCTGAAAATCAATAGGGGTCATCTGCTAGTCATGATCAATGTACCTATGAAGTTTCATGATCCTAGGCGTAAGCATTCTTGAGTTATCATCCGGAAACCATTTTACTATTTCTAATCACTGTGACCTTGATCTTTGACCTAGTGACCTGAAAATCAATAGGGGTCATCTGCGAGTCATGATCAGTGTGCCTATGAAGTTTCATGATCCGGACAGACGGACCAACATGAGCAAAACAATATACCCGCTCTTCTTCCAAGCGGGGCATAAATATAACCAAGTCTTTTAATACAGCCTCAAGTCAAATAGGCAAATTAGACTATTTAATTAAAAACGTACATGTATGGATCACAAAGGGTACAGGGTGCTGCACAAAAAAGGCAAAGTGGAAAACCAGATCAGTTTGGTGCCATTTTCTTACAATTACATAAATCTATAGTTGTTAATTCCAGCACTTGCAATTATAGATTTAATACATAACATTTTCACTTGCCATTGAATATTTTAACACATAAATATATTATAACATATTTTAACATTTTAAGTTTTACCAAACTAGAGGGGCATAAAGGGGGGGGGGGAACAATAAAAAACAAGGCGTAGCACCTTGCTACATATTTTGCTTTAGATCTTTAACTATAATGACTGCATGACTATTTCAAGGACTAACCTGTATTTTAAGACATATTAACAGACCCTAGATAAACTAAGATAGTTATTAAGAAGAAAGGCCTAACTTAGCAAAACATCACAAACTAGTTAAAAAGTTCCCTATCAAACATACCATCAACAGTTTTGCCACCATCATCGTCGTCGTCATCCTCACTACTATCGTCATCACTAGAACTACTGCTGTAGGCATTGCCGACCCCTCTTGCAAGATCCACCCCACTGTCATTGGTTGGAAAGTCCTCTTCTGACTCTGGAAATCATATGCATACATTCTGCTTCGAATCGTGTGTTTACTATGATTTGACATTTTCAACAGCATTTCAATACAGTCAAAGGTCATAACACGGTTTTAAACATTGTCATTCTCACACGTATCCTGGGTAAACTGGTATACCAGTAGTCCAGTACAAATAATTCAAACTTATACTATTAAATGACAACTGGCCTACTTATATCAGACTCTAAGGTTTGGGAAGAGGTACTAAGAATGATTCAATTAATTATACTATGTCCTTGTAATCTTCACATTATTCTAAACAAGGGACAAAATTGTCACAAAACCAGGTTTTCATTGTGAAAAAAAAATCTGATAAAGGGAGAAAACTCAAACTGAACTTTTGAAATGAACAAACAAAATTAACCCCCTTTGTAAGTTTGTTTTTAAAAAAATCTATTTTTAGTCGTGGCGACCTTGACAATGGAGATATTGACGTGATTCTTTCGTGCGACACACCGTCCCATGATGGTGAACAAATGTGCCAAGTGATTTTAAAATCTCACAATGAATGACATAGTTATGGCCATTTTTGACCTTTGAACTCAAAGTGTGACCTTGACCTTGGAGATATCGACGTAATTATTTCGCGCGACACACCGTCCAATGATGGTGAACAAATGTGGCAAATGATTTTAAAATCTGACAATGAAAGACATAGTTATGGCCCGGACAAGCTTGTTCCGCCCGCCCGCCAGCCAGCCAGCCAGCCCACCCGCATTCGCCAATCTAATAACCAGATTTTTCCTTCGGAAAACCTGGTTAAAAATTATTTAAACAATGATGAATCATATATTTATAATAACTTCATTATTTCATTTTTACCTTCTTCGCTTTCTTCATCTGAGTCATCCTCATCTTCTATGTCCTGTTTCTTTTTTGTGACAGCATCAGGAACTTGTTTCCCTTTGACCAGATCTTCAACTTTCTTCTGTTTCCCTTTAGATTTTCCCTTCTGTATAGGTTTTGAGATCTCATCACTTGCATTATCCCCATTATCTTCATCATCATCATCCTTGTCCACATCATCATTTGCATCAGAACTGTCTTCATCATTTTGTTTCCCTTTGACTAGTTTCTTGTGTTTCACTTTTAGTTTTCCTTCCTTCGGTTTTCTTTTAGCTTTTATTTTCTCTTTGGGTTTTGGCACCTCATCTCTTGCATCATTAACATTGCCATCTTCTTCATCCTCATCCACATCTTCATTTGCATCAGAACTGTCTTCATCCGATAGTTCATAATATTTCTTCAAGTTCTCATTTGTCGTAAGATTCACTGGCCTGCCCCTTTTATCAACTGTATATTTCATCTTAAACCTCTTATCCTTGAACATGTGCTTGAATCTGTTGTCGATTTTGACTTTCCTTTCTTTCAGTGGAACCTTGCGGAATCGAGGGTCCTTTGCCACATGAGCAAACCGGTCATCCTTTAAAACTTCCTCCATCTTTTCTCTAAGCAACTTAATATCTACAATCTCTAGATATCACGCTTCTGAAAATTGAAAGTAATTATTATGATTAAAATTAATATAAATAAAGGATAATGTAGCAGTGTTAATGTTGAATACAGACAAACATTTTAGAAGATTTTTTTGTATACACAGTGCAGATACATGTAGTTTCAGCACTTAATTCTGACATTCTACAGTAAATACAATTTTTAGGGTTCAAACATGATATTTTATGGCACTTCTCCTGTATTAAAAATGTCAATGATTTAGCTCTTCCTAACATGATGTTTAATGTTCACATTATGTAAAATTTTGATCTGATGAATGAACAATGACAATGTTTAGTTATAATGTTTTAATACGACAGTACTTTCTGTTGTGGATATTATCAATTTTAAATAAACAATATTTTTAAACCTATTGTACCTTTAATTTGAATTTTTAATAAATGAAAGTATATTGATTTACATGTAGAATATGTTATAAAATAAATTTGTCCTGTCTAGTGTCTATTCTAGAAGTCCAAAAGTAGCGGGGAAATCCCCCCCTCACTTTGAAAAATAGGGGGGATTTTTAAAAAACAGGGGGTCAATTACCAAATACCATTTTTTAATTAACATTTAAGTTTCCATGTTTAATTGTTTTACCTAAAACAGTATGACATTTCATTATGTCAGTGAAATACTATGGTACTGCAGAGCTCCAGATAAGGTTTTGTGAAATTCTTAAATAACTACCAGATTTTCAAAAAGAATTCTTAACTCTGAAATTTTATTCTTAACGTTACTACTTAGTTTTGGAAAATAATTCTTATTTTTTCTAAATGACCTAAAAATAAATAATAATAGTTATTTTCATGCGAAAAAAATCAAAGTAAACATACTAGCAACTTTATTTATGCGAGTTCAACAGTGTCTTTTCAGTATTATACAATGTTATTTTTCAAATACCTTCATATGCCCAAACTGTGCTTATATTGTATGCCTTAGATGAATTTTTACATATTTCACAATTAAAACGGGTCTCCCCTTCAATCTTTTCAACGATTAGCCACGGGACTTGTCCACTCGTTCAATGTTTTTTTGTGTGTGTTTAAGTTTGGACCCGTCGTGTCGCGTTTTTGTTTAGCTTTTCCGACTGTGTCGGCAACTGAACAAACAACATCGTATAAGATCTTTTCTATAATGTCTTTCTTAACATTAAACTTCGGCTCACTTTGCGTACAATATGTTAAAAGTGTGTTTTTGGACGCTTTGCAGTTTTTTAGGACGTTCACTGGGCGCCGCCATTTTTTTTTTGACAGATAGACTGTATACGCCACTTTTATTGAGAAAAATGCGCTTTGTTATACAAACCCGATAACCATTCTATATAAGCACCGCAAAGATCTTTAATACGCAAAATGAACTCAATAAAAATCGATACGATCCGATGTTAAAATAATATTCGTAACTTGATTTTGAAATTCTTAATGGTACGACAAGATTTAACAAGAGCACCGCCTTGCGGGTGCAGACCGCTCATCTATTTTCTTTTTAAAGGTGAAGGGACTCTCATTTTCAATCACAAAGGAGGGAGGAGTGGAGTGAAGAGGGGTGTATAGTGTGGGGTTGTGGACATTTATTACATTATCTTCCAAAAAAGCGAAAAAAAAAAAAATAATAAAAAAATCGGGGGGGGGGGTATAGTGTGAGGGTGTGGTGATAATTTGTGAGATGATCTTAAAAAAAAAAAAAAAAAAAAAAAATAAAAAAAAAATTTGGGGGGGGGGGGGGGGTGGGGGGGGGTGGGGTGGGGGTATAGTGTGAGGGTGTGGTGGTCATTTGTGAGATGATCTTATAAAAAAAAAAAAAAAAAAAAAAAAAATTAGGGGGGGGGGAGGGGGGGGAGGGGGGGGAGGGCACGGGGGATGGTTTGGGTGAAGTCTATTGTGGTATGTCAGGTAAGAGTAGTTTCATCAAAGTAACAATCAAATCTAATCATAAATAAAGAAGTTATGGCAATTTTAGCAAAATTTAATAATTTGACCTTGAGAGTCAAGGTCATTCAAAGGTCAAAGTAAAATTCAAGTTGCCAGGTACAGTAACCTCATGATAGCATGTAAGTATTTGAAGTTTGAAAGCAATAGCCTTGATACTTCGAGTGGATCGAAACACAAAATTTAACCATATATTAAAAGTTACTAAGTCAAAAAAGGGCCATAATTCCGTAACAATGACAACCAGAGTTATGCAACTTGTCCTTTTACTGTACCCTTATGATAGTTTGTGAGTGTTCCAAGTATGAAAGCAATATCTATGATACTTTAGGGGTAAAGTGACCAAAACATAAATCTTAACCAAATTTTCAATTTTCTAAGTATAAAGGGCCCATAATTCCGTCCAAATGCCAGTCAGAGTTACATTACTTTGCCTGCACAGTCCCCTTATGATAGTTCATAAATCTTGCAAGTATGAAAGCAATAGCTTTGATACTGTAGGAATAAAGTGGACCTAAACACAAAACTTAATCAAATTTTCAATTTTCTAAGTATAAAAAGGGCACATAATTCTGTTAAAATGCCAGTCAGAGTTACATTACTTTGCCTGCACAGTCCCCTTATGATAGTTAGTAAGTGTTGCAAGTATGAAAGCAATAGCTTTGATGCTTAAGGAATAAAATGGACAAAAGGGCACATAATTCTGTCAAAATGCATGCCAGAGTTATCTAACTTTGCCTGCCCAGTCCCCTCATGATAGTAAGTAAGTGTACCAAGTTTGAATGCAATAGCATTGATACTTACTGAGAAAAGTGGAACTAAACGCAAAACTTAACCAAAATTTTCAATTTTTTAAGTATAAAAAGGGCACATAATTCTGTCAAAATGCACGCCAGAGTTATCTAACTTTGCCTGCCTAGTCCCCTCATGATAGTAAGTAAGTGTACCAAGTTTGAATGCAATAGCATTGATACTTTCTGAGAAAAGTGGACCTAAACGCAAAACTTAACCGGACGCCGACGCCAACGCCAACGCCGACGCCGACGCCAAGGTGATGACAATAGCTCATAATTTTTTTTCAAAAAATAGATGAGCTAAAAATAAATACGTAACGGACTTGAAAATAATTCGTAATTACGAAAATACGACCCTTATCTGGAGCTCTGGTACTGGCTGTTAAATAAAACAGTACTTTCCATAGTATTGCAGTGACTTGACTAAAAACAAAAATATGTTTTCACATTATATTTTTGTATCATTAAAAATTATTAAAATTAACAAAAGAAGTCCCCAGAAAGTGCGAAAAGAAAGTGAACAATCAGAAGACAAAACTCTTTACTCAATATCAATCAATGAACCCACCCGAACTTCACAGCTAATCAGTTTTTGTTATTATTCTTTAATTGATTAATTTACACAGGATGAGAGCTTACGCTTATTGAAGTTGCAGAAGACCATACGTGGTATGTTATCACAGATCTGATTGGATAGTCAGCAATCTGATAGCTAATTAGAGATGTTAACAATGTCGCATTGTATTGGCGAATCTGATTGAACCAGGTCAGTTACAGCAGGCTGAGTCGGAGTCAATATACACGCCAACGTCATTGACTCTTGCACTCGAATATCCTGGTGTATTGATTTGCTAAGTCGCTCCCTACTGCGAACATGCGCGTGTTATCTATAGTTTGCACATGGATTTACTCTGAAATTAGGGCAAAGTTTTTTCTCCCTGCCGATTTAAATAAACGAAGTTTGCTCCCTGTTCGCCTCAGTCGCCCCACCCCTGTGAATTGTATATATTGTCATGTCACCAACACTACGCGACTCGTGATTTTTGCCGCGATTCTCGCATCACCGCAATCGATGCGACGTGACAAATTGCGGTGATTCCGAGCGACAAGAAAATTTGGGTGATGTCTCGGCGACCGTCGCGCGATGTATCTCGCTGTTACGCAATCAGCGCGAATCACCGATATCACCGCGAACCGCCGTGGTTCACCTTTTTAAGAGATTTACATTAAGGGTTACACTACATTACATGTACATGTAACATATATGTATACACTTACATTATACATTGCTATAATAAAGCTTTTGTTGTTGTTGTA
The DNA here is from genome assembly GCF_020536995.1 of Dreissena polymorpha. Classification (NCBI taxonomy): domain Eukaryota; kingdom Metazoa; phylum Mollusca; class Bivalvia; order Myida; family Dreissenidae; genus Dreissena; species Dreissena polymorpha. Next base: position 89,481,008 of record NC_068357.1, on the reverse strand, counting down.
TGCAATGGGCGTATTAGCTAAAATACTCCCGTTCCGACATGAACATGATGAAGTAATGTCGGAAGCTTTAACGGCTCCAAATTAATATAACAGCGCAGAAGAATGATCATGCAATAATTATTTAACATAACATGTAAACATTATTTAACTAATTGCATTAGCAGAATGTTTATTAAAACTTACAATCAATTATATTCCAGGCCCGAATACACCACCACGGTTCAAATTCCATATTGTTGCAATATACATGTAGCGTAGCACTGTGTAAATTGAAAGTTGCATAGTGTTTCGTCATTGGTCAGTTATAAATACCTTGTTTCTCTACATGGTATTTGATTTCGACGAAACTAATAATTTGGTAATTTACGAGAAATATGATATAAGTTTTCCATTTAAACTTTGATCTTACCTTGTGTGTTAATTGACGTTATTAATTATGTTAATACTTATTTTTGCATTTCATTAAGAATTATAACGTGTAGATCTTGCCCTTTTGTTAACAGTGTTTAGCAAAATATTCGCGCCTTAAGACACGGGAAATTGTTTAAGTAACACTTTCATTTAAAGGTTAAATGTAATCGGTAGATTACATCTAATTATTTGGACTAAAATATGCTATACTTATTTATTTTCTCTTTCAGGCTCCAATGCGGATAACTCGTGTTACTCGCGTTACTTTCCGAGCGTTGTACATACATTCACAATGCTTGATAAGCCGGAAATCGGAAATACATTACTGTTCTATTTTTAAGTACATGTTATTATGACATCGTGGTAAATAATTTGTTGTTATTACATCATTGCCTATATATTAAAGCCATTAAACATTGTGTTTGTTTTGCTGGAAAAAAAACACGAGTATATCAACGTAGCACTTAGCGTTCGCAGAGTTCAATAAATTAATGATGATGTATAATGTACATGCATTTCTCTGGGTTTTCACGCCAAAAACAAAAAACCCTCAACAGTTGATTATTTAGTGTGTACTGTCCAGCGGGTGATAGTGTTTGTTCAACTGTGAAAAGATGTGACAATCACAGAAACAACAGGATGGCGCTGCCAATTAAGTGCGATACTGGATCAAAGGGCATTGACAAAAAATAACAGTTTGGTTATATTTTTCGGCGTTTACTCAGATGGTCTCTCACAACAAAAAAACTATACAAGTCAAGGTATTATGTTTTACTTCTATCAGTAACGATACGGATACGGCGTGTTTGATTTGAATTGACTTTAAAAGAAATATCAAATTGTTGGCGATATAACTGTTTTAAAAATACCAAAGAAACATTTAACCGAAATCAACAGAATTCAATGTTCTCTGCGCTACGCAGTTTGTATAAAAAAATCAATACTTGCACACTCGTATACCTTGACCTTGTACATTGCCGCATAATTTTCGCGCTCTTTTGTCAGGAAATATACATGATGACTATATTGAAAGCATTTGTAAACGTCATGTTAACATTAAAACATCGGAAGTGTGTTTCGGATTATAAATTTTTGTTCTCATTTGGGAATTTAACGGAACATTTATACTTATGGTATGTTTGTTTTGAATTGTATATTAATTTGTTACAACGCTTTACGTGTGAAAAAAATGTGAAAAAAATGTTTTGATAATATTATGCATTAATAGCACAATTTCCAGAAGGAAAACGTTTTTTACGTATGACGCAATAAAACTTTTTTTTGTAAGATCGTATTGTATCAATCTAAATTTAAATACGCTCGTCCAATGAAAGCTGTGTCCCACATTATGCGCTGTACTCTTTACACTTCTGAAAAATGGCGTAGTCATATGGTTGTTTTAATGAAATTCTCAAACATATTTACCGACATAAATGTTCCAAGATTATTTTTTTGATGTTGGATTATCGGATAATTGTGAACATTAGAAGTGTTATGTACATGTATAAAGTTAGCGATACGATTCGGTTTCTATGCATGAATTGGCGAGTCATCGTTGTCACTGCGATCACGGCGAATTGCGGGGAATCGCAGCGAATCACCACAACATTGAGGGGATTTAGCGCGAAGATTATCTTGCTCTCGCGCGACGTCGGAGTGACGAGTCACGTGAAATCGCTGTGATTTTCCTCCCAAAAAGCAAAATGCCCGCCTTGACTTCGCAAATTAGGCAAAAATCACGGGTCGCGTAGTGTATTTTCGCGATGTGCACAGATTGTTTCATGTAACATTTTCCGGGAATCTTAAAAAAGGAAAAAAAATTTCTTTAACATAAATCAAATACATGAAAGTGTTGTGTTTACACTAGCAGTGGTCTGCAGTTTATGTGCAAGTTTTTTAAGAGTACTGAAAAAAAATGCAAGGAATAGGCATAACTTTGGATTATTTCAGTTGAAGTAAGATTTTTAAATGCAATTAAACTGTTGTGTTTTTTTTCTTATTTTAGTCGTGTCTGTAATTATTTTAAAGCCTAGTAATGTTAGCTAAACAAAATACTCGGAGCGCATGCTTGTCAGCTTGTGACATCATCACGAGAGCGGCGTTTTTAATGTAATCAATGTGATCGAAATTGGGTAATGCTCGAAATAAGGAAATCGTACGATATTTAGAAATAGTGAAAATGAGAAGAATTCAATGTATTGATTGCCTGCATGAGCTCTGTCAGTTTTTTTTTTATTTCATGATATTAAATAACTACTATAGATTTATTTTTTCTTACGTATCCAACAATCTATATCTCATAACTGAAATAATGTGCCAGCGACCACATTTTTCATCGCGAAAACACGTGACAATGGCGTAACCTCTCAAACTGATATTACTTTCCATTAAAAATTCATATTATGGTTATCTTACATAACAATCGTGAATGTAATGAAGCACATACCATATGCATCATGTATTTCATATAAGAGAAAAATAAAGAAGATCGTGGTCTTGTTTACTTTTACAAAACTATCACAATACATGGAAATCGCAATAAAAAGGTTACTACCCACGTTTAAATTAGAGCCTTCAGTGTGAATTTCAATGTGTATGTGGAACGACAATTCTGCATGGAGATTGTGTGTGTTTGCAAGTCTTCAGCGTCTAATGCTGCATTGATAACGACTTCTATCTGTGGCTCAACATATGCCAATTTATATGCTGCGATGAAAAAGAGCCATAATGAGTGACATAAGTTTTTATTGTTTAAATTGTCTAATACTGATGTCAAATATGTGAATATTACGTTCTTATATATGTGAGTTATTTTAGAGTATTCGCGTAGTGTCACAGGGACCTATGCTTAAATATTTGTTTAATCCAATCCAACTTGTGTGGCCTATAAACTTTTTTCGAGGGGATGGGGTAAAAATATGCTAAACAATTATCAAGAAAAGAAGGAAATACATTAAAAACATGTTATTTATTTCCAGCGTATGGCGATTCAAAAAGTACAACTGAACATGAAAAGCATGGAATCTGTGAAAGGAACCACATTTGGAAATAAACAAAGGCATTGCAGCCAAGTGATTATAATTAACACAAATACTTCATTCTCACACGATTCATGATGTTTAAACATCGATTTTACAATTTTACTAAACATTTGAATGGTTTATTCGAAATTCGATCATTTTCACATTTATTTGGGCTACTTTATTATTTCTGGTAAGTTGAGTGTTGCATATTGACATTTTTCATTTTTATTTAATGTAACGTGACCAGATTGGCCTTTTTGCCTCGTTGTTTGGTTTTACTATTCACCAGTAGTTCGTTCAGCATTCTGCGACAATTCTTGCGTTCTGAAATTTAATTATACTCTTGTGCAACCCAACTTGTTGTCACAGCCCGTGACCTGCTCGGATGCCATGACCTGAAAAAAAAACAGGTTGAAACCATTATCCTCGATTACAGTAAGGCCTCCAGCACCGTACCCCACCATTAGCCACCATCGTCTACTGCTGAAGCTTGATAACTAATGGGCCGCATCCGCACTCAAACGGATATCACCTTTCCTCACACAACGTGAGATGTGCGAGGTGGTTGAATGAGAGAAGTCCCGTCACGTTGCTGTAGGATCTGGCGTCCCAGAAGGCACAGTGTTAGGGCCTGCTGTTTCTATGTCATATTACTGATCTACCAGAAAGAGTGAAATCACACATCCGGCTATTTTCAGACGACTGCCTACTGTATAGAGCCATCAACTCAATTAAAGACCACCGTATTCTACAAGAAGACTTTGATAACCTTCAAAAAATGGTTTAACTCCAAGGCATGCTATCTCCTCAGTTCAAAATCGAAATATCCCTTCTTCTACACCATTGACTACACAATTCTCAAAAACGTCCAAGGGAATCCGTACTTAAGTATTACTTTCTCCAATGACTTGAAATGGAAAACCCACATCTCAACCATAACAAAACGGGCCAACTCTACACTAGGCTTCCTGAGACGAAACCTCAGATACTGCCTCCAAAGCTGCCTGCAAACCGCATACCTAGCGCTCATCCATTCCTAACTGGAATAGGGGAGTGTAGTGTGGGGCCCGTACCAGCAAGGCGACATAGACAAGCTAGAGCGAGTCCAGCGATCTGCGATACGCTTTAATACTAATGATTACAAATCCAGACCAGGGGCGTATCCAGAAGTTTTTCAGAGGGGGTGCTAAACCGGGACGGCTTCGGGAGGTGTGTCTACTCACGCGGTTGAATTTGGTATGAAATGGCACCTTAAAATGGTGCAGTTTCCTGCTATCTAATCAGCATGGTTGTAATCATATTATGTATTACTTGTTGAGTCTTGTGGATCAAAAACTGTCAAATAAGGCAAAGTCATTGATAAACCTTTTTACAAATTATAAAAATTATATTTTAAGCAACACCCTTTATTTCAAGTTCTATTAATAAACTAAAAGCACATTTCAAAGACATCAACATATCAAACAATTTGCCACGTTTCTTGTTCCCAGCACTGTCATACTATGGAACAACCTCCCATCAGAAAGTGTCCTCCTGCCAACGCTTGAATCCTTGAAGCTGGCAGTTAGCCAAATTTCATATTGTGTTTTTAACCTGATTTAAATTCTTGTCTATGCATATGCTAACACTTTCAAACTTTGTTTCAGTCTTACTTTCTTTCTTTGACGTCTCACTGTCAATACTTGTATTGTACAATATTGTATAAATCTTTTTCTTGCACTGACAGCGCGATCTGTTAATAATACCCGAAAGGGGAGTTCAACAGTATCCGAAAATAGATAGATAGAATTTCATCAGTTGAGTTTATCTCCTTCAGCCAATCAAATAGCGCAGTGTATCACTTACACTCAATGAAGCGTGCAGTTAAGCTGGCGAAGGTTAGATCATCTGTACACAAGCCTGGGGGCTAAATCACAATAATCGACAGCTGTTTATGGCTTATTATGGGCGTATGACAGGAAAACACAAGTGAATATGTTTGAAACTTTAAGAGGCTCATTAAAAAATCTTATCTAATCAGCCAGCTGGGGGGGGGGGGGGGCTTTAGCAACCTAGCCCTCACCTAAATACAACCCTGCAGACAAGATGGATGCGTATCAGCCATGCTGGACAAACTAAACCTCCCCACAGTACAAGACAGGGGCGTAGATAACCTCCAAACATTGGGGAGGCGGACGCAAGGTCCTGGCTCTGAAAAGAATAACATTGTTAATGTAATAAATGTTAAATATTAATGATAATAATAAAAAACATTATTAAACAACAATACAAGTATTATTTATATGTTGTTTTTTTGATTGCGTTTGTATTTAGATCGACGTTAGGTTCATAAAAGGTATGAACGGTCACAAATTAAAATGTAATACTAATATACATACCTCATCGTAGTGGAGCCATGTGAACAAATCAAACCAACTAGATTGGAATGAACGCTGTTCTGGCTTTTTCTTCCCGAATGTACGCTTAGGAAAAGCAAAATTTCGAGGCTAATTAGGAATACTCATTTTGAACATTAAACAATTACATATATGATATTGTTTCAATTATTTCTAATCAAATAATAACTGTTATACTTAGAGAACAAAACTATTTTCAATCAAATTAATGTTTTTCACGCGTATAATTATTTACTCTAAATTGTTTTTAAGTGGCATGCAGTTATCTTTTAATTAAAGCGATCAATTAAAGTGAAAAGAAAAGCCTGTCCTTAATTAAAACACCGACAGTGCAATCACGGAAAAGAACAATAAAACAATTAACGCAATGACATTTACCCGGGCCCCTGGTTTATGACACCTAACAAGGGATATTGACACATCACTAACGGCAACCTCGGAGCAGACGGAGAGGCCGGACACATGGCTTCTGCACTGACGGCGCGTGATTTCAAAAATACTGGTTTTGGGGCGGCGATTTTGGGGGATTTTACGTTTTATTTATATAACGACGACTAGCCGAAATAATGGGGAGGCGGCCGTCTCCCCTGCCTTCCCATTACCTACGCCCCTGCAAGAGAGGCGACGCCAGCAGAGATTGTCGTCCTGTACAATGTAGTGGAAGGGCACGTACCGGCCATCAATATTGATAACTATTTGCATCGATTAAGACCGAAACGCACTATTAAGGCTAAGAAGTTTGAAGACTACACCCATCAAAATATAGTGTTAAAATCAGTGAACAATAACTATAAGTGCTTCAAGCCACTACACACTAACAGTGATAAATTTCATTCTCGTTCTTTCATTCATATCTGGAATTTACTCAGTGACAGTAATGTGAACTCATCATCTATTGAATGTTTTAAGGCCGCAATATCGACAAAAGTGGGACAATTGCCTAGCTCATATTTACTCCATGCGCACTCCCCGTTGAATAAAAGTCAATATTGGTCGCCTCAAAGTATTCATTCAGATTACAGATGAAAAATAACCTACATGTTTAGTAACAAATAACCTAAATTCTGAAAATTTTCGAGATGGATGCTATTTTTCATGAAAGAGTAAGGAAAGCTTGCATTTAGTTATTTTGAATTTACACATTTGATAAATTCTTAGCAACGCGTTCAAATATCCGAATGTTCAACATGCTTCATAATCACATACAATAGTTTTTGTACTTCATATGTACAACAACTATTTTTCGGATAGTAGATTCGGAAAACAAACCTAATTGAATGCAACATGTGATTTGTATAAAAACGCACACACACATATCCTACATTATGACAATTGTTAAACTTTTAAAATTACTATATTTTTAAACCAACTGTACCATTTCCTTTTTAAATATAGAGCCTTGTACGGGTTATGGAGGTTTCGGTAAATGACAAGTTCGGTAAATTGATTTATAGAGTAAAAGCCGTGGAGGTTTCGGTAAATTGATTTTATAGAGGAGGTATACCTACAACGAGGTGTTAATGACACCTATTATCGGCTTACAATAACATTAGGGGCATTTATTTGCAAACTGTGGATTAATTTTGATGTACATTAATTGAGTTTTTGGCACTAATTAATTTATCGGTTTAAATGTACGGACTTGATTTTATCAAATTAGAGATGTTTGCAAAGTGTTATTATTAATTATCCAGGCTTGCAACCTATAAATATTCTAATTGATGGAGGTAAATTATATATTAAGGTCATGGTCGTTTTGTATTTTATATATGTTTTTAAACAGTTAGTTGATAAAAACCTTAATTAAAGCCTATCAGTTAAAAAAAAATAATAATGTGGCTCTTACAAGAGGTGGCCTCCACGTGGCAAGAGCTGGGATACATATTCATTATGTTGGCAAACTACCTCATGTTTATATACTGTAATGGTTAAGTTTCGGTGGTTTAAAATACTAAGATCAAATATGTTTGTTTCGTATATAAATAAATTTCTCGCTTCTTTTTCCTAGTTATCAGTTAAATTTTATATATTGTTTTTTCTTGTGTTTTTTTCAACCAGAAACCAGAGAGAAATAATAAAACATATAAATAAATATAAAATTCAACATGAAATCATTTTTATTAAATCATATTTTACAAGAAACTTTTTAAAATAGCATTAAACTTAATTGAAGAGCTTACATTGATTTCGCCATAAATCATTATTTCTTATTACTATTATGTTACTATTATGTTATTTAAATAAAAGCACCAATTTAAAAAACAAACAACAGTATTGCGTTATTTAAATCGTAAAATTAACCAAAAATTTCCTAACAGAATTCGTTTTTCAGAGGTTGCATTTTCATTTCCCTTAATTCTTTACCTTAGGCATAGCATTAATTACTCTGCTCAAAATTAATCCACAGTTTGCAAATAAATGCCCCTAATGTTATTGTAAGCCGATAATAGGTGTCATTAACACCTCGTTGTAGGTATACCTCCTCTATAAAATCAATTTACCGAAACCTCCACGGCTTTTACTCTATAAATCAATTTACCGAACTTGTCATTTACCGAAACCTCCAGCACCCGCCTTGTACTATCTCTCCTCCATTTTAAACATAGGCCATGTCATGTTATCTATTGTACTTAACTGTTTTACAATATTTGAAAACAATGCGCCTTACAGTCGATTGGTGTATAGCGAATTTAAGTGAGTAACGGATAGGTTAAACGTTTTTTTGCAAAATACTTTTATTTATGTTAAGATTTATAGCTTTCTATGAATTGAATACAAAAAGACTTTCATTGTTAAGTCGATTAATGTTTTTGTTGACGTGTGTCAATGTTTACAACTGTTTCTTTTTTCGGAAGCAAAACAAGGTCACGTTATGTACGCACCGTTTTTGTGACGACAGGAAAAGTGCAGACAAGTGTTTTTTTGAATTTTGCAGATTTTGTTTGGTAAACATAATGTTCATTGATGTAATATTTTAGTATTATGTGTCCTTTACAAAAGTAAGAATGCTCAGAAACCAAATTGATGCGTACCATATAAAAAAAGCATGAAAGCTGCAAGTCGGGATTTAGTGAATAACGGACATGTGGTGACCCATATTCAGGAATGTGGGGATTGTTTCAAAATAAATATAAACTCAATTGAAGTTGTCCAATACACATGTGGTTAGCGTGTGGCTATGATATTAATTAGTGAAAACATCATATTTAATGAAAAATGATCAAATTATAACGAAAAATCGATTTCTCTGAAAACATATTTTTCACTATCAAATCTATATATATATAACAAGGTATTCAGTCAAAATGACCCGAATATAGGGTGCATCGCTTCGAACAGCCATTACTTCATCAATTGTGCAGCGATTTCCATGAACTTGGTCTTATTAAACGCACAAATGAATTTCCTTTCTGGAAATGTACATATATTTCAATTATTTTTTACAAATGCTGTGTCAAATTTCAAGAAAAAACACGATACACATGTAATCCGATAAAGACCTAAGCGATCTGGTAATGGCTGAATCAGTGTACCATGAAATTCGCGCTGTAAACAAATAATATTTTTTCGGAAATTTGAAATCCGCTGGCATGTTTCAATAGGAAAGACATGTGTCTATCTAGGTTAAATGGTTTAATTACTGAATGCATGGTGTTTACATTGAAATGAGACTCGAAGTCTTTAGCTATCCGTTATACACCAATCGACTGTATTTACAAAAAGTAAAATAAAAAAGATTCACTAATCAATTTGTTATATAAGAGTTACCCTGTTTAAAGTTGTATCCCTCATGGTGAAGTAATGTGGTCAGTATAAGAAAAACATTGAACTGGTTTCTTTGTCTAATCAGGGGCATCAGAAACCATGAATATAAAAAAATTGACAACATACATGTACATTTTTATATTAATCAAGTCATTTTTAAAAGTGCAAAAGATTACAGGAGTGTTGAATCCTTTGACAACAATGCGAGTAATGTTTGTTTTATTTAGATTTGGACAGATCGTCAATATATTTTAGATTTTGTTTTGAAGATTTCTTACAATATGTTTGCTCAGTCAAGCATGAAATTCCTGTGGAATGTAGATCTGATGTTATAATCTTATTGAGTCTAAAGATTCAAGTACTCACACTCAGCATCATGTTTAGTTTACTTCTTATACATCAAATAGTTTCTCATTAAATGCTCTTCAAATTTTTTTTTTCAAATAAAAGTTACTGTAATTCATCGTGATTCATGATTTTCTGTTACAGCAAGAGGGGCTGCTGTGTGCTCAGCACTGTCTGAACAACCTGCTGCAGGGACCATACTTCTCAGCTGTGGATCTCGCCACCATAGCCAGAGAACTGGACGAGAAGGAGAGGGAACAGATGGCTGAGGCAGGCGTACACACAGAGGGATATGTGAAGTTTATGGCGGTGGGAAGATATATATATATATGAGTCTTGCAATGGCTTAATGCATGTGCATTAAGTGTCGTCCCAGATTAGCATTTGCAGTGCGCACAGGCTAATCACTTTATCAGGCAGGTTTTTTTTGGCCCTATTTTATTGCCAAATTCGGCTTTATTCCCAATTGCAAAAAGTATACTTTTTTCCCAAAATTTGCTAAAAAATACCCAATTGGGAAAAAAAACGCTAATGACATCTACTGTTTCGCTTTTTAACAAAGCGTAGTTCAATCCAGTCTTGTACGGGTTTTAGACTATACCTCGATGTGGATAACGTCGGCATTATTCGTGTGCACAATATTCTCCGTGTTGTTCATGTGCTTATTATATTTGCAATGAAATTCAAGAGTTAGTGATTCGGCTGAATGGAAAACAAAGATGTCGCGCAATTCGAAATATTACATGAAACAGATTCCTAAGCAAAACCCTGACGGCAAAACGAAAACTGTTTTTTTAAGCAAGCGTCATTAAATAAACAAACATCGTCAAGAAGTACAAGTCTTCCCATTGAAATTCCTTCCATTGTAAATGATAGTAATTTAATAACCAGTGACTCTTTTGCATTGTCATCGTTGATTTCCGAAAGCAAAGTGCTGACTGATATTCAACATGTTGAAAGCAGTAGTTTTTCAGAAGAAGATGAAGCGCCTCCTAATAAAATGGTTCCTTATGTGACTGAAAACTTTGTGTGAGCTTATTATTCTGAAAACTGTTGATCATGGTGGCGTTTGTGATTAAAGATGCTGAACTCATTCATTTAGTTTTAAATCCCAATTTATTTTACCAATTTCTTTAAAATGCCGATAAAATTCCCAATTTCAAAGCCATGGGCTATCTTCCCAAAAAGCTGAAAAAAAACTGTCAGGGTCAACACTTTCCACCTAGGCTTGGTTTTTTGTTCAAAAGAGGTTTTCCTTAGAAAAAAATATCCAAGCGGATCATGTTGTACCTGATTAGCCTGTGCGGACTACCCACATACATTTAGCTCTGTTTTTTGATAGCAAGGCTCATTTATTTTATTTACTACATGTATATGACTTGGTTCCAATATTGGATCGATCTTTTTTACTGAAGTTATATCAGGAACAAATATGGGAAATGGACTTAAAGTTTATGTACATATCTAACACTTAAAACAAACTAAATATGCAATTTAATGCATATTTTAATTACCAATAAAAAAATTATATTAGTGTAACAAAATTAATTTGTTAAAATGGCTACCACTGGGATATATGTCATATAATTTGAACACTAAAAGCTGTATGTACTAATTTCAACTGCAAATTTTCCCACAAAATGTCAAGGAAAATATTTCATCAGTTAAACATCAAGCAATGTTACTTCTGAATTTAAGTGGCCTGCTTAAAAGTAATAATCAAGATAATCATGACGTAACACTACTTGGCACTTGACATGCAGGTTGCATTTGCTTGTCAATAATTTCAGCAACCCTCTAATAACTTTGATGACAGTGGCTACTTCAGTATACAGGTGATTGCGCAGGCTCTACAGGTCATGGGCCTGGAGCTGCTGCCGTACAACTCCTCTGCAGAAATGTCCAAACTGGCCAAACGGGATCCGACGTAAGCAATTATGAGCCTCATTTTGGGAAAATTGGGTTAAGAGTTTGTGTTATCCAAGATTAGCCAGTGCAGTCAGCATAGGCTAATGAGGGACAACTTTTTCGGCCTTCACTCAATTTTTAGCTAGGCTGTTTTCGGAGAAAACCCGAGGTATTGTCTAAGCCAGCTCGTTGTGTCGTCTGAAGTCCCCCGTCCGAGGTCCGCGTCGTGCTAAAACCTAAATATTTTGTTAAGGTTTTGAACATTGGCTCTAAAATCAAAGTGCTTCAACCTGCAACTTTGAAACTTCATATGTAGCTGCACCTTGATGAGTTCCACATGTCACACCCATATTTGGGGTCACTAGGTCAAAGGTAAAGGTCACCGTGACCTTCAAAAAAACATTCTGACAAGCTTTCATTTTTTCAAAACTGCACCGGCAGACGAGCGAGGCACCGGTTATGCGGTGCTCTTGTTGGTTAGAAGAGTCTTCCTTTAAACAAAAAACATCCATAAATGCTGAAAGTATTGTTCTAGAGTAGTCTCTGCAGACTGCACCGGCTAATCTGGGACGACACTTTACACACAGGCATTAAGCCCAGTTTTCACAGAGCAAGGCTCATATATGAATTGCTGAATGTCTTATTTGAAATGTCTTTCACGGGATCTTTCATGTGCAATTTATTACTGGCAAATGTGTTTTCACATATATATTTGTGGTTTTAACTAAAAGCTTATCTTTCTGTCACTGTTATTTTTTTTTCAGGAAAAATTATGATTTTTTTGTTTTAAGAAATTTTGTTTTACCACACATTTTTCTTGAAAACAATTCCAATAAAGGGATTTTTAGGATTGTGTTATCTTGTTATCAAAAAATTTAAATCACAACATGATTTCTCAAATTGTTTTTTACGAAAAAACAACAACAGAGTTTCGAATGAGCTTTTTAAATGCTTGCTTGAACACCGGCCATAAATAATTTTTATTGAGTAGTTACTAACTTAGGTATGTAGGCAGTTAAGTTTTTGTCTGATCCATAAAATTATCTGTCACGGATGGATCTTCAAACAACTACACAATGATGGTAAACATGGTCAGTCAATGTCAAATACAAGACCCATACCCCTAGGTCAAGGGTCAAGGTAACAATTTAAGGTCTATGTTCTAATATATTGTACGGAATCAACCACTAAAACTGGATTCGGGTCTAACTTTGTCCAGGAATTATTTTTTATTGATTTCCAACTTTGAAAATCCTTTTTGGACTGCATTTCTTTCACAGGCGTCTGGCCTTAGGTCAATGTTACAGTTTAAGGTAAAAATTTAACAACGTCAATACAAGGTCAAAGTTCAAGTTTATGAAATCAATTAAAGCTTTGACAAATCTTAACTTTAAAAAGATTTCTTGACTGCTTTTTCTTTGTGACAATGGAACTCTAGTTATAATTTTAACAAGTATGTTGTTATCGGGGACTTTTTAGGTTAATAAAAATATAAATATTTGTGCCTACAGTAAATTATTATCTCCATGTTACTTTGTTTCAAAAATAGAAATGACTTAATTTTGACAAAAAATTAAAATAATGTTTTTGTAAACAATTCATGCAGTTATCATTCTACAAAATATGAGCATAATCTTATTTAGCATTTGTAGCAAAGCATTTGATTAATGTATTATAACAAAATACAATATTAATATGTACTTATTCATATCTTAATTTATTTTCCCTTTTTGTCCCAAAACACAAAAAAAACACTGATTTTATGTTATTTATTTCTGTTATGCGCTAATGATGTGTTACAAATTATGGTCCCCTTAGCAGGACTGTAAATTGAAGTGTTGAACATATTTCTAGTTCTGTTCAATATATTACAGGCAGATGCGATCCTATATATGCAACTTTAACGAGCACTGGCTGACAGTACGAAAGATAGGCAATCAGTGGTTCAACCTGAACTCGCTACTGACTGGTCCTGAACTTATCTCAGACACTTTCCTGGGAATGTTCCTTGTTCAGTTGCAACAAGATGGTATGATTTGTTTCTCTATTTTTGTGTCAATTTTTATTTTATGAATTTAAGTAGCCAATTCTGCAAAATGTTTTGCGATTCGGAATAATTCTCAACTGAACATGAGAGTGAGTTGATGTTCCCAAACCTTATTTTGTGTAGCCTCTTGTTTATTATTTATACATAAACATGTTGAATCTGATATGGGCTCTGTCTAAAGGTGTGTACCAGGAAAGTTCTATCAATTCTCCAAATGGACCATTGTCAACTTATTAATTTATTATTCATCTCAATAAAATTATAATTTGTTTTGATAATGTTTTGAACTTGCTGTAATATGGTTACCGGTACTTCGAATTTCTTTTCAGGAACGTTAACATTTTGTAGTCACCATAATAATTACTTCATCATTACTTTTATAATAATTACTTCATCATAACTTTAAATAATCAAAGCTATCATATCAGCACAGGTGAGGTAGATATAGTGTCCCCCTTTCTACATAAAAGGTTAAATATTCTAACAGAAAATATTGTCACAATCTTTTCAAGAAGAGAATCTTCCAAACTCGTAGGGAAACGTACAGGAAACTAATCAGATAAAAAGTTTTAATACAGTTGGCTTCAGATAATATGCCCGCAAGAGAAGAGTTATAATGACGCTGTCTTTCTTCTGTCTGTTTGTCAGTGTACAACTTCATACTGAGTTCCCAGCCAACCTGGAAATCAGGAAAACCTGGAAAAAGTCTTTCACTTTTTCCAGTCAGGGAAAAGTCAGAAAATTTGGGGAAAATTTCTGAAATCAGGGAAAAATCTTGAAATTTTGTATGGTCAGACTTTCCCAACGTGTGCCAAAAAGTCCATAAATTAAAACAGCAAATCGATTCATCTGCATGGCTATGGTGGCTTTGTAGTATACATGTAGCTTAGTGTACTACATGTTTTAGTAAATAACTACTTCTTTCTCTATTTCTCTGTGTTCATATAGCACCTATATATATATATTGAAGGTGTCTTAAACAAGAAATAGGTCGAAATTTTGATCCTGGAATGTTTATTTCCATCAGGAAAAAATCAGGGAATTTTGCTCATACAAAAAGCTGGGAACCCTGTCATAAGGTTGGTCAACATTTCTCTAACACTTAAAATGAAACTAAAAGAATTAATTACCTGGAAGTGTAGATCTACAAAACACTTTTCCTCCTATCTAATCCAGTTATTTGCCCATGAACAAAGATTAGGAAGTACAGGGTCATTACTCATGTTTGGGACAAAGCTCTTGTTACATTAATATAACAATCATAAATATAAACTGTACTTTCTAGGCTACTCTATATTCATCATCAATGGTGACCTATCAGAGTGCGAGGCTGACCCTTTACTCCGCCTCTGCCCAGCGGTACAGCCAATCAAACCACAGCTGATCACTGAGCGAGGGAGGAGAAGGGGTGTCCAGGAGACTGCTGGTGAAGACGACGAGGGTGTTGCCAAGGCGATTGCTGCCAGTAAGAGGTTGAACGAGACTGACGATGTCTCACTGCAGAGGGCTCTTCAGTTGAGTATGGAAGGTATGTACTGGCTAAGTACAAAAAAACTCCATTAAAGCGAAAGTGTTGACACTCTACGACACTTTATGCACATGCATTTAGCCAACTTCGGGCTTAAAATAATAGATGTTTAGGTGTAATTGACCTTTTGACAGCGAGAGTGAAGCCACGCCCACCGATTTCAAGGGGGGTCATTCCGCCGAAGTCCGTCATAAAAATGGCAACGCGAATCGGCCGCATAAGTGAACCAAAAAGGCCTCATGGTATACCAGAAAGGCCATACAATAGTTTTTATTATCATTGAATAGTGGTGCTGAATATGATTATCATATCTATTAAATAGTCAAAACTTTTTTATTAGTCTACTTAAAAGCCGTTAAATTTATCATCAAAGTCGGCAAAATTATCGCCAATTATCGCATACAGTATGAATTGTTTGTTAGTCACAATATTTTTCCTTGAGTTATAGATGTTTCAGTTTTTTAATTAAAAGCCGTTCATTTTTGCAACCGATGGCAACATCGCAAATGTGGCACAGGTAAGTAAATTTATTATAATAGAAGACGAAGAACGTTTTTATTGAAATCCGATATAACACATATCTACAATGTGTTTGGTCAAAATGACCCATGCGCATTGTTATAATCGTATAACAAAGTCAAAGTCGTCAAAAAAGTAACATACACAATATATTATTATATATTATTATTTCCTCGAAAACTATCTTCTGCAATGTTTAAAATATAAAAAGTTGAAAGAATTTTCATGTACAAAAAACTCGCTAATCAGACCGGGTTTTCAAAGGGTCATTCACAATTTGCGGCACCTGTTTTGATAACGGATTAGTAGAAAGCCCACATATGGTGTAAAATGACACTTATTGGCCCCTATTGATAATTACTTGCGCATTTGAAAATAGTTTCTTAACTTACATTAAATTTGGAAGACTTAAACCGAAAGAAATAAAAAATGTTTTATTCTATGTGATATTATTAAAAATAATAACTGATTGTCTTTATTATTACGATTTCATTAGCATTAAAAAAAATCTAGCAAAGTTTATAATGTCTTATTTATTTGCCGACTGCATTAGAATGTCAAATTTATTTAACGTTGGCCACCTTTGAAAAATGGTTTTAAATGTTCCTTTTTAATTTGTCTATATAGAGGATAAACAAGTACAAAGTTATACTCTTTTTTATAACGTGTCCGTTGCAAAACTTACATTTTCTATTTTCGCGTAGTATCTTATTATAACGACTGTGTTTTGCTTTCGGGCGATCGCTTAATATGTTGAGATTAAGCTGTTCGTGTGGACGACCACAAAGACAAATCCAACGTTTGAATTTTTCAAGATAAGTACCTGGTTGAGGGAACGGAAAAAACGTACTTCCATCTTTTAACCGTTCTGGATACCTTGTGTCTGAATAACAAGTGCCATAACAGCACCTTTCAACCATTTTCTTTGTTTAAAACACAGAATTACGTATAAGCTTATGTGTCGGACAACGGCGAGTTTGACGGACAAAATGGCGGATAGTAACGGGCCTAATCTATGCTGTAATCTGATTGGTAAATAAGCCTGTCAATCAATCGGCTGTCGAAAGGTCAATTTAGTCCATTTGTTTTCACTATTCTTCAGTGTTGCATTCATGAAAGTACCATTACTTAAAAAAAGACTTAACGTGTCTGACATTAAGAAGTGAGAGCGTTCAAACTGAAAATACTATTTATAACTTTGCAATAGGTCTGTACAAACATATCATAAAATGAATGCAGATCATGTAATACAAAGCTTTTATTTGAGTATGGAGTTAAGCCAGTCTCTTTGAAAAAAGGGCTTAGGGCATGTGCACAGGCTAATCAGGGACATCACTCTCCGCTTTTATGCTATTTTTCATTTAAAGGAAGTCTCTTCATAGCGAAAATCCAGTTAAGCCCGAAAGTTTTGTCCCTGATAAGCCTGTGCGGATTTCGTATCTGAGACAACACTTTGAGCATGTGCAAAAAAAAACTGTTTTCCCTGAGCCTGGTTTATATCATGATCTTAGTATTGTTACTGTAGGTGTTCTGTTTATTGTGGCTAGTATGTTAATAATATTTTATGATGCTTTAATATTTATTAAGAATTTGGGTAGCATGAGTTGTTAACAGTGTTAAATTATTGTTTCATTTCAGGATATATAGAAGAGAGTATAACGCGGATGGAAACAGGATTCTGTGATACAGAATTTATAAACAATGAGTTCTCACCTCAAAGTCTTCCTTCTACGAGCACAATTTCTAAGCCCCATTCTGGTGTAAAATCAAGAAAGACTGAAGAGGGCGCCACTGTTACTTCTGCTGCAAATGAAAGTGATGTCAAATCCACCACTGTTGACCAATCAGGACAGACTTTGGGAGGGGCAAGAGTGCCGTCTGCTGAAACAGGAAGTGGTCCAGAACCGGTTTTAGATGAAGTGAGACAGAAAAGACTTGCTTATTTAAGTAGATTAGAGAAATCCAATTCCTATAATGACAATGGAGACGTTGCAAAATCAAACAGTGTTTCTTCAGAAGTCTCAAATGGTGCCAGTTCTGAGAAAGCAGTTGATAATACTCCTGTATCAGGTAAATAAAAGCTATGAAATCAAGAACTTTATGATGACTTTTTATCTAAAAATTTTCTCAACTAACAATAAAAAATGTATCATTACTGACCATGATGATTGTCTAGTCAAGATTGTGCAGCTTTATATCATGAACTGAAATTTGATGGGCCAGTCATCTAAAATGTAACACATCAGATATCTTTGATGTTATTTATTGCCTTTTCATGCTTTAAATGAGCCTCGCCCTGCGAAAACGGGGCTAAGTGCATGTGCGTAAAGTATCATCCCAGATAAGCCTGTGCAGAATGCACAGGCTAATCAGGGATGACACTTTCCACCTAGACTGAATGTTAGTTTAGAAGAGACTTTGATTTAAACAAAAATGACTATTACAGAGGAAAATGTTGTCCCTTATAAGCCTGTGCGGACTGCTGGAAGGACACTTTACACAACTTCATTTAGCTCTGTTTTCTCAGAGCTGGTCTCATATACATTATGGAGTAGTTAAGCTGCTCTTCTGTGGTGGATCTGGAAGTGGGCTCCGTAGCCAATGACAGTTAATTAGTAATATCGTGTTTTAGGATTTTATCAAATGTCCAGTTTGTTGACCTGCATTCTTTGTTATTGTTTATTGGACCATTTCTTTTATAGATGACTTATGTGTAAAGCAATGTATAGTTTCAAGCATTTAGTTGCTACACTTTTGTTTAGTTTACTGGATAATTGCTTACTGTAAGTGCTTACATGTATCAGTGGTATGGTCAGTGTTCTGACAGGGTTTTGTTAAAGAAGGGACAAATGTCTTGCAGCCCATGAAACTTGGGCACATTTTCTATAATGATTGAGACACAAACTAATAAACTTAATGTTAAACTAAACATGTTTCTCTTTGCAGAGAGACACATCAGGATCAGCAAATTACTCTAATATGATAACACCCAAGCCAACTCATTTACCTTATATTTTAACCAACAAATGTGAAACTTCTTGTTCATTTAGCATAAAGTTTGTACCAATGTTATGTTTTAGTATCTGTCAAATAACTTACTAAATTGCCACCTATGGTACTAATAATTATGTTGGCAGAATTCAATGTAACTTTACCATAAATCAATTGAGTTTGTTTTTCTCTTTTGCAAGGAGACATAATGATTAGTGAAAGGACTAGGTTCACGAAGCAGCTTTATATGCCCTATGAACTTGTAAAAAAATAAGTTTCACAAATCATCATAAATTTGGTATATTTGTGGAGCTTAACATCTTATCTCTCTCATTCAAAAGCACTTTTGCCTTACAAATTGCGTTAAACATCTCTACAATTGACCACAAACATGTATAGTTCAGCAGAATAACCTAAATTTTGACAATTTTTGGACATTTAATGACATAATAGAATATGAAGGCAAGTTTCCCACACTTTCATATTTTAAGTTTTGATTCATATTTCGGAGTTAGATGCAATCAAAAAATTTCTTTGTGTGGGAAATATGCCTTCATATTTAATTTTGAACTTTTGTGAATTTTAATATTGCTAGATAACATTTACATGAATCATACAACACCTTCTTAAAAAAAAGCAACTGCTCCTCAGTGAGGAGAAAAACCTTGAATGCATCATGTAAATGATTGACCCAATCTTAACCAATCAGAGAGCAGATATACTAGTAAATCAAAAGTTTGATTCATACTCTGCGCACTTAGTGAAATCAGATATTCATCCCAAATTTTTTTTCTATTTTTGACAATCGTCCTACAAATTGTTGATCAACTAAAAATAATGCTACATTTTGCAAAATGGAGATCCTGTGTGTCTGAGAAATGTTGTTCATATCAGGTTACAATCTCTCTTGCAGAGATGAGTCAGATGACAGAAGAAGAGATGTTACAGCAAGCTATAGCCATGTCAATGTCCCAACAATCCTGAGATCTACAATGTCATTCAAGTGAGACATGTTCTGGGAAAACAGGGCTTAATCCATGTCCGCACAGGCGTATCACGTACAACACTTTTTGCTTTTACAGAATTTTTTGCTTTAAGGATGTCATTTCTAAATATAAATCCAGTCTAAGCAGGAAGTGTTGTGATTAGCCTGTGTGGATTGCTTTGTCTAATGATGGGCAACACTTTACACACAGATGCAGGAAGCCAAGTTTCTCCAGAACACTGCTCAAGTCTTTATGATGTTAGGCATAAAGTGGTGTTGTTGAAGAAATTGAGTCAGAAATCCACAGAGAAATTAACATGCTTTTATTAGCCGGATTTTTTTCGAAAAAATCTCGGCTTATAGATTGATGTTGTCGGGCGGGCGGGGGGGCGGGGGGGGGGGGGGCGGGCGGGCGGGCGGCGTGCTCGAAAATGTTAAAGTTCTTATTTCATGGTATAACTTTGGTATGCTTGGACCTAGAGTCTTCAAACTTGACATGAAGGTTGGCCAGGATTAACAGATGACCACTGGTCATTTCAAGGTCATTCATTTGAAGGTCAAGGTCACTGTGACCTTCAATATAAAAAATGTTAAAGTTCTTATAACTTTGGTATGCTTGGACCTAGAGTCTTGAAACTTGACATGAAGGTTGGCCATAACTAGTTAGTAACCACTGGTCATTTCAAGGTTATTCATTTGAAGGTCAAGGTCACTGTGACCTTGAATGTAAAAATGTTAAAGTTCTTATTTCATGGTATAACTTTGGTATGCTTGGACCTAGAGTCTTCAAACTTGACATGAAGGTTGGCCAGGATTAACAGATGACCACTGGTCATTTCAAGGTCATTCATTTGAAGGTGAAGGTCACTGTGACCTTCAATATAAAAATGTTAAAGTTGTTATAACTTTGGTATGCTTGGACCTAGAGTCTTGAAACTTGACATGAAGGTTGGCCAGAACTAGTAAGTAACCACTGGACATTTCAAGGTCATTCATTTGAAGGTCAAGGTCACTGTGACCTTGAATGTAAAAATGTTAAAGTTGTTATAACTTTGGTATGCTTGGACCTAGAGTCTTGAAACTTGACATGAAGGTTGGCCAGAACTAGTAAGTAACCACTGGACATTTCAAGGTCATTCATTTGAAGGTCAAGGTCACTGTGACCTTGAATGTAAAAATGTTAAAGTTCTTATTTCATGTTATAACTTTGGTATGCTTGTACCTAGAGTCTTCAAACTTGAAATAAAGATTGGCCAGTACTAGAAGATGACCACTGGTCATTTCAATGTCATTCATTTGAAGGTCAAGGTCACTGTGACCTTAAATGTTAAAATGTTAAAATTGTTATAACTTTGGTATGCTTGGACATAGAGTCTTCAAACTTGACATGAAGGTTTGCAAGCACACTTAGATGACCACTGGTCATTTCAAGGTCATTCATTCTAAGGTCAAGGTCACTGTGACCTTGAATGTAAAAATGTTAAAGTTCTTATAACTTTGGTAGGTAAAAATGTTAAAGTTCTTATTCCATGTTATAACTTTGGTATGCTTGTACCTAGAGTCTTCAAACTTGACATAAAGGTTGGCCAGTACTAGAAGATCACCACTGCTCATTTCAATGTCATTCATTTGAAGGTCAAGGTCACTGTGACCTTCAATGTTAAAATGTTAAAATTGTTATAACTTTGGTATGCTTGGACCTAGAATCTCAAACTTGACGTAAAGGTTTGCAAGCACACTTAGATGACCACTGGTCATTTCAAGGTCATTCATTTCAATGTCATTCATTTGAAGGTCAAGGTCACTGTGAACTTAAATGTTAAAATGTTAAAATTGTTGTAACTTTGGTATGCTTGGACCTAGAATCTCAAACTTGACGTAAAGGTTTGCAAGCACACTTAGATGACCACTGGTCATTTCAAGGTCATTCATTTGAAGGTCGAGGTCACTGTGACCTTGGATGTAAATATGTTAAAGTTGTTAATACTTTGGTATGCTTAGACCTAGAGTCTTCAAACTTGATATGAAGGTTGGCCAGAACTAGTAGATGACCACTGGTCATTTTAAGGTCAAGGTCACCGTGAGAAGTTTATTTTCTTACATTTGATAATGAAATTGATGGAAACTTCAAACAATATCTTACTAATTTGCTAATAAAAAAATTGAGATCAAACTTTCCTAATTGTCAATTCAAGTTCATATTTGTGACCTTAAATGTTATTGTTGTTCATGTATATGCATGCATTCAAAACATAACACAAGGTTTGCTCATGCCTTGAAAAGTACTTACATTTCATTTTGACCTTTGAACAATATTTCAGTAATTTAAGTATTGCATTGACAAAAACACGAAAGGTACTTTCCTGTCATTTAAATCAAAAATCCGGCTTCAATGCGGTCATCTCCGACCGCGGAACTCTTGTTAGCATTTTGGGGGCTTATGTCAAGTCTCTATGCTGAGAATGCTCCATTGCCTTTTTGGTAGTGTTGTCAGTATTATGGTTGTTTACATAGACGGCTTTAATTGATCTGATGTTAAGTATTTGTTTGTATGATATGCTTTTATTTGAACAGTTAAATGGTGTATACGACTTATTTATGTAGCAATAATGTTCATGTTGTAACATGCTTTAGTCACTTCATCACGATGCATGTTCAGGTTTCCAGTTCAATTGGTTTTTGAACACTCAAATGTGATTATTTTAAAGTGCTAATGAAATGCAAATGAAGTGCTCAAACCGGTAACTGCAAAGATATGCAGTGAAAACTGTTCTTATCACAAAAAAAGCTATCTGCATTACTTTTCAACTATTCATGATATAGATTATATTTACTGCATTCAGTCAAAAATAATATTTTTGTATGAAAGATCATTGAAAGCAAGAGAAATACTACATGTACACAAAAGCGAGCTGTATTTTGTTAAGATTTTTAATATGTTAATTCTATGACAGAATTGACAAAAGTTGTGCCACATTGTTGATACAAACATAAGTGTAACTTAATACATTTTACCTCTATGAAACTTTTAATTTTTATTATTTAAGAATAAGCAAGCACAAGCATATTTTATTAACATACTAGCATACATAATACATATATTAACCTTTTTCGAGGAAAAATGTAAGTAATCTTACCAAAGACGCCATATGACCCAAGAACTTATAATTAACTTGCTTTTAATATTAGAGAACTAAAATATACAGAGGATGTTAAGTTTTCATTGTGATGCACATGATATGAGCTACGTTTTGTGGAAACTGGGTTTAATGTTTGTGTGTAAAGTGTCCTCAAAGACTGCACGGGCTAATCAGGGACAAAACTTTCCACCTAGACTGGACTTTTGCTAACAAGAGACTTCCTTAAAAATGCTGTAAAAGCAAAACTTGTTTTATCTGATTAGCCTGTGCAGAACGCTAATATTGAAAGACACTTTGTGCACAGGCAGTAAGCGGAGTTTTACAGAACTAGGCCTACATTATATTAAGATAATATCTGGAATGCGAGACAATTTATAGTTGATGCGCCTTTGTGTAAAATATTGTTTTAGTATTGTATTGACTTTATGAATAGCAAAGTCAGCAATTATAAGTGGAAATATTTTCCATACTCTTATATTTATCTATGTATTGCAATATTTAGCATAAGAACACATTTTGTTTAACATTGCTTGAAAAGTATTTAGAATTCAAAGAACACACCTTGAACAATATCATATTCAAAACATAGTTGCACATATGTGTTTTCTTATGTATGTATTTGTTTTTATTTTACTCTTATATGTATGATTTGTTAATTGTAATTGCTTTCACATAAGTCTTTCACTACTTGTGCCTTGATTAAATTGATTTCCTGATAAGATTTGAAATGTTCATTTTCATTGTGACTGTCATACAGATTTATGTCCTTTGAACTAATTAACGCTATCATTCAACCTTGAGGAGATTTTAATGGAACCACCTCTTTTCTGGTTTATTGCAATATTGAAGGCCTTAAAGCATTTTATGAAAGAAATAGACACGAATTTATAAGAACTTTTGCTAACGAGGAATATTTTTTGTACTTTTTTAAAATTAAAAATATGAATAGGCATATTTAACTTTTCTAAGGAATTCAGATAAGGTAAAATATCAAATATAGTGAATTCAAACAACACAGCCAACACTTAAAACTTGTAATTTTTGGGGCAAGGTAGGTAACTCACTAAAGAAATAATTAAATGTCTAGGAAACGAAGGAGTTAAGGGCAAGGGATGCTCCTCCCAAATATTTCATCTTAGGTAAGTGGCACTTACACCATACAGTCTGATGTCTGTGCTCTCCATGCATGTATAAAATTAAAATGAAAAAACGGGCCTAATGCATGTGCGAAAAGAGTTGTCCAAGATTAGCCTGTGCAGACCTTACAGGCTAATCAGGGACGACACTTTCTGCTGATATGGTATTTTGTATATTTTTGTTGTCATAAAAAATCATGTCAATAAGTAATTACCAAGAAATAGTGGATTTAATAAAGTTACTCATTGATGTCAGCCTTTTTCTAACAGTTTGAAAAAACGGGGCTTAATGCGTGTGCGTAGGTTTAAAGAAAGTCTCTTCTAATCGAGAATCCAATCAAGGCGGTAAGTGTCGTCCTTGATTAGCCTGTGTTTACTGGACAAGCTGATCACTGACAACACTTTATGTACATGCATTAAGACCGGTTTTTCCAGAACAAGGCTTATTTTCATGTTAGACTTATTATGACTATCCACCGAGTTTGAGACACAAAAGATAATTCACTTTCGATAATTGCTGTCACTTTGTTCATCAGACCTGTCGCATGTTTTTTACTGTTTGTTTTACAGGAGTTCAACACTGGACATGTGCAATTTAATGGTTGGATGTGTCACTTTCTACAATTCAGTGTTGTTTTTCTGAAGATTTCCGTTGAGGACAATCATTCGATGTGCTGAACTGTGAACTGCAGAAGGCTTTTGAAACTTGAGCAAGGATTCCAGAACCGATACCTTATGTTGACATATTTTTTACAAACTCTGAAAGAGAAGAGAAATTATTAATCACGCTATGTTTACAAAAATACAATATTACAGGTGTAATTGTTTTGCACTTATGGTTCGCAATTTTGATTTAATAATTAACTTTATAAATAATTTGGAGAAAAATTGATTGTAACTTGAACGGATTTCCAATAGCTTTTATGAATGCTACTAATTAAGACACTCCAAACATTAGTTACGATATGTATGCTAACACAATCTTCTGAACATATGTGTCTTGCTCTCAAAAAATTTGGGCTTAGTGCATGTGCCTAAAGTGTCATCCCAGATTAGCCTGTGCTATCCGCACAGGCTAATCAGGGACGACACTTTCCGCCTAAACTTGATTTTCGGTAAGGAGGGACTTCCTTGAAACTAAAAATACCATAAAACCGGAAAGTGTCGTCCCTGATCTGGTACGACACTTTACGCACATGCATTATGCCCAGTTTTCTCAGAACAAGACACGTATATAAATGAAGTATAAGGACATGCGCACCAACATAATTTACTTGTCCGTTTCCCTTGGGATCTGCCACTCGGCAAAGTTCGCTGATTTCCGTGGCGTTGAGTTTTTCTCCAAGGTCTGTGAGCACGTGACGAAGATGATGAATGCTTATGAACCCGTTGTTAGCATGGTCAAACACTCGGAACGCGTTGATAAGCTCTTCTTGAGAATCCGGCGCCTTCACTTTGCGAATCATCATGGTTAGAAATTCGGGAAATTCAATCGTACCACTCTCTGAAAGTTTTTGGTAAATTATTGAAAATTAATTTGCTGTCTGTAAATGTGTTTATACTAGTACAACACATATGAAGATTGTGTTATGTTAAGCTATTACAATAGCATAAGAAAGTATTGGTATCGGAATCTCTCATTTCACCATATATATTGTATGATCCCCCCCCCCTTAGAACTTAATCCATGAAAGATTTTCGCGTTCTTTCGGTAAATTCGATAATTAGTCAACGAACAGTTTGGTTGTGATATGTGTCAAATTCTGGATCAGTTACGTTAAAAATGTTCTTCATTTGAGCCGCGCTCTATGATATCGGATCTTAGTGCATGTGCTTAAAGTTTCGTCCCAGCTTAACTTGTGCAGTCCACACATGCTGATCAGGGACGACACCTGCTTTTGTGCATTTTTTTCATTTAAAGGAAGGCTCTTCTTAGAAAAAATATTTTTATAACGAAACTGTTGTCATTTATTAGCCTATGTAGACTGTACAACCTAATCTGGGACGACACTATACGCACATGCAGTTAGCCCCGTTTCCTCACATTGCGGCTCATACATGCATAAATAAATCGGGCCAATCCGGACCCCTGTCCCTCGCCTACCGTCGTCATCGACCTCTCTAATCATATCATGAAGCTCTTCGTCGGAAGGATTCTTGCCCAGCGATCTCAGCACAGTCTTCAGATCATCCACGTTAATGCTTCCCTTTCCCTCTCTGTCAAACAGACCGAACGCCTCTCGAAAATCTACAAATAAGTCGCGTTCCGAGAAAACTGTGCTTAATGCATGTGCGTAAATTGTCGTCCCATATTAGCCTCTGCAGTCCGCACAGGCTAATCAGGGACGACACTTCCGCTTTTATGACATTTTTCGTTTAAATGAAGTCTCTTCTAAGCAAAAATCCAGTTTAGGCGGAAAGTGTCGTCCCTGATTAGCCTGTGTGGACTGCACAGGCTCTCTGGGACGACACTTTACGCACATGCATTATGCCCAGTTTTCTCTCAGAACACGACTCAAATAATACTGTTTACACGGTACTTGTTCAACAAAACCAACATTTGCCGAAAGTGCAACTACTGTATATAATTTTAATTTTTTTACGCGGCAGTTCTCCATTGTCAATGTGATCAACTCTTTCCCGCAAAATCACGAATCTTGTGATAAGTGTTTACATTTGAATAAGTCTGAATAATCAAAATATATGATTTCATTTATATATTTATGAATACTTATATTTATGCATTTTATGTGCGTCCGTGTTTTTTTCGTTGTACCTGGAAGTCATAACAATTTACATGGTCATATTTATATTGTCGAGCTGACCCCACTGTAATTAACAATTGAAAAATACAAAATGTATACACTTGCGACGAAACACTTGTAATTGACATCAGACGAAACCAACATAGTGTGCATATCGAAAACGGACAATACAAGAAACAACTTTTTAACATTTTAGACCGATTTGTTCAAACAACACTGCATAATTCATTCGATTCATTATTGAGATTAAAAAAAAAAGTTACCATTATATTTGTTTTCCAGATCCCCACAGCTTTGGACAAACCTTTGTAGTGAATACATGGTACATGGTAATTTTGCTTAATTGTAATCATAGTAAATACGGTATTTGAAATATTCGTTTTTCGTTAAGAATTTTTAATTGGTCAGTTTCGTTTGTTCCTCAAGATTAGCGTTTTTCCTTCTCCAAAATCTAGCCTAGTGTTGAGTACCGGTAAGTGTATTCTTTATAAACAATGAGGATCATTTTACTTTGAATAAAACTTAAATGCGACCTAAGGGTTGAAAACGGATGACCAAAGGAACGGGCATCAAATGAAGTGCCTATAATCTAGTAGTAGTGGATGCTTTGTTGCTGTCATACGGTAAGAGTCTATTTATCCCAGATAAAGCGTCACTTTTCATCTTTTAATGCATGCCTCAATTGACTCAATCGTAATGAAAATTGATAAGAATGTTTAATCTGAGTAACGTGCGTCTAAAAACTTAATCAGAAGCTCTAATGTTAGACAAACATTGTTTCCACTCTAGAGCCTGAACTTTTACAATTGAATTAAGTATCGTGTAAAGTTTTGCACCTCCCTGTATTTTTCGAGTTTTTTCGCCATAACCGTATTTTTGGCCTCCTTCAAAAAGTTACATTTTATGAACTTGTATCATGCTTAATTTAAACGGTAATTCTGCTATAGGGATTTAACTGTAAAAACGTGTTAACCAGCATGTGAACGTGCGCACCCTCAAGTTTTTTCTCCGTAATAAATTGAGTTTTAAACAAAAACAGAATATGGTGTTATTTGTGTCCTTCGGAAACATCTAGTAACTAGTATCAATCAATGTATATCGTTACTGAAAATATATCAATAACTCATAAACAGCATTTGTTTGGCGTACCTACGAATTCTGTTCTGACTTAAAAAAATATACTATGCACTGTCAGCATATTTTCGCTGATGGTATTCTGATTCGATCCGGCGATGTGTGGTATAAAAATCCATAAAGCATAGTTGTTCCCTTTATTATCCATTATGGACATTCATCGTTCAAACCGACACACAAGCTTTCGAACATATATATATATGATCTATATATCAGGCTAATTTGGGAAGAAACTTTACGCACATAATATATTGAGTCGTGTTCTGAGAAAACCGGGCACAATGCATGTGCGTAAAGTGTCGTCCCAGATTAGCCTGTGCAGTCCGCACAGGCTAATCAGGGACGACACTTTCCGCTTTAATGATATTTTTCGTTTAAAGGAAGTCCCTTTTTACCGAAAATCTAGTAAAAGCGGAAAGTGTCGTCCCTGATTAGCCTGTGCTGACTGCACAGGCTAATCTGGGACGACACTTTACGCACATGCATTATGCCCGGTTTTCTCAAAACACGACTCACATATATATATGAGTCTGGCTATATGAAACATGGTTCAATGCATGTGCGTAAAGTGTCTTCCCAAATTCGCCTGTGGCTCATATGCTACCTTGAACCTGCTCTTCTGTCAGATGGAAATCATCCGTAGAAACCTCGTACTAGAGGACAAAACAAGAATACATTTGGTTTCATTTTGAAAATACAGAAATAGTCATGAAGTTAAATTAGTTGTATCCATATAGCGCTTTATGTATGTGATAACTGGACACACTGGTACGTGTGAAATAAATGAAATTGTTCACGAATTGGCTAAAACAATAAGTTGTGATTGAAATATTTACTGTATCTTTTGACTGCCAAATATTGTATTTGTTAAATCCATTATGAGCGCGTATCGATTGATTTAGCGAAGAAAAACTCGTCGTAATGTTCTGTGTGTGTATGCTACTAACAAGTATGATGTGCCAAACAGCGAACATAAGTTAATCAACATATTCCTATATTAACTACTGTTATTCAACTTGTGATTTTATTTATAACGTATGATATTAATTGTACATCGACATAAGACACTCAACATGACGTGTGCATGTCTTAAATTATAATTATTTAAACCGGTTTATGATATAAATAAACTTATCAAAAACTTATTTGCACAAACTTATTATTGCAAACACAAACTCACCATAGACATGTTAGTTCCGTGTATTTCATCGGCACTATAGGCTTTTAATTGAATACATGTCCTAGTATTGTATAAGGCACACACAGCGCATTGTCTGTACTAATATCGATGAGCATTGAATTGAGCCTCGATGGTTTGAATTGAGACGGTCCAGTTAGTTTGTCATTTGATATACTGGCTGCAAACCAATCAAGGCGGTGCGTCATGAAGGGTTTGTTAAAGATGATCATCTGTGAACTCAGTCGACTCAAACGATCGAATGTATAAATGAGTCGTGCTCTGCGAAAACTGGGCTTAATGCATGTGCGTAAAGTGTCGTCCCAGATTAGCCTGTGCAGTCCATACAGGCTAATCAGGGACGACACTTTCCGCTTTTATGGTATTTTTAGTTTCAAGGAAGTCCCTCCTTACCGAAAATCAACTTTTGGCGGAAAGTGTCGTCCCTGATTAGCCTGTGAGGAATGCACAGGCTAATCTGGGATGACACTTGACGCACATACACTGAGCCCAGTTTTCTCAGAACAAGGCTCAATTATAATTTCACTTACATAAAACACAAGGATCGTATATACTATTTAAGCCTCGCTCTTGGAAACCCGGGCTTAACTCACATGCCTTGAGTGTCGTCCTAAATTAGCATTTGCAGTCAGCAAATGTCACTATCATCAAGAAGTGGATTTTCATTTAGAAGAGGCATTTAGAAGAAACGAACTGTGCGGACTTCTCATGCTGATCTGTAACGACACTTTGCGCATATACGTTAAGCGCCGTTTTCCCAGAGCGAGGTTCATTTACGGTGTGGTTTGATGATCAAGGAGTTTCATCTT
The DNA here is from genome assembly GCF_020536995.1 of Dreissena polymorpha. Lineage (NCBI taxonomy): Eukaryota > Metazoa > Mollusca > Bivalvia > Myida > Dreissenidae > Dreissena > Dreissena polymorpha. Next base: position 89,450,908 of record NC_068357.1, on the reverse strand, counting down.
TAGTCAGAATCCATGAGGGCGCACGCAACTAATGTGTTTTCGATAGCTTATAAAATGCTTTTACTTTAAGTATCAGAAATAGGAGAAGACCCTTAGTGCAACACTTTGAAGATTAAAAATTAAAACTAAGTTTGGTATTTTCGGCTAGGTTTGAGTACTTATCTTGTACCTTTATAGGCCGTTATTTGGTAGTTTTAATATAACATGTACAATTAAGCGTACTTAACGTACTATAGATGTGTATGTGTATGTATATATAGAAAACCTAAGGACTTAATAATGTGTAACAGTACAGGAAACTTAAGCGAGATCAGTTGTCAAAAATTTACACGCTTGATAACACGCGGTGTGATTTTTTAAATTCTTTGACGGAAGAAATATTAATCCCAAAATAATTTAGTAATTCGTGCTTGAATATTGGTAGAATACTCATGCCAATGTTACTACATGTTGAACAAGCTAAACGTCCCAAATCGAAACTTTATGATGCGCTTTTGATAATGGACCATTGACTTCTGGATTATGTTGTCGCAGCTGCCGTTATATGACAGACACAGGTGGAGTTGTCACGGTGTTCTTTTTTAAATTTAGACAAGCTTAGATCTGGACGACACGTTTACAAGAAATATGCTATTAACTCTGATAGGGATTGCCCCATTTACTATAAAGAAGTAGCGTTTGTGTTAACTAACTTCGTCTGGTTTACATCATCATAACAATGAAAAGCTTCTCTTAATATACTATATTTAGCAAGAAACGCACGTAGATATAAATCCATAAATTCAAAGCGTTTCAAAATAAAGTAGCATGCACCCACACAAGTCAAATAACACAACCTAATATGAATACACAGAGATAAAATAGCGGTCCGTCGAAGAAATCTTGAATCAATCAAAAATTAGAGACCATCGAGTTTGGGTGATTCGGGTTCGACATCATCAGTTATTTTTGCTGTTTAATTTCTTCGTAAAGGACCGTTGGTAAATTTTCTTGCAGTCTTTCGTCAAATGTGGACGTGCAACGAAAGAACAAAGCCATGCAAACCGCACGTTGTTTTTATTGTTCATGCCCAGCCTACTGCGTGGTTATAATTGGAAGTACCGGTACTTTGATATTTCTTGACTGAAAGAGAAATATATTTTAGAATAAAATTATATGTGTACATATTAATGATTATTTAATGATACTTGTAAAATAAATATGTATCACCCATTTTTCTGGACTCCTTCATAGAATGTAAAACATTTAATATAGCATGTAGTTAAAAAGAAATGTATCTGTTTAAAGGTATATTAATCAACACTGCCACGTAGACAATTTTCATTGTCTCGATTCTCTAACTACTTTCACAGTAAACCCATTTATGCCTAGTGGACTCTCCCATCCTTATAAATTGGATTAATTTATTTCCAAAATTAGGGGTGCCTAGTATAATTCTTTCTATATTTAGAATATTTCTTACAGAAACTATTTTAAGCAAACAGCGCAGACCCTGATGAGACGCCGCATTATGCGGCGTCTCATCTGGGTCTACGCTGTTTGCTAAGGCCTTTTTATAGACGCTAGGCATAAATGGGTTAATCACGTCTTCCTTTAATGTTATAAAACCTCTCAACAAAGACCATTAACTGCCTAATATTGTTTACCTCTTTGAGACGTTTGCACGTTGCACAACAGTTCGTGAGCGGGTAGGAGTTGCACCAGTAGTCGGGATTCTTGTTCACACCCCAGACATTCGGGCCGACTATTTCCAGGGCGCTACACTCAACAGACCCGTCTGCGATCCATATGTGTCGGTCAACGCATGCTTCTGTGGGGACATGTCTTGCTGGAACCGTAGTTAAATGTTATAAAGTGTTGAAAAAATATATTTTGTAAATGAACAGATTTAAATTCAAGTGTTAATGTACGTGGAATGATATGGACTATACGGTAAACGTAAAAGAATAATAATAATGGGGAATATGTTGTAGGTTATTTCTACATTTGTATTCTGACCATTTCGTTCATAACCGCGTGATGGTAAACAACATTGATTTCAACAGTTAATAGTATGGGCTGTTGGGATAAACGTCTGATAATTAAAATTGAGTCGTGCTCTGTGAAAAGGGGGTTTAATGCATGTGCGTACAGTTTCGTCCCAGATTAGCCTGTGCACAAGCTAATCAGGGACGACACTTTCCGCCTTAAATGGATTTTTGCTAAGAAGAGACTTTCTTGAAACGAAAAATATCATGAAAGCGGAAAGTGTCGTCACTGATTAGCCTGTTTAGACTGCACAGGCTAATCTGGGACGACACTTTACGCACATGCATTAAACCCCCTTTTCATAGAGCACGGCCCATTTGTATTTGTGGTAAACGTTCACGAAGGATTATGCACTGCATAATAAGCGCACGTGAAATCACGTAAGAGACAGCGGTGTTTAACGTGCGTTAATTAATATTGAATGTATGATAAACGTACACATTAAATTTGGAAAATTGAATAACAACTAAAACGTGAATTATATTGACTGTTTGATTCATTAATGCGTAACAAAAAGTGAACGGGGTGCAAACGCACGTTATTCATATAGACTGTAGGATAAACGTCACACATTCATATGGATTGCGACATGAACGTATGTTAATTAATAATGGAGTGTACGACAAAGTTCATCAACAATGTAAATTTGTTGTACAAAGCACGTAAATAACTATGTGCTGTTATATTTGTATATGTATAATTAAAAAAATGATTTTTTATTTAAATTATTTGTGTTTACTTATGTTATTCAATAAGAACTGTATATGAATTAAATTAGTTGAGGTTCAAGCACATGATGGCTAATGTCATTAATTAATGTGATCTGTGATAAAAAAGTATGTAGAATTATATGGATTGTGGATTCTACGTCATGAACTAATATTGCATGTGACGTTAACGTTCATGAAATAATATTGAGTGAGCTTATAACGTTGCGTTTTGTCGACTGAAGGGCTATTAATACATATAAACTGAAGTGAAACGTAAACGTATAAAATATGCATGTAATGGACTGCACGTTTAACGTATGCGACGATATTCTTCGGAATATTTAGTCTAGGGAGCGTCTCAAAATACATGTGTTGTCTTACATACAATGTCAACTTAAGCCCATAAGTATTCAGCTGTCATACGGCATTATAATACGGATTATTTGTTGACACGCTATCGTACAACTTGTCGAACAATTTGTACATTATTAAAGTCACGTTTTGTCATGAAGCCGTATTTCTCGATCGCGTTTTGCTGTAATCCCCAAATGTAACAGCTTGTTTAACCAATGTTTATGCATTTGTCAAAATGTATTAATACAACAAATATTGTTGCATTCTACTACTGCTACTGCTTCTGGTGCTGGTGCTGCTCCTGCTCCTCCGCCTACTCCTCCTACTCCTACTCCTCCTACTCGCTACTACTACTACTATTACTACTACTACTACTACTACTCATACTACTACTACTACTACTACTGCTACTACTACTACTACTACTACTACTACTACTACTACTACTACTACTACTACTACTACTACTACTCCTCCTCCTCCTCCTACTACTACTACTACTACTACTACTACTCCTCCTCCTCCTCCTCCTCCTCCTACTACTACTACTACTACTACTACTACTACTACTACTACTACTACTACTACTACTACTACTACTACTACTACTCCTACTACTACTACTACTACTACTACTACTCATACTACTACTACTACTACTACTACTACTACTACTACGACTACCTACTACTACTACTACTACTACTACTACTACTACTACTACTACTACTACTACTACTACTACTACTACTCCTACTACTACTCCTACTACTACTACTACTACTACTACTACTACTTCTACTACTACTACTACTACTCCTCCTACTACTACTACTACTACTACTACTACTACTACTACTACTACTACTACTACTACTCATACTACTTACTACTACTTGCATTCTACTACTGCTACTGCTTCTGGTGCTGGTGCTGCTCCTGCTCCTCCGCCCTACCCCTCCTTCTCCTCCACCTCCTACTACTACGACGACTACGACGACTACTACGACTACGACGACGACTACGACGACGACGACGACTACTACGACGACGCAGACTACTACTACTAGACTACGACTACGACGACGACGACTACGACGACCGCCGCCTCCTACTAGACTACTACGACTACTACGACGACTCCTCCTCCGCTCCGACGACTACTCTACGACTACGACGACGACTACTACGACTAGACTACGCTACTACGACGACGACTACTACTACTACTAGACTCCTCCTCCTACTACGACTACTACTACGACTACGACGAGACTACGAACTACGACTACGACTACTACTACTACGACGACGACGACGACGACGAGGACTACTACTACGCCGCCGCCGCCGACGACTACGACGACTACTACGACGACTACGACGACGACGCAACTACTACTACGACTACTACGACGACGACTACTACGACTACGACTACGACGACGACTACGACGAGACGACGACGACGACTACGCAACTGACGACGAACTACTACGACGACTAACTACGACTTCGGGGGGCGACGAACGACGACGACGACGACGACGACGACAAACTACGAAGACGACGAGACGACGAGGGACTACTAAAACTACTACGACTACTACTACTACTACGACTACTACTACTACTACTCCTACGCCGACTCCTACTAGACTACTACTACTACTACTACTACTACTCCCCGCCTCCGCCGACGATACTACTACTACGACTACTACTACGGCTTCTACTACTACGACTTCGACGATACACTACGACTACTACTACTACTACTACTGACTACTACTACTACTACTACTACTACTACTACTACTACTACTACTACGACTACTACTACTACTACTACTACTACTTACTACTACTACTATCTACTACTACTACTACTACTATACTACTACTCTACTACTTAAGCTGAAATGCAGCTAAACCAAATGTTTTTGTTAATAAAATGAATACACAAATCATAACAAATAACAACAAGAAGGACAACATTTCGATTTTCTGACAATCAAACATATGGTTTTACATTTTTTTACATTTAAAGTGCGGTTCACAATTCCTTCATTTGATAGAATGCCAAATCGTTCACAATACCTGAAATCAAACTGCTCCATCCCATAACAATCATCACAACTACAAGTAAAGTTTTCATCCTCAATTCTAGTCGTTCACTTCTGCTAGCGTAAACACGGTGACGTTAAAGCAATATTTGGCACGTTTATATACGTTGCGAGGCGTATAAGTTATACATAATTTATATCTCCGTAAATAAGCTTTGCCCAGGGACACAAATGTTGCAAAATATTTTGTGTGTGTTTTTTTACGACAAACCTATATTTATTGTTTTAGTCATATGCTACCGGTTTTATCGCGGCTAACGTCACTACACCAACTTGTCATGTTTTGCTAATAATTTAATAAGATTAGAAGCACGTACAGTCTTTGACATGTATTCATTTACTAAAATTGTTCTCTATTTTATCGACTACCACATATGTATGTGTTGGGTGGAGAATGGTTTCAATTAACAAATAATACTATAGGATATTTGAAGTAATCAACTTATTTATTTTGTTATCTCCGGAATACTTGGGTACTTAAACGCGATGGGTGTATATCTTCAGGGACTTGTTCACAGTTTGCCAAAATGAAGTGTCCACCTTTATGTTACATATTCAACATTTCCACATAAAAAATATAAATAAACAATGTGCATCAGTGAGCGAAATAACACGTATGATATAGACTCAAACTGAGAATACATTTTCGTTCACGAATAATAATCGTTAGAAATTGATAAAATTATGATTCGTTCCAAATGCGAAACGATTGAATAAATTTGGAGAGTTCTTTTGTTTTTTGTTACATTTTGTGATGTTACATGGGTTGCTGATATGCAGTATAAAATATACCGTAAACATTATACGCGAAGGAAGCCGAGTGGTTTAAGCGCTTGCCTTTTAAGACAGACAGACAGACAGACAGACAGACAGACAGACAGACAGACAGACAGACAGACAGACAGACAGACAGACAGACAGACAGACAGACAGACAGACAGACAGACAGACAGACAGAACAGACAGACAGACAGACAGACAGACAGACAGACAGACAGACAGACAGACAGACAGACAGACAGACAGACAGACAGACAGACAGACAGGACAGACAGACAGACAGACAGACAGACAGACAGACAGACAGACAGACAGACAGACAGACAGACAGACAGACAGACAGACAGACAGACAGACAGACAGACAGACAGACAGACAGACAGACAGACAGACAGACAGACAGACAGACAGACAGACAGACAGACAGACAGACCAGACAGACAGACAGACAGACAGACAGACAGACAGACAGTTATCCAGACTTATACATAAGTACATCGTCTTATACACACATATACACATTATTCTCTTTAATATAAAGGTCAGTGGTTCGAGCCCAGATCAGGTAAGTACAGGTTAATCAGACAACCTGCTACGTGTACCACGTATTATAGTACCAACCTTTTCCGTGGTCGGGCTGTCGGCGACTAAACCCGGCTCCCCCATTATGGGCTCACGATAATTCGGACTCCATGGTGAGGAGGGTATCTGGTTAACCCAGCAGCGCGAAGATTAAGAGCTGAAAAAAGGGCGGATAAACACTTGGAGTGTCAACGGCCAACACAGGGGCAATGAGCAGGACATACATGTACAGGGAAAGTACGAAACCCTCGCTCCACACTAGTCCAGGGGAGCACATTATACAAGTGCGAGTACCCATTCAGTCTTCCTGCCAGGGGTAACGGTCCTGCTGCCTTGCATGTTAGGTTTTGGCTAAACGAAGGCTAAAGGAGACAATATCTATTTCGAATCCGGAGCCGGAGTCTTTAAGGCGGTCTGATATTGGCTACAACGTCATTCTGGCCAATTCTTGCGACGCTGCTGGTGCAAAGATGTATTGGCTTCGCCTTGCCATTGGACTTACCAGCTTGCGTGGACGGGGGGATGCTGTATGGACAACAGCTGACCCTCCATACCATCCTGCCCAGGCTTGCGCCCCGGAGAGGTCACTCCAGCTACAAAGGGTTGACAAAACACGGGAGGCAGCAGTTATATGCAGTATAAAACATTTGTTCCAGTGGTTTTGAGCTTGGCGCCAGGGGCAACTTCCGACGGTGGGAGAAATCACAATGTCCTTTTTAACAGCTTCCGCCTGCTTTAAGCTGTGCAGCCCCCAGCCAGTAAGATGATGTCCCGCCACAGTCCGTCTGCCTTACTGTGTGCGTAATGGTTCAGGGAACTCAAATACCTGACAAGTTGACTGCGATTAGTGCACCAAGCAATAGATCAAAAAGGAAATCCTTTGCCCTTAAACTGGGCACCTGGAATGTAAGACCACTGACTTCAGGATTATCGCTTGACATCCAGATCATCAGTGATGCCCGAAAGTCATCAGTTATCAACGATGAACTTGTGGGACTTCAGGTCGACCTCGCTTCACTTCTGGAGACGCGGCTTGCTGATTCTTGAACCCTTAGAGAAAAGGACTTTACATTATTCTGGCAAATGAAAGAGTGCTGAAGACACCAGAGAATACGGCGTTGTATTTGCTATCCGAAATCCTCTGCTGAGGATGATAGAACCATGCCCAATGAGAGCATAACGACTGTTATCACTCCGCATCCACACCACCTCTCGACCAGTAAAACCTGATCAGTGTCTATGCACCACCACTCAGTTCTACAAAGCTATCCCAGGGCGAGTTCTGAAGCCAGCTAGACTCGCTTATAAACAGGATTCCAGATTGGTAAATTAAACCAACACATTTTTCGAGAGCGTGTCAAATAAGCATTAAGCTTTCTATGCAATCGGGCTAATGTAAGTTTAAAACTAAGAGCAGCTGGTACTGCAGGGTGACTTAATTCCAGAGTGGGCGCCAACACAATTGGTCCCCATTTCTTGGAAAAGTTTTAGTTGGAAAGATGAATGAGAATGAGCAGCGACTCGTGGAGCTATGCTCATATGAAAACCTCAGCATCACCAATTGTTTCTTCCAGACTAAACAACAACGTAAAGTATCTTGGAGACACCCAAACACTGGCACTAGATCGATCTGCCCTGAAATATTTCCCCCTTACCTTTTACAGTGCTTACTGCGACAACGACTACTCAATGGTTGGCTTCAAGGTCATGAGGATTGAGCCTTAAAAGGTTCACTGCCCTAGGCCTGAGGGCGAACCTCGTATTGATGTGAGCAAGACCTCCTTCCCCGACTAGGTTGTGCAGTTTACCCAAGCCCTTTCAGAGGTATTCCACACAGACCCTCCTGATAGCACAGCCAAAGAACGATGTGATCACATCAGATAGACAGTACACAGCACTGCCATGAAAGTATTTGGAAAGAGGAAGACTAAAAACAGCGATCGATTTGAGGCCTACACACTCACTCCGGCGGTAGAAGAGCGCCTGAAAACCAGAATACAAGCGCTCCCCTAGCCGAGGAACACACAGGCGTACAGGTCTGCAAAATGGTGCAGTGTGAAGACTAGCAATGAGATGCGCAAATGACCACTTGCCTCATCTCTGTCAGAGCATCAGGCTATCGGCCGATACTGGAAACATTAGGGGCATGTATGATGGCATCAAGAAAACCATGGGCCCCGCCATGAAGACCACTTCTCCACTGAGGTCTGTCACTGGCGAGACCATCCACGACAAGGGCAAGAAGCTGGCAACTCGGAGGGTCAATATCTGGGAGATTATTACAAGTATAAAATACATATTACATACGGGAATCTATTAGGATTAACACAATGGAATATATTCGTATTACTATACAAGACGTACATCATGCATTTAACTGATGAATTATTCGTAGTACCCGGTAGTAGTTGTAGTAATACAAGGGTATGTCGATCTAGCATTTTTGCTATGCGCGGGTTATTTCCCCATTTAATTACGGATTTTTAGTGAGAGAAAGATTCGAACGTGTGTGAAATATTTGTCTTTGTATCATATGTAAAAGTTTATTTAGCGAATATGCAAACACGATGGGACACTCAACTTGAAAGGATCGGCACGGATATGTGACGTTGTGGCTAGTGGAAACAAACCATTTTTTACTCCTAAGCTTTTTCTATCGCATTAATTGCTCTTGTAGTTGATATATATGAATTAATTGCACACTGGCGGCGGATGTTGCTGCGCATTTGGGATTTAAAACGGTCGAAATTAAATTTATTCCATAAATCTGAAGTGCATGTTTTGTAGAAACGGCTATAGTTAAATGTAATTGACGTCTTTTGGAACATCTGGACGTGTAATATACATATTCAAGGCTTTGTCAATCGTTTGTTGTTTTTCATGTCCGATCTACCGCTTAGTTATAATGGGAAATACGCTCAAACATTTGAATGTCATAAAAAAACTATCTTTAATACATTTTAAAGCAAAATCAAAATACATGAAGTATTTTTTTTAATTCACTTCTTAAAATTAAATATAAAACTTTAAAAACACATAATGGAAAGTAATATTTTTGTCGTTTATTTACAACAAATACAAATGTATACAATACTTCATTGACATCAATAAAAAGTAGAAGGGACTCTTCTTCACTTGAAGTTTCCTGCCTGAAATAAAAAAATGTTAGAAAAATGTAGATTTAATTAGCAGTTTTTTAATTTATATTTTGTGATTATATAATAACATAAATTATTTATCTATTACTTTAACAATAACTTTTCCTACTAACTTACATGACGCATATTGTTACTTTACTTTTAAAGCGTCTTCTACTGTTTCTTTTTTTCTCCTTTGTTTGCAACTTAATCGTTTTTTTGCCGTTAAATCTTATCAATTGTTTTACTGGAAAAAATAATTAATATCGACTGCATAATTGTTATATTGTATTAATATAAATAAGGCATTTGTATGTATGTTTAACAAACATTATAAGATATATTTTTGAATGTAAATTATTGATTGATACATTCGAAAAAAATATATATCATCTAATTTGCTGGACTATGTTTAGAATATAAAACATATACTATGTAACATAAATTAAAAAGAAATGTTTTTGTTTACTGTTCATGTAACGCAAATATCAAAACTGACACGGGACACAATTTTCATAGCCAATACAAGCGAACTGCTCACGGATATTTATTTTTTGTCTTTATTTTGTTTTAATAAAACGCGTTATCTCAGACCATGACAAATGCAATGTTTATACCTCCCTGAGACGTTTGCACGTGGCACAACAGTACGTGAGCGGGTAGGAGTTGCACCAGTAGGCGGGTCTCTTGTGCACGCCCGCCGTGCTGGCTATTTCCAGGGCGCTACATTCAACAGACCCGTCTCCGAGCCAGATGTGTCGGTCCACGCATGTGTCGGTAGTAACATTTTGTGCTGGAAATGTAGGTAAAAGTGATAAAGTTTTGAACATATAATTTTTGACAATGAACATTTAATAACGGCTGATGTCCGCATGTTGTCATGTAATGTTAGAGCGTTTTTATCCCCTCGAATGTGACATCAAACCAAGGCGAAATCGCAGGAACGTGCAAACTCTGTATGCCATATGGGCAACACGGTAAACGTGAGAAAAGGTACATAAATGTAGACTGTAAGATAAACATGCGGAAACTAAAATGGAAGATGAGGCAACGTCGTTTATAAACATAAACTACGGTGTATGAATTAAACTGGTCTGAGGTAAAAGCAAGTGATGGCTTAAGTCTTGAATTAGAGACGACTGTGCAAAATTTGTAAACTACAATGGATTGTGGTGTGTGGGCCTACATGATAAATACATTTTGAGTGTGACGTTAACGTTCGTGAATTATTGCTGAGTGTTCTACCACGTGCTGTGTACGCTGTGTTTTATTGACCATAGTTTAACGTATAAGAGTTTATATTCTCCAATGTATATTGTCATTAACAAAAACGCCAAGGGCGCGATTGAGAATATATTTGTTTTCTTACAACTTAACCATTAAAATGATTTGTTGCTCAATGGCATTGCAATACGAATTGTTCGTTGCCACGCTATCGTACAACTTGTTGAACAGTGTATACGTTGTTAAAGTCACGTTTCAACATAAATGTATCCCTAATGCGCTAATTAAAACATTTTACGTATGGTGTGCGCGCATAATAATGATATTAATCCAAGTTTCAAGCACGTTAACGATTTATGAAATTGTTTATAAAGTTTGTGCGATGTACAACACTGAGTATTCAAATTGTGAAAATATTCTTATTTTCGACGACTATCTCCTGATTCCTCGGCTAGATTATTGTATCGTCAATTAAAAACTTCCGGATTTGATTTGATAACGGTTTGAATCAAGTTTTTGTTTTTATCATTTTTCCACAAAAGACACGAGAATTGATGTCGATGGTAACAGGTATTATGTTTTTATGATGTTTTAGATTGATAGATATACTTGAGACTAGTTTTATATGTTGTCTGCCTTTACCAGGATGAATTTTGAGCTGTACGTATTTACTCATAAAAGCTTAAAGCATTCAAGAAGAATTAATGTATTTTGAAATAAAAAATACTCAACAAATATTAGTATTGGTTTATAAACAATGTTAGTGCATTATCTTTAGTATCATAACTCTTTGCATACTTCTTATAGTTCATATATACAATATAATGATAACTATATGTTAATACCCACTCGTTGTGGCCCATTTAATGCGATTATCGTGTATTCCACGTTATTTTTAGACATTAATGCATTTTAATAAACTGAATATTAATAATGTTGAATGCAATGTCGACGAGAAGATGTTTATGAGTATTTGTGTCTACCTTGGCACGGATTAGCGGGGTACCAACTAGCATCATTGCCACACGTGACCGTCATCTGCAGTTGCGTGTATCCCGGCTGACAACTGAAACCGCACGTGGAAACAGCATTCGGGTTGACGCAGCTTGTATCGAGGGAACCATACGGTATGGCGTTCGCGCTGGTCATGCAGACTGGTGTTGTCGTTTTTGTCGTTGTTGTTGTTGCTGTTGTTGTTGTCATGGCTATAGACCGGAGTTGTTCGTAATTATATTAGTTTACATACTATAATGCCTTTATAATAATGACTTAGTCATGCAGACTGGTGTTGTCGTTGTTGTTGTTGCTGTTGTTGTTGTCATGGCTATAGACCGGAGTTGTTCGTAATTATATTAGTTAACATACTATAATGCCTTTATAATAATGACTTACTCCATGTATTCATTTAAGGAAACCGTTAAAGTGATCTTTTCACGCTTTGGTAAATTGACAAAATTGAAAAAAGTTGTTTCAGATTCGTACGTTTTCGTTTTAGTTATGATATTTGTGAGGAAACAGTAATACTGAACATTAACCATGCTCTAATATAGCCATTATATGCATCTTTTGACGATTTTAAAACCTAAAAATTATAAAGCGTTGCAACGCGAAACGATTGAATAATTTGGAGAGTTCTGTTTTTGTCGTTTAATTTTGTGAAACTACGAAGATTGCTTATATAAGGTATAAAATACGTCAAGAATGTGTATTCGGCGGAATAGCTCAGTAGGCTAAAACGTTAAAAAGGGGTCACTGGTTCGAAACCTGCTCCGGGCAATGTTATTTTCCTTTTTTTAATTTTTTTCTTGATTTTTTACTGGAGCTTTTACGATCCAATGTTTACATTTATCAATATAAAGCATTTAATGAATAAGTTAAAAAAATGCCAAAATCTGTGAAAAGGCCCCTTTAATTATGAATGTGAATGCAAGCTTGTTTTCAAGTATGATTTGCGTTCTGGAAAAAAACCCGGTTTATAATGCATGTGCACACAGTGTCGTCTCAGATAAGCCTGTGAAGTCCGAACAGGTTTCAGTTTTTATGGAATTTTTGGTTAACACGAAGTCTAATCAAAACGAAAATCCAGTCTAGGCGCCAAGTGTCGTCCCTGATAAGCCTGAGCGGATTGCACATGCTAATCTGTGACGACACTTTATGCACATGCATTATGCCCGGCTCACATAGACAGAATAAATGGTCAGCTGCTTTAAAATGATTGAAACATTATGACAGGTGATCATATATAAATGGCAACACAGTTCCCGTTTTCTTATTTCTTAATTAAGATTATAGTGTATTTTATAAATTAGACATTATATATTGAAACACACCGTTTCCATCTCCATAACCGAACAGTATATGAATGAGCTACTCATAGAACGAAAAATAAATAGAGTTGATACAATTTTGTACATACGTTGGCAAGCAATTCTTGGATACCAAAAGCTGTCGGTTCCACACACGACCTTCTCTGTAATCTTAGAGAACCCAACCTTACACGTGTAGTCACACGGCGTCCCCACCGCGTTCCCACATCCTGACGTGATATCTCCATTGGCAACACTTCCGTTATTGACTGGACATGTTGAAGTAGTAATCACTGTAAGCAAAACATTCGAATTGCAATCATGTAAAGTAGTGCAAATTCAAATAAAATAAAATAAAGTACTGTGTTTGATCAGCTAGATCACTTCAAACAGTTGAAGTGCAACATTTGCCCTGTACTATTTATTTCAATGATATAGTTCGCGTAGTTTTCTTTTTCAACATTCATGCTTTATAGTCTCAAATCCAGTACCCACATTACCAAGATCCACGTGAATTGTGATGATTAATCTAACCAACATCTTTTGTGAATGAAACACATGCACAAATCATTAATCATAAAAAATAACACACAAAAAAAACACAAAAACAAAACAAAAAACATAGTAATTTTCTTACCGTGAAACAAATGTGTTTTTTTTTTCAGTTATATACACATCAATTAAATACATTTGTACGTTTCAAAATTACTTGAACTGAAATTATACAATATATTCACAATACCTGTTATCACGCTGCAATCACATCCTATAAAAATCAGCACAGCAACGAGTAAAGCGTTCATCCTGAAGTTGAGTCGTTCACTTATGTTTAGGTAAACACGCTGACGTTAGCGTAGCAGTACGCACGTTTATGTACGTCTCAATCTGTTATTTACGTCACTAAATAATAAATACGTTTTACCTCTGGCCTTGCTTCATGAATAATATTTTACTTGGGCGCTAAACGTAGTTATATTGTGTTTAGTCATGGGCTACCTCTTTAATGTAGGCGAACGTGACGTTTTGTTACTCATTGAAGAAGATTAGCAACACGAACAACAGCAGTGTTTGAATATATTCATTATTCAAACGTTCTTTATGCAAACGACTAGCACATTCTCTGTTGTGCGAAACATTGAAATAAATGTTTAATACGTTGTGATTTTTAAGTAGGCACATTCTTCTTGTAGTCTGCGAAATGCTCGGATACATCAACACGGTTCATTGGTGTATATTTTCATAAGTGTTTATGTACGTTCATTCATGCGGACTGTTATAAAAACGAGTGTAAACTTGATAAAAGCATTACTAAATATCGAATACAAAAGAATGCGATGCTAAATTCTACATTATTTATGCGTGTTTTGTATCGGTGACATCTGTCGAGTAAACGTTAATTCGTTTAGTGTATTATTTCAAACCAATTGTGAATTAAAATAGCAAACTAAGTCTCAACAGATGCTGTTTTGTTTCCTCTAAAATATAAAAAGGTAGGTCGGCAAAACAGTTTTACGATGCACGGCTTATTTCCCAATTTCAATGAAAGAAACTTTATAACCTGTGTAAAATATGTTTCTTTGCTTTTATGCTTACTTGGCAAATATGATCGAGTGTTGCACACACGATAGAAAAACTCAAGCCGGAGTATATTTAGTAAGGGTCGGCTCGGAAACCACGTTCTGGTTTGTTGAAAGAAACAATATTTTACTTCCAAGCTTTTTTCATCGCAATACTTGCTCTTGTATTTTATTGTATTTGTTTTATTTACAAAAAACAGTTATGGATGGTGTTGCGCATATTGGAATGAAATGGGAAAACGACAAATGTTGACGAAGATGAACGATTAAACGTCCCTGAACATACTATCTAACTTTAATCGGGTTTTTAGTTGTTCGCTTGCGAACAACTAAGGTTAATATCATACGTTTCAAGCCAGTTTTCGTAACTCCGATAAAACTGATAACTGCTGCATCCGCGCCGAGAAAGAGTTGTATAATTTATACCAGAGTTTTGTGTTCTTCAACTATATTCATTTACAAATGGAAACATAATGTAAATAGCGTGTTAAATGGAATAATTTTTTTTTAACAGAGCGTATATAGAAAAGAATCAATAAACAATTTTAGAAATATACGTGTCGCGGAAGAGAATGTTTATGAATTATTAAAAAATTCCATTATCTGCTGCGTCTTAATCACGTGGTATTTTTGCTCAGCACAGGTCATTCATAATTCATAATCTGAGGCTATTAATATCGAGAGTCCAATACACTATCACGCATCTATTGCGTAACCTTGTGCTTGCTACTACAGCGGGGTTAAATTGTATATGTCTGGGAAACGTTCTTTTGTTCTCAACAGGTAGCGGCAATATCACATGTATTCTCAATTGCACGGGTGATAACAACGCAATAGTATAAGGTTAAGCTTGTTTATATTCACAGTTCTCAATTTATAACACGTTGAATATGAGTAACGAAAATGCTGACTTTGAAATAAAGTTTGAAAATTTTCCTTTCTAAATAATTAAATTGAAAACAAAAGTTAAACTATTGTTTGTGTGTTTTCACTTGTAAGTCGCACATTCACCGCATGAAATGTGTGTTATTATAGTCAAACCACACATTAGTGTTAGTAGATACAAACTATACTACGGGAGTTCACATCATATTTGTCCTCACATGGCTTATTATGAGTTTATTTCTACACCATCGAAATATGTCGTATGTTAATATCTAACACGCAGTTTTCCTTCGAAACATTCAAATCACACATTCATAGCCGCGTCATGCAAAAATTGGTCTTATGGCGTTTCGGCCAGCGTAGCTCAAGCCTAGCCTGTGCATTTGCGTAGTCTGGTTAGAGGCGATGCTGTCCGCTATAAAATCACTTATTTTTGTACGGTCTCATTATGTATCTCCTGACCAGAATGAGAGATGCGCAGGCTGGGTGGGCTTTAGCTATGATGGGCGCATAAGACCTATTTTCGCATGACGCGGGTCTTATTAAATCACATTGCGAGTTGTAAATGGCATGTTTTAGCACATTGCATTTCGATATAAAATTGAATTCAAAAAAGCAAATACAGCAAACTGGCAAATAAGGGGTAGCCTTTACAGGCGTTCATGAACGATTTCCAGACGTGCTGACCGAGTACGCAAACATTTGTGGTTAGCTTTTTAAACGATTTTCTCTTGACGTGACATTAAACTTTTTCGGAAGTTTTTTTTTTCTCATTTTGAAAGCAAATCCGTGTGTATTGATAGTCAATTATGTCTTCCCCTGACGATTTAGTGACCGAATACAGCCCCTGAAATTTTGCGAGATGGATTTTAACGCGTAATTGTATCTGGGCTACAATTTGTGTCTATGTGTCGTTTTAACACGCAGAGAGTAGTCCGAAAATTCCGTACATTGAACAGTGTTACATCCTTTACATTGCGCACAGACACAGTGATGCAGCGAAATTTCTAGGATTTCTCTCGAATCAGCCTATAAAATATTCGAAGGTATTCATTCGTGTCTGCTGGCGTTATGTAGAGATCATTTAAGGTGAAAAGCTTGGTAAAACAGCTATGCCGAAAAAGCGCGCGAGTGTTCTATACCGATGTGAAGGTAAGAGACTGGTTTACACCGTGTAATCTACTAGGGTAACAAGTAATGCATCAACAACAAAGTAAGGGTAAACAGCGTTGTCTTCAAGACTACCTACTTCGTGAGTAAAAACTAGTGCTCGCAAATTTATTTTTTTATTTATTTTCATCAATCATCCTATTGTATATTTTGATTTGTATATGGTGTCAAAAAAAAAGTTTTGTAACGGGAATCTCCATCATGAAATTATATTCTTTTTGTGATATGTATTCGATATTCCAACAATATTCATTTAATATGATGGCGATTGCAAATTTTATTTTATATTAACTGGTTCTCATTATGCCATTGTCATCATATTTTTAATGCTTTCAGAACGTCAAAAAAGAGACATGTTGATGTTATTTTGTCTAAGTTATCTCTATAACATACATATGGGGATAAACAGTGACAACACATATCGTTTTATATAAGCATTGACAGTTTATTCGAATAACCGCTATGCTGTAAACGTGTATATCTTTTGCTCGATCAAATTTAAGGGGGCATCGAACGGTTGGTGATGACTGACCTCGAAAATAAGGAGAGTTCAGACCGGCTGGAACCGAAAAATGTCTGGATGGCGCTTCTGTGATTTGATTTTAACCTTAAAGATCTTTCTCATGCAGGATTGTGCATTATTGCAAAGTGAATTCGCTAGGAATCGAGTTTATGTCGTCGCATTTAAATTCTGATTTCTGTAAAGGTGGCCGTCCGATGTCTGCACAGGCTTGGCCCGATACCTAAATGATAACTGAACATTTCTCAGTGTCTTTCCTGCCACTAGATGCCAACACGATCTTAATCGAAATAGGACGATGTTTTAAACATTTAAAATCTTCATCCGATTTACCCTTTCTCATTCAAAAGCAAATTTAAAATGCCTATGTGATTAACTCGCAGTTTGTTCAGGTTTTATGCTGTTTGCTGCTTATCAGTATCTAAGGGTTGGAAAGAAGCCTCTAAATTTGAATTTAGTAAGAAAGGTCTTTAATTTAATTTAACTTTCTATGGGACTACACATGCGTCAAAATACGTTCCTATAAAGTGGTAAAGGGTTAAATATGTACCACCACTTCATCTGTTGAGTTGTTCTAATGGCGTGTTGCACCTTTCTGAGATGTGATCAGGTGATATGGTAAGGTGTGAAACTTGATTGTTTAGACCATTTGTTGTCGGGATATTGAATTGGATGGATGTGTAGTTCACCTGATAAGGTAAATATGAAGTTGTGTTACCCTTGCTGTATCGGTGTGTGCTTTGCATTTGAGACGGTGCTTGTGAGAAAGATACGTTTTAAGAATGTGTTTTAGTTAATTGAAAATAAAACATAACTAAGATGTAAAACTAGTTGAAACAAAATAGTTTTAGGTGACTAATTTACCGCTCGAAGTATTTAAAAACATGACGATATTAATGAAAAGAAGTATAACCTAAATACAAATTTATATGTGTTTTGTATTCCCCATGAAAAATATAGGAATTAAACAATTCACATGTGCGTCTTAATGTGTATGTGTACTTTAACGGATCGTTTTGAACTTTCAACACTCTCAATTATCGTAAATGGAAGGTTTTCGCGCTGCAACTAATTTGGAATAAATATAGCATATTGCCAGTTGAAACACTTTTAAACTTTAATAAATAGATTTGGACACAAAATATTTGGGACAAATTCTTTGTCTGTATCCAATATACGTATGTGTGGTATCTCTAATGTGAAAATACTGAGCTCAAGCCGGGGATTGAACCCACGACCTCCAGAGGGGTAGTCCGACACTTTAACCACGTCGCTAAAGAGCTAGCCCAACAGCAAGGCTGTTGGAAGTGACCTTATTTCACTACACTCCTCCCCCTTTTAATGTTTCAAGGCCCAGACACGCCCGCTACAGCATGTCTTGCATCCGCATGGCCCTCCCAGAAACCCTTAAACAGCTCAGACCCATTCCCGCATTCACAGTTCTTTTTTGCCTCGTCGCCATTAATGTGAAAATACTGACCTCAAGACGGGGATTGAACCCACGACCTCCAGAGTGGTAGTCCGACACTTTAACCACGTCACTAAAGAGCTAGCACAACAGCAAGGCTGTTGGAAGTGACCTTATTTCACTACATCTCAAACATATTTTTGTTCAACAGCTGTCCGTGCATTGGTATAATGGCGGGAACTCTAAATGGGCTCCGATTCACCATGGCCAACCGCTGAAGGTCAAACCAGTCTGAAGTATGGACCGTCATCTCTGCCATTGCTGTGAATACAAAGATAAGTGATATCATTTTTAAAGGTCAAAGATGACGTTAGACAGGTACGCTTAAAGAGGTAATTGTGATGTGAGATTGTCGTTGACTTTCTTTCGTCAGCTTTACTGCTGTTGGTATGCAGACAGACAACACTGACCATTCGACTTGATTTATAGAGCTAGGACGTTTTAACATTGTTTGCGCTCAAACTCGGGCAAGGCTCCACAGTTAAAGCGAGGGACACACTTTTTTGCCCGCAAGCGTAAACACAGTGACGTGGGTCGATGGTGCGAAAGCGAGTCCGAGTCAGCGTAAACAGTGTTAAAACGCCTTAGCTCTGAAAATCAAGTTTAATCGATAGCGTGTTCGTTCTGTTTTCCAACAGCAATACTGTTTACCAAAGGCAGTAAGTAAGGTCTTGCATCGTTTTATCTCTTTTTTTCAGTGCAGCAGTATAACGTAAACTCTGATCTTTTGTTGCAAATGGACGTATTTTGATTTACCTATATATGCTAATACGTGTTTATGTTATTTATCTGCAACTTATTTGGAAAAAATATAGCACATGGTCATTTGGGACACTTTACAATTTAATCAATATATTTGGACAAAAAATATTGGCTATGTATTTTTGTCTATATCCAATATACGTCGTGGTGGTATCTCTAACATATGTTTGTTCAACAGCTGTCCGTGCATTAGGATACGGGCAGGAACTCTACATTGGCTCCGATACACCATGGCCAACCGCTGAAGGTCACCTATTCCAGACTAAAGTATGGACCGTCATCTCTGCCATTGCTGTGAATACAAAGATAAGTGATATCATTTTTAAAGGTCAAAGATGACGTTAGACAGGTATGCATAAAGAGATAATTGTGATGTGCGATTGTTTTTGACTTCCTTTGGTAAGCATTACTGCTGTTGGTTTGCTGACAGATAACACTATCCATTCGACTTGATTTATAGAGCTAGGACGTTTTAACATCGTTTACGCTCAAACTCGGGCAAGGCTCCTCAGTTTACAGATGGTGCGAAAGCGAGTCCGGTCAGCGTTAACACGCATTAGCTCTGAAAATCAAGTCTACCGGGGTAATCGATAGCGTGTTCGTTCTGTTTTCAGACAGCAATACTGTTTATCAAAGGCAGTAAGAAAGGTCGTGCATCATTTAATGTCTTTTTTTATTGCAGCCGTACAACGTTAACTCTGATCTTTTGTTGCAAATTGGCGTATCCTAATTTTTATCTATATGCTGGGAGAACTTAAAATCCTACCCTTTCTTCAGGTGAGTGGATTCGATTTAAGCTGTGATATGTATATATGTCATTTATACATCCTTTAATGGGCATAATGACAGCAAATTCAGTATCATGCTTTCAAATAATCTTTAAGTTGGCATTTATCTTAAGTAATTGATTAATCATATATCTCGTTATATATATGAGGAAACATATTTACTTTCATAATAGTTAAACTTCGTTCACCCTGACACTTTGTGGGAGTGAGAAATATATTGTTGGTATTGTTCATGTATTAAGTAGAGAGAATACAGCAATGGTTTTGCGCGTAAAATGCACACGTTTCTAGTTTTTGCATTTATACAAGGTGTGAATACATTGATCTACTTTTCAATGTGTATTCGGTGGAGTTAAGATATGGAGAAGGAGAAAAAAGCGCTAATTGTCGATTTTCAATAAAGTAGCGTTTAATTTAATTTTAGGTCAGTTTCCAGTTCGTGTCAGATGGGACCCTTACACGATCCGGTTCCACTGCTGGAGAATTATGGCGCAACGCTTACGGATGCCATGAAGATTCCTCAATTAAGCCGTTCCATTGAGGCTGAACATCGTTGCATATTAAAGAAATTGTAGCGAATTAATAATATTTTGTATATT
The DNA here is from genome assembly GCF_020536995.1 of Dreissena polymorpha. Taxonomy (NCBI): domain Eukaryota; kingdom Metazoa; phylum Mollusca; class Bivalvia; order Myida; family Dreissenidae; genus Dreissena; species Dreissena polymorpha. The sequence goes on along the minus strand of NC_068357.1, from coordinate 89,429,892 downwards.
TATGTGTAAGAAACCCCGTAAAATACAAACACACATGCCATATTTGTCCATGTATAATTACTATTTATAAGAAAATACTTTTGTTAAATTAACAAGGAAAATAATGATTTGAAAGATGGTGATGATGGCGATGGTGGTTGTGGAAATGGTGATGGTGCTGTTGATTGTTGTTATTGTAGGGGATGTGGTGATGGTAGTGATGATGTTGTTGGTGCGGTTATGATGGTGATGAATGTGATGGTGGTGGTGGTGATGGTGTTAGTGGTGTTTGTGATGATGGTGGAGATGGTTGTGGTAATAGTTGTGACGGTGGTGGTGATGCTTGTGATGGTGGTGGTGATAGTGGTTACGGTGGTGGTAATGGTGGTGGTGGTGATTGTTGTGTTGGTGATTGTAGATGTGGTATGTTGGTGATGATGGTGGTGATGGTGAAGGTGATGGTTGAGGTGTGATAGTTGTGATGGCTATGATGGTGTTTGTGATGACGGTGATGGTGGTAGTGATTGTGATGGAGGTGGTGATGTTGGTGGTGAAGGTGATGGAGGTGGTGATGGTGGTGATGGTGGTGGTGATGATGGTAGTAATGATTAAAGTGATTATGGTCGTGATAATGATGGTAATGGTGATGGTGGTGAAGGGGCGATGGTGGTGGTGATGGTGATGGAAATGGTGAGGGGTCATAGTTGTGGTGATGGTGGTAATGTTGGTTTTGGTGCTTGTAATGGTTGTGGTGATGGTGATGGTGGAGGTTATTTGTCATGTTTTTGCAGTTGTTGGAGTGGCTCTGGTGTTGGTGGCTCTGGTGGTGGTGATTGAATTGGTGGTGGTGATGGTGTTGTTGATGGAGATATAGGTGGTGATGAAAGTTTTAAGGCTGATGGTGGCTGTGATGGTGATTGGAATGGTGGTGGTGATGGTGGTGGTGTGGGCGATGACGACGATGATGGTAATGGAAATGATGGTTGTTATGGTGGTGTTGGTGGTTATTGTGATGGTGATGGTGGTGTTGGCGGTAATGGTGATGGAAATGGCTGTGATGGTGGTGTTGGTGGCGATGGTGGTGGGGATGAAAGTGATGGTGGTTTTGGTGATTGTGGTTGTGGAGGTAATGGTGGTGGTGATGGAGCTTTTTGTGATGGTGATGGTGGTGTTGAAGGTGGTGGTGGTGGGGATACGGTGGTGATGTTAATGGTGGTGATGGTGACGGAAGTTGGGTTGGTGGAGATGGTGGCGACAATTGTGATGTTGTTTGTGGTTGTGCTGGTGGTGGTGGTGCTTGTGGTGGTGGTGCTTGTGATTTTAGTGGTGTTAGTGGTGACGATGGCGATAATGATGGTGGTGTTGGTAATGGTGGTGGTGATGGTGGTGTTCATTATGTTGGTGATGGTTGGGTGGTGGTAGTGATTGTGATTGAAGTCTTTGTGGTGTTTATGGTGGTGTCGGTTGTGATGATGGTGTTGATGATGATTGTAGGGGTGATAGTGGTGGTGATAGTGGTGGTGATGATGGTCATGGTGATAGTGGTGGTGATGGTGATAGTGAGTTTGTTGATGGTGGTGATGATGGTTTTGGTGATGGTCGTATTGGTGACGGTAGTGGTGGATTTGGTAGAGAAGGTACTGATGGTGGTGGTGTTAGTTGTAGTGATGTTCTCAGGTTACTTTCTGGTCGCCAAACTGTAATTTTTGCCGTCCAATTGGATCTGAGAATGCTTATGAGGGCTGGGTTATCTGGCGACTATTAGTTTTGATTGTCGTCGGTCAATAAAGTCAGCGTTTACAGCAGATTGTTTAACAAATACTTACAGTTTTACCATTTACGTAATACAAAACGGTAATAAATACAGTACATTATAGACAATGTCGGGCATCATTCTCACACCTTTTAAATGTAGTTACTTATGAACAGTTAAAAGCAAATGGTGAGCGATTGAATCCTTATGGTGAGTAAGTTGTGATAACAACAACCTATACGCGGTAGCAATTTGATTTCAGTACATGTATATTTCGATTTTCTGTAGCCATGTGTTAATATTTTCTGAGTCCCTTCGTATGCATCTTAAAAACGTGTTTTATAAGAATTCGTCATTGTAACTATCGTCTGTCAAGTTCCACGCATGAAAAGCGTGCGTTTTGCAACAACCAGGTGCTCTAACTAAATATAGCCGTGCAATTCAGCACATGTAGTATTTTATGATGAAAAATGTAAATCGGAATAAATGCACACGATGGGAAAGTACTACACCATTTAAACTTTAGAAAAAAAAATTATTTTACGACTTAAACATTGCAGTAGATGATACGTCCATAGAAATATTTCAAGAGTTACACGTTAATGTCAGTAGATCTACATGATATTGAAAAAACAATGAACTGGAAATACATAAAATGAAGCATTTAATTTCAGACGAAAAATACTAAATATTTTTTTAATGTGGTTTGATTGAGAATTTAATACAATGCTCGTTGATACCAATACATTTATTATTGTACATTTATTATTAGAATTATGTTGTGGTTCATTCTTTGTTAGACTCACTGACTTTTCTTTAGAGCCAACTTAGATATACGTTGATTGATTTGTTTTCATCTTTGTAATCATAAATGGAGTTTGTGTGAATCCTGTATAAAATTATGAGATATTGTTAATAAATGACATGTTCCTTCTTGATGTTTTTTTAAAAAATCTCACCACTGTAGACAATGAAAGGTAAAGTACATGGGTGTTTGCAGTTTTCGTAGCCGGTCGATTGGCCTACGTTAAAAAGTCGAACTTCATGTCCTGTGGCTGTAAGTAATATTAAATACGCTCAAAGAGCGGACAACTGAAGTGCCTTCAGCGTTTTGATATAACCCGTAGACTCAATTCCCTTTGCCATCTGCACGGGCACGTTTGCTGATAAGTCGGAAATATCTGATGTAGGCTATAGTGACATTTTCTGAGTAACAGTAGGTGTTTTGTAACAGATTTGGTCGCGTTCGTAACAGATTGACCGTGCGAATGCAGATTACTCACATAGCAATTTAACCACACTCCGGGTCATGGCAGTATACCTCCTCTGGCGCGGAAAAACGGATACACTTTGAAATACACACGCACTTCGTAACATTCGTAGGTACAAGCGTATGGGGGCTCGTTCATATCGCATTTAGTCAGGTTATAATTCGATGAAAATATGTGTTGCAAAGAAATATAAACAACAAGTAATAATACATAGTTCTATTATACAACTAATAGTCTTAGCAGATCAATGCAAATAAATAATTAATGAAATTTTAAAGACAAATCACAGAAATATTGATGAATTGATGGCGTTCTTCGCGTCTCCTGAAGGTGAATTATTTTGAAGTAGACATCATAAGCTGAACGAATTCTGAAAAAAAATAAACAGAATTGTCACCATTTCCAATGTTAACGTCTATTTCAGCCTCGTTTTTGGACAACGGGGGTTAATGCAAGTGCGCAAAGTGACATCTCAGATTAGCCTGTGATATCCACAATGCTTATCAGGGACGACACTTTCCGTCTAAAAAGGCTGTTTGTAAAAAAAGAGACTTCCATTAAACGAAAAATGCAATAAAGAGGAAGCTGCATCATTTGTAGTGTTCATATAAATCAATATTTGGATATTGTGGCGTTGACCGGGAAATGGCACATTATAATCAATACGCGAATATAATATGCGAGGTGATTCACAAAAGTGCTCGCAAGATTATTTTCATTGGGTCTAAACCCGACGTGTGTGGTAAGCGCAGCGAACGACAACTATGTTAAAGAGACTGGACTATCTCACCCTCATAATTTATTTCTCCGTCGCCATCGACGTCCGCCTCTCGCAACATCTCGTCCACCTCCTCCTCCGTGAGTTTCTCGCCGAGATTTGACATCACGTGACGCAGCTCGGCAGCGGAGATCTTTCCGGTGCCATCCTTGTCAAACACGTTGAACGCTTGGCGTAGGTCCTCTACCGTGTCAATATCGCGCATGTTCCTAACCATCATGGTGAGGAATTCTGGGAACTCTATCATGCCACTTCCTGTTAGAAAACCACCACACAACGTGATCAAATAAAAAGTGACCAATCATATGTTAGACTAATATAACAAACAATAAACAGTGCTAGTAACAAACCAATATGCAGACATACGCTTATATTATTTTAAGAATAACTCGGCTATATGTGGATAGTAAAATTGAACTCCTGTGATATTAAAAAAATCATTTGCAATTCGTCTCATAAACCAAACACGTCATAAATACAAAATGGAATTTTAGCTTCAATTATGGATAAATACACTTGGAAATTATTTGCCTATGATTTATCTCCCTTTCTAAAGATATTATTAAACTGTATCACACCGAATGTCATATAATGCTATTTGTACACAGTTTTTCCAAAATACCGGAACATCAAACTGGACTTAATATCATACTGCCATAACATCGAATCAATAAAGACATTTTACAGTTTTGATTCTGGCAACGTCTCATTAACTGTTTGATGATAAAATCCAAAGTCACTCTGTAAAAAATTAAATGTAATCACGGACAACCTTTAACTTCTAGGGCAAGGTATAGTGGGAATAGTGTCAGACTAGGTATCAGAGATTCCGGGTTCGACTCCCTCTATGTGAGCATTCACAAGATCGTCATTAATGACTACGTGTACAGGTTCTACATACAGGAAACGCATTGAAGAGTGTCTTAATAATCATAATGGTTTAGAATGCTATCGAGCTAAAGTTGAAAGGTTTAAGCTTAAAAAAAATAAATATTTATAAGCTGCGGTCTGGATAAAGGTGCCTTATGCATTTGCGTAAAGTATCGTCCCTTATTAGTCTGTACAGTTCACACAGGCGAATCAGGGAAGACACTTTCCGCCTGGACTGGATTTTCGTTAAGAAGAAACTTCTTTGTACACAAAAATCCAAACAAGCAGACTGCACACGCTAATCTGGGACGAAACTTTTCGCACATGCATTAAGTCCGGTTTTCCCAGAGCGCGGCTCATATATGTAGGTTTTAACTGAAACGGCGCGAATTTCGATTGCACATTGAACTCACCGTCAGCGTCCACCTCGTTGATCATGTCCTGCAACTCGGCCTCGGTGGGATTACCGCCCAGCGACCGCATGACGGTGCCCAGCTCAGTCGAGGAAATAGTCCCGTCGCCGTCCTTGTCGAACAAACTAAACGCCTCCTTGAACTCTGTGGAGGTTACACGCAACTATTTGAAGCTTCAGTTTTAACGGAAAAATAATAAAAGGTAATTTCAATGCAAACTGTTTTGCGTGGAATGAATACATATTAGTATTTGTAGGTTCAAAAGCACTTAATGCAATTTCTGCAAGTCTTTAATGGTATTGGTGTATTGTGAGCCTTGAAAGAGTTTGGTAGCGAATAGCTGATGCACAAAGCTTGGAAGGGACGTTGTCCATTACCGGAGATTTTTCTGCCGTAAAACTACACTCCATCTCTGCCTAAAGTATGGACGGACTTTCGTCGTGCTTTATATGCGACATTGTAAACAGGCAAATCTTTTGTATTTCTACCAATACTGCGGTACGGCCAAGTGAAAAAGTACCTCGAACTATCATGGCTGATTATTTAAGCAACAATTGTAATAAATACAGATAGCATAGCCTTTTCTATTTTTGTGTTGTATACATAACGAACACATTCAATAAGTGTCGATCGGTATATAAAACTTGTTGTTGGTCGTATGTGAATATCATGCTACATTAAGATAAATGTTTGCTACTGTACATTTGCAAAGTTGTTGGTTATTTATCTTTTTATAGGCTTATACTTTTATATCTTCTAAATATATTCAGCGATTTATATTGAACTGAGTTTTTTTTCTAGAATATCACACAAAGCTGTATAATTGCAGTAGTCATGTTGATTTACCTGAAATTTGTTCCTCTGTAAGATGGGCTTCCTGGAAAAAAATGAAACAACAAAGTATAGAAAATAAATGAGCCTCGCTCTGGGAAAACGGCTTTTAATGCAGTCCGCACAGGCTATTCATGGACAACACATTACACCTTACTGGATGTTTGCTACGAAGACACTTCCTTGAAACAAAAAGTACCATCAAAGCTGAAATTGTCGTCCCTGATTTGCCTGTTGGGACTGTACAGGCTAATCTGAGACGGCACTTTACGTACATACATTAAACCCCGTTTACCAATTGCGGGGCTAAATATTGTCTGCACCTTCTTTATAACTAAGAACGCCGGTACAAAATATTTTGAGGATACAATAAAATAATTTCCACACAATCGAATACGTGTTTGTACATTTTTAAGATTAGTTTAACATTGGTGTACAGGTCATGAAATCATAATAGCACAGCATATTAAAGGGACTTCTTTTCGGGATTGTAGAAAGTAAATTATGTAGGACTGCTGGGGAACACTCCGGATCAGCACATTATGCAGCATCCGGCGCAAAAGATGTCATCAACTTGAAAATGTACTCGCTGTATCACGGTTGGCCGTGTGATACAGATGTTAAACTTTTAATCCAATAATCAGTGGTTCGACCCTTGGTAAAGGAGCCTTCTTTTTCTTCATTTTATTCTGGTTTAAAATATAGCATCCATTTCCTACGTTTACATTTATCAATATATAATTATATAAAACAGAGAAACAACTTCTTTGTTTAAAAAAAAATCTATTCACTCAACGTTTCGGTCAATTTAGACCTTCATCAGGAGTAAACATTTTGTTATCAATATAAACATTCAAAAAGCCAAATTCTTTGAACAAGTCGCTTATAATAACATTTAATTGTTGAAAGCTAAAATATATGTGAGCTTGCTGCCGAACAACTTGTGAAAAAAGGAAAATATAATGAAATAAAAAAACAACCACAACAAGCTAATACATTAAAAATTGAATTGTATTTGAAATGCAGAAACAACTTTACTGAATTGTGAATTGAATTTCTTATCTTTGTGCAAATATCTCTTTTATCTTAATCAATAAGAAATACACAACTATTAACATACCATTTTTACAATTCCAATTTAGAAAAGAAACAATAATCAGCATTAACATTGACTGCTGGTATTTAAAGCATTGATGTGACAAATCTGATCATGGAAGCTCGGTAAGGCCAACTTAATTAATTCTAACATTGTGCGACTTCTCCCAGACTTTACCATGTAAATGCAAAATATTTATTTAAACAATTTAGTATTGCATATAGAACATGTATCATGCAACATGACAATAATACCATATACGAGATAATAGCACATACGAGATAATAGCACTTGACAATTTAAGCAAGTTTCATCCAGATACAGAATTAGAACTAGAAAATAATGCAAACGGCAAACAGCACTTGGTTTTATGTTTGGACGTAGGAACGGTATTTTACTTAATTGGCCTTTCGTGTCTTTTAGCTTACTATTAGTATATCGGGTTTTAAATACCGCAGTGCGACGAGCAAAATATGTCATTGTTTTAATATAACAATTGTAAGATCGTAGATGCGTTTTGCAATAATTTATAGATTTATTGTTTTTGTTAAATATAGATTTAATTTGTACTACAATAAAGCAGACATTAACGCTTTAACGAACGTGTCTATTCTGATTGTGTCAATCAGGTATGTTCTTGTTAAATGTGGTTATATTGGTCGAATTAAATATTTGCAATATATGATTATTATTTTAACAACAATTGAACACGATTTTATATATCGATGAAATAAAATGTCATTCTTTTAGCCACCATTGTTTTGCCCGACACTCGTTTTTAATGAACGGCCCAATACATAAGTGAAAAACACCTGCGTAGCATTTGACTTCATTATGTGTCATCGATAAAATAACCACACAACTGATTAACTTGGCAACATATCTTGTTATTCATTCCATTCGGTTAAACTCCGATTCATTCACGATGAACCATTTTCCCCGTCCGTCACGATATGCGGAAACCAAAAGAATGACGAATGAATGCAAAATGTCTAACTTGAACTTCGGAAGCATTCTCGCTTTCCGCAAACATGGACGTTCTTTGGTAATTTAAAAGCATGTGATAAATACAGAACTGATACTGGTTGTCATTTTATGGTCTATTAAACTTGTCCAGAAAATCTGTAAGTTCGACAAAGGCTCGCTTAATTACTCAATTATTGAAATCGTTTAACCTAATATTGTGTGAACTGACAACTTGTGTAAGATTCTATATTAATACTTAATTGTACTTTTGATGCGCAGGAATATAACCACGAGTGTTAGCCTGACTGAATGTATAGCCAAACATCGACATGTTTTTAGAATATAAAAGATGATCATGTGAAACAATGTTCATGTTGAAAAGAGACTTTTTTATGCTGTGCCTTTTTTTTTGCCCCCGCCAGTACTCTGTTCATGAGATACATGCACTCACAGGTGGTTAGCGTGTGGCTATGATATTAATTAGTGAAAACATCATTTTGAATGATAAATAATCATATTATAACGAAAAATTAACTTTGCTGAAAAAAAATATTTCACTATCAAATATATATATAACAAGGTATGCAACTCAAAATCACCCCAAAACGGGGTGCATCGCTTTGAACAGCCATATCTTCATCAATTGTGCAGCGATTTTCACGATCTCGGTCTTATTCAACGCAGAAATGAATTTCCTTTCTGGAAATGTATATGTCTTGCAATATTTTTACAAATGCTGGGTCAACTTTTAAGAAATAACACGATACACAACACGCATGACCCAGTTGACAGTGATCATGTATTCTTTATGAATGAAATCTCCAGTTGTAAAGACACACCTCCGCATTGGACCAATGAAATCACTCGTATGTTTAAAATGTCAGTTAGTTGAAATGTATGTAAACAAAGGTTTCAAACGGCGCTGGACAGTTAGTCTTGATGCAGAATGTAACGACAAGAACGGTAATAATGTTTTTTCATACGTTTTATTGAATTATGGTATCGAACTACATGAACTTTGTAGGGAAGTTGCCCTTTACTCCGTGAAGATTTCAGTCTTAAAGACAGCATGATCACTGTCAACTGGGTCATGCGTGTTGTGTATCGTGTTATTTCTTAAAAGTTGACCCAGCATTTGTAAAAATATTGCAAGACATATACATTTCCAGAAAGGAAATTCATTTCTGCGTTGAATAAGACCGAGATCGTGAAAATCGCTGCACAATTGATGAAGATATGGCTGTTCAAAGCGATGCACCCCGTTATGGGGTGATTTTGAGTTGCATACCTTGTTATATATATATTTGATAGTGAAATATTTTTTTTCAGCAAAGTTAATTTTTCGTTATAATATGATTATTTATCATTCAAAATGATGTTTTCACTAATTAATATCATAGCCACACGCTAACCACCTGTGCATGCACTGGTAACTATAAAACGCGCTTAAGACTGAATACATGTTTATTCCACATTTTACATTAACTAGGTATTCGCTTACAATCACTCGCACGACGGTTACATTACATTCACATTACATTGTATGTGAGAGCAAGGAACGACAACTCTACATTGGAATTGATTCGCTTAACTTTTAACGTTAAAACGCAAGGCCGGAAAACATATACTTCATTTTCGCAACACACGCTGCGGGCCTTATGGCGCGCAATCACAATAATAAAATGACGTCACGTCATGTTAAAATTTACGTAATATCCGTTGTATATTATTTGGCGGAAATTCCAATAAATACCAAACAAAAAGAAAATAATCAAACTGAAAACAAAACAGCAAGAACTCGCCGTCAATGAATCATTGTTTTTATGAGCAAGTTACTGTGTTATTTTTGAAAGTAGGACTTTCGAGGCTGACAAATGGAGCTTGAACCGGTAACGCAATTTTAGAGTTTTGTTTTCATAAATGGCATCTAAGTACTATCTAGACATTTCCTAACACTTGTATTTAAGTGCTATTTGCTAAACAAGGGGCTTCGATGAATTTTATTTTCCGAACACTTCCCTTAAAATTTCACAAATGTTATGCTTTCGATTGATGAAGAATGTAGTGATATCAGAATATACATCTGGGTCCCCAGGATGTTCATACTTTTTATTAACAACCATATCTTGCGATAGAAAATCGAAACGTATACTAAATGCATTTAACGCTGAGATCGAATTTGAGAATTTGCATAATGCGTGTTGAAACGTCATATTTAATTCGTTTTAATAATCAAGCCTGTTAAGTGTTTGCTTCCCTGTGTTTCTAGTTTTAAGATGTTAAGTTTTTTTTTGGTAGATTCAAATATAAGCGCAACAAATAATTATGTACGACATGTACTCGCCTATTCAAAGTACTAGCGACAAATAGCCGCACTGTTATGAATCGGTGCTTCGATCGGCAATGTTCAATAACGTTTCATTGAAGTTGTTAATTGTTTAAGATGTGATCGAGTCAGATGGGTTGATTTTGTGGACAATTAAACCTCATCGATTGAAATACCGCGTACATAGGAATATTTAACATGGAGTAATTATTGTATGCGTTGAAATTCGTAAACATTTTCATGTCACAGAGTTTATTTATAACTGAAATATGTATATCTGTTTGTTGAAATAAAGAGAATTTAATACACCATGGTAAGCAAATAGTGCATGTTTATTTTTTTTTTCGTCTTTAATGACTATAAATGAAAAACGTGCCAACGTGTTGTAGTGCATTAAGTGTATAGCTGTTGTTTTTTCTTAATGAATTCGATTCAGTCAATGCATTCACTTTTTATAATTCGGGATTATAATCTACAATATATAAATTGATTTTGATATTTAAATTGACGTTAATAAATAGTGCCTGCATGTTTTTTTCAACGCTCTATCGGACCTTTTCTACATACTCAATTTTTTTACGTAAGTAATATGATTGTTCTATGTGTGCGAATAACTGAAGAATTTAATATTATTGTATAAACGTATACGATAGAACAATTGTTAGAGTCATCCTCTATTATTCTTACAATCTGACAAATACAGTAGTTTGTTGTTAACAGTAGGTTTTTTGGTTTTCAGACCGACTTATTTGCCGAAGAGCAAATTGAAGGTAAGTCAACACAAAATTTCCTCTCATTTCGCTATTTCTCCAACATAAAACAAACAAACTATCTACATGTAAACGATTTAAATGTTATTTTACAAGTGTGCATACTAATATTAAATCAATCGGCATACAGTAATAAATAATTAAAAAAAACAACATCGCACAAGTGTGACTGCCCAACCCTTATAGAATATTCCACGCCAGAAGGAGCGTAAAGTACATCGTATTTTACAAACAATATCTTTCAGATGTGTTCAAAAAAGTGAACCAATTAAGTACTTATTCTTCACAACGTACATTCTTATTATTCACCTTTTCTGTGCACTCTTTGTTTTCATATTCAGCGGAATCATTTCTTATGTGGGATCTGTACCCAGCTGCAGATAAATCACTTTTTGGCGTTTCAAACTGTGACAACTTAGATCATTGTAGTTGTATAATTTATTAAAGTTACGCATAGTACATAGACAATCATTGGTATTTACAACAATAATACGATCAATATTATAATAAACAAATATATTTACACAATATTGTGCTACCCAGCCATATAAATGGCTTACGAGTCACTAAGTTGACATGTTATGGGCGTAGTCATAAAATAACATCAATCCAGTGCAGGAAAGATCACGATCATATTAATCCATTTATGCTTAGTGTCTAGAAAAAAGGCCTTGGCAAACAGCGTAGACCCCGACAAGACCTCACATGATGCGGCGTCTCATCAGGGTCTGCGCTGTTTGCTTAAAGGAATTTCTGTAAGAAACATTCTAAATATAGAAATAAATATACTAGACATCCCTAATTTTGGAAATAAATTTATCCAATTTAGAAGGATGGGAGAGTCCAATAGGCATAAATGGGTTAAACATTTTCGCGGGTGACAGTAAGGAGGTTTTCAAAATGTGAACATACAGACGTGTTGCCTGTTTAATTATAACAATATATACTGTCATGTTCACGTGTCACACCAGAATACAAAGAGACGTTCTCTCTGTTCGACAAGGAGGGGGACGGTACGATATCCCTCCGTGAACTGGGCACGGTGCTAAGGGCCCTGGGGCAGCATCCCACGGAGGCAGACTTGAACGACCTCATAGGAAACATGGAGGTGGAAGGTATGAGGTTTCCCTATTGTTAGATAAGAAAGGTTCAGTCATGATATCCCTTTGTGGACTGGATGCAGCATGATCGGCAAGCCACGGAGCCGGACCTAAACGACCTTATATGCACCACGCAGGTGGAAGGTAAAAGACGTTCTCGCAATTAAAAAAAAGAGGTTGATAGTACGACCGCACAACGTGAGCTAAAAAAGGTTGAAAGGGCCATGTTGCAGCATCCCAGAGAGGCGTTCCTGCTGCTGGTGGACGTTAAGATCTCCCTCCGTCAGCTTGGAACGGATTTAATGGATATGCCGCAGGATTCCAGGGATGCGTACTCGAACGACCTTATATTCACATTTTCTGGTTGAATTTAAGAGAGGTTCTCGCTTTTGGACTAAGATGGGAAGTTATAATCTTCCTCCGTTTGATTAGCAAGGTGCTTCGAGCCCTCGGACAGCATCTCACGAAGGCGGGCCTAAACATTTCTCGGAAATTACCGTTTCAGTATTTGTATCACCAAGACAGAAATTTCAAACGACTATAAGCTATGTCTTTTACCTCTTACGCAAGAATAACTAAATAAATGAAATATCACAATGTTGCATTGTTAGTTTTATAACGATTTCTTGTACACTTTGCACAGTATATTACCAGAAAAAGTATCAACTTTCTGTTTCATTTTAACAAGTGTAATCCGTTGAATTAAAGTAGTATTTCTAAAGCCAGTTTCACATAGTTAAAATGTCACGTTTGCAATACATCATTTTAACATGTTCTTGTTTTTATGTGTTTTGCAGGTCACACTACTATCGAGTTTCCCCAATTTCTGAACATTTTGTCTAAATTAATCAAGGACACGGATCCCGAGACTGAACTCACCGAGGCATTTAAAGTAAGATCTTCAAGTACATGCCCCGAGACTGCATGGTGGATTTTTAAATGGAGATTTCATAATAAAAATTAACAGTCATAGAATATTGTTAATTCTAACACGGCACGCGACTTGTTTTTTATAGACAAAGAAGGAAATCAAGCGTGGGTTATTCTGCAATAACTTATGGGCGGAGCTTAATGTTTCGAAAATAGTTCCGAATAAATAAAGAAAATATTGCAGTAAAATGCACGTGCTAAAACCCGCTCTGAAAGAAATGTAATAAATGTAGCATGTATATAAATGTAATGAAACAATAAATTGTATATTTGGTGATAAGTGGCATAACCACGTCTACAAACAATGTTATTTGTTAGGAAACGTAATTCAGAAAACATTTATAGCATGTCAGCTTTTCAGTAGCATCAATAAACGTGACGTCATAACATTTTTACGATTGTTGTTTTCAATGAAAGTGACGTCATTTGCAAAATATTTATGAATGAAAATGACGTCATATGTTTGTACAATTCAATGACGTCACTAAATAGTGAACTAAGTACTAAGAAAGGCGGAGTATTGAAAAATATAGTTCACGTCCTAAAGCTTGAACCAAATCAATCAGAATCATGTTAGAATCGAAATAATATTTTTCTAGGATAGTTTGTTGTCGAATAACCCACAGTAAGTTGTATAGATGCGTGTTATCAAATCACTCGTGCTTCGCACTCGTGATTTAATTCCTACGCATCTATACTCCTTACTGTGGGTTATTCGACAACAAACCATGATAGAAAAATATTATTTCTTAAACCTATAAAAATTAGTTTAGTTATTTTTTTTATCACAGCAGTTTTTTGTAGGATGAATGCATGACAATTTACGTGCAGTTAACGCTTTTATATACATGTACTATATGATTGTGTATTATTGTTTCAATGTATCTGCTTTTGATCAATTGATCTGCTCATTCTGTTATTGCATCGTGTGATATCTTATATACATTTGCCTTAATTATTTATTAATTAAAGGCATAGGCTTAACCTTTTGTATTTGACCGCCCCCCCCCCCCCCCCCCCCCCCCCCCCCAAGGAATCATGTGTGTAACATTTATTTATACAGGTCAGTGGTATATTATAGATAAATATATTCAATACGCTTAGCAAGGGTTTTCCTTAAACTTGTCCTTTGAGTCAGTTGATATGTGATTAAATATGAAGAAGCGATCTAAATCAGTTAGTTTTTTTAAAGTTGTCATCGTCACCACTGCTTATAATATTCACAGCCATGGTACTGACATTTCTAAACATTAGAATGAAGAAACAACCCGCAGGTGCGCTCTCGCTTTTCAGATATTTGACAAGGAGAACACGGGCAATATCGCGTGCGCGGACCTCCGGCGGATCATGACGACGTACGGAGAGACGCTCACAGACGAGGAGGTGGAGGAGATGATCAAGGAAGCCGACACCGACGGCGACGGCATTGTTGACTACGCCGGTAGGGACTGTTTTGTTGCAATGGCATTACCAAAAAATATGATTATCAGAAACAGAATATGTATCATCGTCATCGTATATTGACATCATCGTCGTGATCATCACATCATCATCAAAGCAATATGAAACTAATAAGACCTCCTCCTCATAACCATCATCAAAGTTATTATTGCCGTTTCTAACCTTTTTTCCTACATCACCGTGTACATAACCAGCATCTTGCGGTAATAGGTCTTAATCCACATGCGACAAGCATAGCTCTATCAAGCCTGCGCAATCGCGCATTCTGGCCAGTGACATACGCTGTCCTATAGTAAAATCACGCAATATTTCGTGGTCTCATAAGCGGACAGTGTATCTCTTGACCAGACTGTGCGAACGCTAGTCGTATTCGACTGTATAATTTTATGCATTTCCGCTAGGCGCGGGTTAAATACCGTCTTACTGTGCGTTTTATTATTTTTTCGGCGTAAGCTGCATAAGCCAGCTTTTCACCTTAGCCTGACCTTTGTAAGTGTCCAATAAAATTCCAATAAAATTTCCCGCGGCTAGGTACGAAGGAATACACTTCATTTATTCCATTGGCTGATTTGAGTATACCACCAGAACATTGGAAACATATCCGCGTCTTTGTAACACTGTTTTACTGTATGAAACAATTTTATCTCGAATGAAAAGGCTTAATAGATAGAACAGTTTTACACTCAATTCTCGACATCAATACAGTTTGTGCGTACACCTTTTATTTTCAGAGTATTACCAGCGCAAGAGCGTTTATACTTAAAAGGCTATGTTCTCATATTTAGTACTTACTTCCTTTTTCCTGTCAACATGTTAACATGTAAAAGTATAAAGAGCAATGGAAGCGAGGCCTCACTTTAAAGCATTGCATTTCAACCCGCGAGGTATATCGGGTCAATTCGCGGACATTCAGAGTTTATATGCAGGTCATCACCGGAGTTGGCGACCAGTAAAATAATCGTTATATAATAAAGACGCTATCCGTGAACTAGGTGACCTGGAATTTTCTTTAGACCAGAAATATGTTAAATGAAGATATTCAGCAATATAATTATGGTATGTAAATAATAGATTCTTAATGTGTTTTCAACAATACAATGATAAATATTATTGTTGATAAATTTAACAATAATTATTCGTCCATATTGCTTAATGTACTAAAGTGATATTATGAGCATGTAACAGTTTATAGGTGTCTATCGCAACCGTTGATTATTTTTGATGTTTCTACTTCATATACACTTATATTAATTAATGCAGCATCATCATACTAAAACAATATACCAGAAAGAGAAAAATAATGCATTTGAATATCAACCGTACTTTCGTTTGACAACTGATCATGCGTTTACGAGTTGAACCTAAATTTAGTTTTAGTGCAGATTTGTTCATACGACACAAAGACACGAAATTGTTTTACGGATCATTTCAGCTTACAGGACTGGGTGGGTCACGTAAGAATATCGAATATAAAATATATTTTTATAAACAACTGGTAGCAAGGTGAGTTGCAGATAATTAATCAGTAACCACATTTTAACTAACTATTTTGACCTGTTAATTCTTTTCAGCTCAATTCAACAGTGCAAAATGCCCATAATATCACTTTAAGCATTAGCACGATGATAATTGATACTGTTAATAATCGAATCAAATAGCAATGCCCGACAAACCACTAAAACAGGTTTGTTCGAAGAACGCGCCTGTAAATACGGATACTTCTCGTGTGGCCGGTTGACTCGTATGTTTAAATTTCACTTCCATTCTTCTTTTGGTTTTCTGTTTTGTATCTATAGGTTTATGACCAGCAATATGTTATAATGTAAAATAAGCCGCGAAAACTCCCCGTAACATCCCGTACTGCGTGTGATGCAGCTAAGAACTGCACAGAAAAAGACATTCGCTATCCTTGATCTCATTCATTAAACTATTTACGCCGTATATCTTTTTTAAAGATATTTCTTGTTAAATTTCTGTTTGGTTGAGTAGACATTTATCGAAACATCTAACTATTAGAACATATCTTATTATTTACATCAAATTATAATATGTTTTCAGTTGACTTGTATTGCGTCATTTCAGAGTTCATTGCCATGGTGATACAGCAATAGTTGGGACCAGATACTGCTGGCTGAAAGTTATTCATGATCACTACTGTTGTGTACATTTTGTTCTAATATACTGTATGCTGTAAACGCGTCGTTATTTTTTCTTATATTAAATATTTATAATTAAGATTTTAAGTGGGTACCATTTGAATCCACGTGCGCTTTCGTGTAATGAATTTTTATTAATTAGAAAAGACATGAATATAAAGAATACTAGGTTAGCGTTGAATAGAGAGTAGTTTATGTTGCGAGGCTTAGAACACCGGGAGCGCGAGCCTTGGCGAGCGCTTTCATTGTTTGAGACGAGCAACATAAAACTTTGCTCTTTTCACCGCTATTCCTAGTATTCTATTTATCCCATTGATTGTTTATGCCCCCGGATCGAAAGATCGGGTGTATATTGTTTTTGGCCTGTATGTCTGTCTGTCTGTCTGTCATTGTATGTGTGCGTCTTAAAACTTTAACCTGGTTAAAGTTTTCCGATAACTTTTGAAGTATTGAACATAGCAACTTGATATTTGGCATGCATGTGCATCTCATGAAGCTGTACATTTTGACTGGTGAAAGGTCAAGGTCATCCTCCAAGGTCAAAGGTAAAACAAATTAATCAAAGGGGTCATTGTGTTTCTGACAAGCACATCTCTTGTTTCAACGTGACATTTAACATAAATAGATCTAATAACCTTAACAATAATTTAAAAAATGATTAAAATCTAACGAATGTAACCATGCGTAGTGATATAGAATGTATTTGTTCTAGTACGCAAAATAGTCATGAAATATTTCACACAAAAACTGTAAAACGAGAAAAAATATCACCATATGCCTCGATTCAATTTTACGCAGCTTGCAAATTGTAACACATTACGACCGCGAACAGAAGCTTTTAATTTAACATAATTCATTTTATTTTCGAAAGAAAATGATAAAAATCCAATATGACGGCGATCGCTCCTGACAAAATGATGTCGATGTCATCATAAATGTACATGTAGATTTACAAACAGAGTCGTTCCTAACATAAATTATCAAAAAAACTATACTCGTCTAATTGTTTCATGGACAGATTTTTATTGCGTCTAGATCTAGCCTTCACATATTGTAGTTAGTGACCCAAACACAAGATAATCCGTTATAATTATATTAAGCTTTGAAACACTTGTTGCAAACGGGTTATTCTTACTGAATGGACTTTCTTTGATAGCATAACAAAGCAAACGTTTATTCCGAAAAGAAAATACCCTTACGTTTACTTACATCCAAAAGCAAAACTATTCGATTAGACTTCTGAACCAAAATACACACCCATCAGTATGTTCTACACACACAATTTCAAATCCAAATAGGCACGCACATTCTGAAAATCAATAACACGAATAAGCTAGATCTACATTTAGATCTAAATTCTTCGTCTCAATGGTTCAATCCAGGGTAAGTAGTCAATAGAATATGCACTTTTTATCCCCACGCTTTTCGGAGAAAAAGTGGGGATATTGTGGTTATCTCTGTCTTCCATCCGTCCGTCCATCCGTCCTGGCCACTATCTCCTCCTGCACTATATGCAATAGAACTTTGAAACTTAGCCATGAGCATATGTGCGACCCTGCACTATTTGGAATTTTGATCTGACCCCTGGGTCAAAAGTTATGGGGGTTGGGGAGGGGCCGGGTCAGAGTTTTTCACTCATTTTTTTAAATGTTATTTTACATTAACTTCTTCATTTCTACACCGATTTACTTCAAATTGATACTGTACATCTCTAATGACAATACGGGCAATCTCAACTATGCATGGCCCCATTACCAACCCTGGGGCGCCCCGCCCACATTGGCCACACCCACCCAAAATTGCCTTTTACTATAACTTCTTCATTTCTACACCGATTCACTTCTAATTGATACTAAACTTTTCTTATGACAATACAGTCAATCTCAACTATGCATGGCCCCATTACCAACCCTGGGGCGCCCCTGGGTCAAAAATGGGGCGTGGGTATACGCGTCGGCCTCTGCCGCGCCATTTGTAGTTCATAATTGCATCCAGGATACATTAACACGAAAAAATGCGCGTCTTCAATGTTTTATTCCCAGAAATCGCATACTTGTTTCGTGTACACCAAAACATGATATCACATATTTTTGGAAAATGATGCAATAAGTATGTCATTTTATGACGCCATCAATCAGCTGATTATACAGATGGCGAAAAATTATGGCCCTATTACACTACGAAAACAAGCCCACGATTCGCTACGATTTATCATATTTATTGAATCGGGAAGGCTCGTGAAGACTACGATTCAGTTACGACACTGGTACGATTGAGTTACGACAAATCGTGGGGTTCGGTTGAAGTCTTGCGAATAGGGTCGCGACTTCACTACGATGTGTAAGAATCTACTGCGACTGTACTACAAACAATGCAGATCGGTCACGACTAAGCTAGGACCTCGCCGAACGCACACATGAATTAGGCGCTAATTTATATTGTTATTGATCATTCTTTACAATGTGACCTACATTCTTCTGTATACATGTAAATGTGTAAGAAGGCCTCCGTTCCTTTTAAGGCGCCAAATCAAAAATGTAAGTTCGACGAAGAGCAGCTGTAGTATTTGCACTAGAGCTTGAACATCAACACCTAGTGTTGATGGCAAGAGGAACAATAAGTAGGAGGAGAAGACGAGCGGCACCTAGTTGGTGGGTTAGACCATGGCTTACACCGACGAGAAGGCTAACAACTGAATGACTGAAAACAACGAGAAGCTCTGTTTATATACCACACACATTCTCCGAAAATCGTCACTGTATCGTAACTATATTGCGAGAATCTTAGCGGGCTCGCAACTCACTCGGGATGAACACGTGAGAGTCTTGACACAGTCGTAGCTGATTCGTCGTAGACAGATCACGTGATCACCGATTTCCCGATTGAGTCACGAATTACCTACGATTCGATTACGACGCCCAAGAACGCACTACGACGCCGTTACGAGTCAACTGCGATTACATTCAGTCTTGGAGGTCCTGGCCAAATTTTAAACACCTTTAAATCTGGCCACAATTTTTCGGGAGCTCAAGAGTTGCAGGAATCACTTACGACCGGCCTACGACTAGCTACGAATGAGTTAGGACCATCGCCGATTGAGCTAAGAATGTCCCCGACCTCAAAATATTGGAAATCGATACAAATCGTGGGGAATCCAGTCGTAGTGGAATACCCCAATTAACTAGATTTAAAGGTTGAAGGTCGTATAATTTTAAAGCTAAAGTTTTCTCGACTCTAGAGATTTCTTATGAAAAATCATTCAGTGGTAGAAGAAAAAGTAGTCCGCACACGCGACAGGTATATTCAACAAGGTGAGATACAAGCTAGTTTATTCTATTGAGTGTTATACCGTCAATGTCGGTATAAACATGGGATAAAACACATTTTTACATACATTTGTTAAAGGTTTAATATCAGACTATTACTATTTAATGTCAGAATATTCAGGCGATGTAAATTATTTGAGAAAGAAACTTTTCATTCGGAACATACAAAAGAACAAAAGCATAACAGCAATTCATTATATGCTAGAATGCTATTTACGAAGCGTACATCATGTCAGAAATGGACACAATGTTTTCTTGGCCTAACCATGGACGTCAAATGTCTTACCAATAAGTACGCGTTCAAGATATGTCCGAAGTTTTTTTATAAAGCCCTGTTCATATTTGGTATTTGATGTGATATCCGCGCATACGAGTCACACAGACACACCGACAAATTGATTTTTATTGTTGACGGGTTTGTAAAGCGACGGTTACATTAACGTAAAACATATGCATACAGACATGTGTTTATTAAAAACGTCGATAAGAAATTCGGAAATACTCCTGTAAACATGAAAACATATAAATAACAATTCACATGTATTATATTCATCACTACTATTAATATTAGTAAATTTAATTACAGCTTTACAGTAAAAACTGAGAACAGAGGTCAGTAAAGGGAAATGAACAAATTGACCGTTGTCCACAGGTGACCGTTGTTTTCGGATCACAATGTTTTGATAGTTGGTCAGTTGGTAGTATTGCTAAGTCGTTACCCCACCCAGTCGTTTGCATAGTGTAAAAAAGGACCGTTGCCGAAAACTAGGCACAATAACATTATAAACTTACATTGATTTATTCAGAATAATATCTTATAAATTGATTTAATTTTATATTGTTGAAGTAAATCAATGAGTGTATCAACGATAGTTATATTGTTTACTCATGCATCTCGTTCATCCAGTAAATAAAGCTTGTCACGTGCCATTGACGTCACGTCCGAACAAGTATAAAAAGCAGATTCGCTGTCATAAACCGAAAGTACGGTGTAACTTAACCCCGTTCTCATTGAAGGAAAAAGACGCCGAAATCTTGTAAAAAATATGAACCAGAGCATTCAACCTTCTGTATTCCGTGTGAATTTTTGGACGCTTCAAAAACTTCCACATTTTCGCGCTTACGCATAAGCACATTCTGCACTTGTGTATGTCCAACACAGTACCTGTTCATAAGTAGATAATCAGTTTGCGCTGAACACAGGGGCAATTAAACACGGGACTAAAAGGTGTGATGTAATTATACAATTAGGCTAATGAAATTACTAGTTCATCACAGAGGAGTATTCTTATTTCTTGTCAATTTCCTGTTGCAGATGCACAAACTGACAAATTGTATCCATTATATCCATAATTAAGATGAACCTTCCTGTTTAATTAGCCTTTAGTATCCGACGGAAATTGAACCTAGTTTTTTTAGTGTATAAAGCTCTTCAAAGCGTATGTTAGTTAGTTTTTAAGTAGTCTAGACAGAAAGTTTAATAACCAATGTTATTGTTGTGAGCTACGGCTAGAGTCATGAATATAAATTGCACATATTACAGAAAAGAACTGTAGGAAATTCGAACGGTCTTTAAAATTAATGACATTTGACGCTATATACATCCTATTGTCCATGGTTCAAAAATATCTAAATGAAATATAGATAATACGTTGACATGATGAAAAGCTATTATACTGTTTATCGAATTGCACTGTGGCTTAAAATATACAAAGTCAGCATAGAAGGTTAATTATTTAGAATAAAGAAAATACTGTTTTGTATGAAAATGGGCAGTCATTTGTTAAGCATTGTTCATCATACTCGGAATATTTTAACTATGCTGTAGGTTTACGGCAAGGTGGCGTAATGTCCCCGTTGTTGTTTTCCCTATTTTTAGAGGACTTAGAATTGACATCTCGCCTGGACGATGATCGCTCCGCCCAATTAATCACGTTGCTTAGCGGTTAGCAAACTTAGACAAGCTAACACCAAAATGGCTTCTTTTGTAATTTAGTAATGACGAGTTAATTGTTATTGTTTACATTCGGGATTTTCCGCGCATGCCCACTGACTGGTTGTCAAAAACACTGGTTACAGTAACGAAAAACATGTTTAATTAAGGGCTTTTGTTTAGTCAATAAATTGATAATAAAATCGAAATAAACGTTAAAACTCTTAAAAAATAGTGAAATATATCATATTTAATACCAAATTAATGTATATTCACAAATCAAATTTCCTCTTCATAAAAATACGAAGAAGTTATAAGCATAGAGTAAAAGTGATCGGAAGACTAAATACTGACAATTCCACAAAACAAAACAATACATTAGACGTAATCTTTCTGATAATGAGACTTGAATAAATTATATTTCAACACTAATAAAACATATATTAATTTTATTATAATTATAAGTGGTGTGGGTAGTGTTCATTTTCATCAGCGGTCGATAATGTCATAGGTGCATTAAATCAATTATAAAACAAAGCCCTAAAAAGCGGAATACATTACTGTTTTTAAATATCGTGACAATTTTCTTTTATAGTAAAAACACTCTTTAATTCTAATATTTCGCCCAAACGGGCTTTATCAAAGTTTAGAGTGTTTTTACTATGAAATATGTATATCTTTATCCCTACTGGATATAAAACTGAGTAATTTTCTTTTACATTGAATGAATTTTCGTTTCGTTTACATTGAATGACATTATAAATACAATTTAGCATAAAACGGAAAAACACTGCATATTAATTATGCAAATTGAACTGTCTTTGCATGTATATTGCAATCTCTTTACTAGTAATAAGGGGTGATACCAATCTAGCATTTAATGATAAAGGCTTAAAATTATATTTAATTTATTTCAATAAAGTATTTTACCCTATTGGAAATATTGTTTGTTTAAACACATCTATGGTTCTGAAAATTATTGTATGCATATAATTTAACGCGATATTCCGGATGATTTTTATGGACTTTTTCTACCCATATAAAACTTGTAAAAGGGGTTTGTGTCATTAAGTTATTCTGCGAATGCAAAAAAATATTAGTTTATAGAAAATATTAGCTATTTATAACGGGTTTTTTCGGTACATTAAACACGCTCTCAAACGCCTGCGCGCTTACCAAAATCGAACCTGTTACTACGTGTAATGGTGGTATTAGAAATAAATTAACACTTCTACACTGGTAATTAACCCATGTTATTGCGAAAATATTAACGGAACATCCCCCCCCCCGTGTATATGACACGAAATAGCGCTTTTTAACGAAGATTTCGGTGAAGTTTTTCGCCGAGTGGGTACCTAAATCCAATATGTTATTACGTATAAAAGTGATATTAGTAATATTAAACATTGGTTATTGGACATTTATCAATCACTATACATGTAATTGAAAGTGCAAAACAACACAATAGTTTGGTCATTGTCTGATATAAACTAGCGTTGTATGAAGATTTGAATTATTTGGATACAGTTTTAAATTATACAGGTAACTTCTCTTTCAACCAAGAATATCTAGCTGGTAAAGCACTAAAAGCACTAAATATTTTATTCATTAAATGTAAAGAATTTGATTTAAAACCCAAAACGGTATGTCAGTTGTTTGATGCTTTTGTTGGTTCAATTCTTAACTATGCATGCGAAGTTTGGGGCAACACAAAGTCAAAAGAAATAGAACGAATACATTTAAAATTCTGCAAAAGATTGCTGACTGTTAAACCGAACACTTGTAATGCAGCAGTATATGGGGAGTTGGGTCGGCATCCTTTATTTATTAATCGTTTTATTAGAATTGTTAAATGCTGGCTGAAAATTTCAATTATGATAATATTATTATAAAAAGTGTATATTTACAAGCCCTGCAAGATAGCCATAAGAGGCATATAATTTGGGTTTCTAATGTTAAAAGGCTGTTAGACACATATGGATTTTCACATGCTTTTGAGGACGTGAATTTGGTCGATGTTAACCTATTTTTACATCATTTTAAATGTAGAGTTATTGATATATTTATCCAGGACTGGCATAGGATTGTCGACAACAGACCGGTTCTGGACATGTATTGTGTTTTTAAACCTGTTTTGGTATATGAACATTACCTTGATCATATTCCTAAATCCCTGAGGGCATGCATTACTAAATTACGATTGTCAGTTCTTCCACTTAGAATACAGACTGGTAGATATGCTACTCAAAACACCCCAAGAAACGAACGGCATTGCATATTATGTAACGAATCAGATTTAGAAGATGAGTTCCACTTTGTATGTAAATGTTTGTTCTAAATATATCACTATCAGAAAGAAATATATAAAACCATTTTACTACAATAAACCATCTGTATGTAAATTCCACCAATTACTAAATGGTAATAACACAAATTAGCTATAAATGTTGGCAAAATATGTTAAATATGTGTTAAAAGCAAGAAATACATTTGAACAATACTTTGTAGTATACACAGGGTTTTCCCCCTAAACACTGTAATACTGTTCGAATACTTGTTATATCTGATCTTGTTAGGCATTTAATTAAATGTTATAACTTTTCAGTAAGACGTCAATCTAAGTAAAATGAAGCAATGTATAAATATATAATATATGTATTTTTTGTGTATTGTAAACCTATATCTAACCATAACTCAATGTTAAACAAAATGTTTAAAACGTGACATCATGTATGTATTTAGATGTTATTGATGTATTTAGACGATGTACTCCGTACAAGTGTCAATAAAGTGTCTTGTCTTGTCTTGTCTATGAAGGGGAATTCGGTCAGGCTATTTAGTAAAGCTACCAGTATCAGACGCTCGCGCAGGTACCGACTTCCCCACAGTTACCGCATTTATTGGTTATATCAGTAATAATTACTCTCATTCAATGGCATTTATCGATACGTTTTTATTAAAATAGTAACATAAAAATGGTTTTCACTTGTTTCTGACACACTAAAAACTCGATTTATAACGGGATTTCGTTAAGCTACGCAAAGTGGGTATCAATATTCTCTATTATTTTACATGCACACGTGATTTAATTCATACTTAATAATGCTTATTTATTGCCCATATGACATTTCCAGTTTTTGAAATAAATTAATGTTTTATATTAGGGGCATTTCGGTAATTCTACACATTGAAGGTTCCACTCGCTCTTGCCAAGACCGCATTTCCGCGTTGGAAATGGTATACATTTAATTCATCTAACTTATCTTTCTGGATACCGACTGTCAGAGTTACATAAACCCTATTTACACCGTTTTTGCCATATTTCATTTCCGTATTTTTTGGAATTAAATAAACGGAACTCGTTGAAAAAATGAGAACTATAGGCATTCGATCTCCAAGTAAGGATTAAAAGCGTTAATTGGTGATACCATATGTCTGTAATAATAATAATAATAATAATAATAATAATAATAATAATAATAATAATAATAATAATAATAATAATAATAATAATAATAATAATAATAATATAATAATAATAATAATAATAATAATAATAATAATAATAAAAAAATATGTCTGTACATGTGTAGATACCGTTATTAAGATAAGATATCACGTGTCACCTTGTAATATCATGTGTAATGACAATAAAGTGCATTACCATCACAGTAATAAAACACAGCATGAATTAGACTCCATGCTGGGTTTTATTTCACTTAAAGTAATGCAGATACACATTGCTTCTATTAATCACCTAGTAACTGATAAAACTATTAAAAAACATGAACTATTATGTGATGATCAGATCGATAACATAAACTGTTTAAATCTGCTAGTATATTCGATAATAAGATATTGTAATTGTCTTTAACAGTGTTGACGTTCAGTTCTTCGTGAGGACGACCGCATGCCTTAATCCACTCTTACACTTCTCAAGATCTCTTTTCGGCTTTGGAAACGATATAAATTCAATATGCCACCAACTAATCTTTCAGGATATAGATTTTCCGAGTTACATAAACCCCATTGACAACGTTTAACAATTTTTAATCTACGTTTTTGAAGAGGAAAACAAAAGAAACTCGTTGAAATAAAAGTGAGCCTAGACATAGCTTGTGGTTACATTACACTAAATCATTTTGTATCCTTCCGTGGTCCATTTCGAAAGTAGTGCCTATTTCTAAAGAGTTCCTTTTCTCTTCGGTATTAAAAGCGATTTAGCGATCGCACCCATGCTTTTTGTGAATATTTCCTGCATCCTGTGTGTGTCTGCAACATTTTGCGCATTACATTGGGGATTACGCTGAAAGATGACTGTTTGGGATGCGTTTATTGAAGAACGGGGCTTTTGTCGAAATTTCACTTTCGAAACTCTGTTTTGCGAGGGTGCTTGCCTTTGGGCGAATTTTACTTTCTTAGAAGTTGCGAGACCATATATTTTTGACTGCATTTATTGAAAGAAGACAGATTTCTCTTTAAAATGATACCGGCCTTGCAAAATTTGATATGTAGGAGATACAAGAAAAATGCTTTGAAAGTTGGCAGTTTTATAATGGGACCCTATGGGAAATGGAATTAGTGTAATATAACCTTGTCTAGAAAATGGCGGACAGTTCGTTGCTAACTCGCGCGCCCGATTAATCGATCGCTGATTGGTAGATCAATTCTTAGATAAGGATTTGATTGACAGGCGGCGACATGTCAGTTGTTTTTACAGAATGACCCCTTTTCCGGTCTAAATATTGATGACATTTGTCACGTAATCGTTCATAGTTCATGGACGACACTAAGTTATAACAATATTCATTACTCTTAAATTATTGGTGTGTAGCCTATCATTCGATATCTCGTCATGCGCGTATTGCCATGATGACGAGATTTGCATTAATTACCATTTTCCCGTATCGCGCATGGGACAAGTCCGTCCCTCTCTATTAATGTTAATTTCTCTGCATAATGTGGGTTAAATATTTTACAATACCATATATCAGTTTCTAGTCCAATTTAATGTCTGACATAACTAATATTTTCAATTATGCAAAAACGTTGTGATTGCTACATGATTGTGTCTTTTCCCATCTGTTCACCTCTAGATCTAAATGCTAACTGATTACTTTCCTCCAACATTTGCCCCGTGAAACTCAGTTATGAATTCCATCGGTCAGTGTTCTATCCGTGCTTACTGCTGGTTGGCTAGATTACTAAAGATAACGAATCAATGAAGCCCTGGGAACGGGATAAACAAACCACCCAAACATTTACAAGCTTTATCAAACCTTTTGATGAGAGATTTTACTGTATAAACACTTTTGCTTGACCAATACAAACATACCCGGCCTTGTGTCAACTATACTATTCTTTAATCTCTCCCTCATCGATAAGCTTATTTGTACATATCTGCACTTTGTTTCCTACCATAATTTGACACATTGTATTGATATTGTTGCTTTTCGGAGATGATATGACCATAATTGGTAAATCGCCCGGGGAAGTGCAGAAACAATTTGATCTTTTATCAAATTTCTGTAAATGCTGGGGATGAAAGGTTAATACTGATAAAACTAACGCAATGTTGATTTTTGCAAACGGGGTACCGGTAGATTATTTCCATCTGAAACATGGACGTTTGAAGGTAAGAAAATAGAAGTAGTGAATTAGGTTAATTATTTGGGATTAGTTTTTTATTATACTGGAAATTTGCAGTTAAATAAAGAATATTGACGTGGAAAAGCACTTAAAGCTATGCATATATTATTTAACAAATGTGAAGAGTTTGACTTGAAACCAAAAACACAATGTCAGCTATTCGATGCTTTTTTTTGGATCTATACTGAATTACGCATGTGAGATATGGGGTAAAACGGAGTTAATGGAATTGGAAAGGGTACACTTAAAGTTCTGTAAACGATTGTTAAATATTACGCAAAATATATAAGGCGAGTTAGGAAGATACCCACTATTTATCCATAGATATATTAAGATGGTTAAATATTGTAATACACTTATTCAAACTGATAACATAATTTCTAAATCAACTAATACGTTAAATTCTTGCAAAACGGTCGTTCTAATTGGGTATCTAATATAAAAAAACATTGTTAGACACCTACGGTTTGTCATACGTGTTTAATAATCCAAGCTCTGTCGATGTTAAAATATTAATACGATATTTAAAAAATGTTGTTATTGATACTTATAATCAAAAGTGGTGTCGATCCGTTGAAAAAAGCTCTATTTTAGATATGTATTTTGTATTTAAGTCTATGTTTATTTACGAAAATTATTTAGATTCATTACCTAATTCACTAGGACACTCACTACGTCACAACGCTTCGAACTTCGAGTCTGCCACTTAGAACTCAAACTGGGAGATATGCTGGTCAAAATATACCACGAAACGAACGTTATTGCCTTTGGTGTAACGAATAAGATGTCGAAGATGAATTTCATTTTGTTTGTAAATGTCCTTTAAATATTGATATAAGAAGAAACTACCGGAACCTAATGAAATGCTATTTTATTAGATCTTATGTTTATAAATTGCACTAATTGCTGTATACAACGAAAAAATTGAACTTATTAAATAAGCCAAGTTTGTTAAAGAGTAAAAGATGCTCTCATGTAAGAAATAATATCTCTAATGTTATTACTTAACTTCAAATAGTTATCATCCACAAATAACAAGTATTTTACCTAGTATTTTTGCACCGTATACGATGCTGCTTATGTTTATGTGTATCTCTGTGACATAATTGAATGTGAAATATCTAGTGTTTAAACGATCAGGGACCTATACAAACATTGTTTGTATAGGTCCCTAAGACGATTTACACTGTGCAAGTCTGGATGAATATTTGTCTTTGTCTTGTGTTGTCTTGGTATTTAAAATTATACTTCAAATACTCTATGACATTGTTGCAAATTACGTCGTTACATAAAATAACACCATACATTATATGTTAATCCAACTACGCAACAAATGCACAAATAAAGGGTATCAAAATGGTTGCAAGTAAGTAAATTAAAACAATGAAATAAATAAATAAAATGTATTAAATGTTTAAACAATGTTTTATTCCCAGTCGAAGATAGGTTCCAGATTGAAATGTCATGTTCTTCGCACCGAAACCATCTATATTTGTTGTTTGTTTGCACACTTATTTGTTTTAGATCATTTACTTCATTAATTTATTTTGAGACAAAATTGAGTTTTTTTCTTTTAAAAAGGTCGCTTAAACGAGATATTTTTTTCTGGTAAACACATAAATACCGAGCACGTACATAGTGTTTATTACCTAGGTTATTGTAAATAAAAACAAATAATAACAACAATATACGCGTTTAAAAAGCCATTTTCTACATGCTGATGTTTTATTCATATATAACTTGCTAAAATAATATTTTAATTCACCCGTCAACTTGTCTTGACGGTATTTAGATGGCTCCGACAAAAATAGAACTACCGGTACTCAAAAACTATTTAAAAAATATCAATTTAAAACACGTTTATTAAAAGTTGTGATGTATGCAGGTATATCTAGGTAATCAGTTGGAGACTTATCTGAAAGTAATTTTGTTGTATTAAATAGACAATTGGCATTTTGAGTTCAAACACATAGTTGTGGTTTTGGAGAATTGTCGGGGCAGCAGTTTTTTGCAGACAATTTTCAACAGTTCTTGAAGATTTTCGAATTGTGATATCATATCTAATAAATTCTTGAATTTTTAAGGCAATATAATTGGTTAATACAAAATGCATTAACAGTTTGGTAAAAAAAGAATTTCTATTGTCTTTAACGTAAACTATGCGACTGTTATCTCGGGTAATAAAATTAACTGGCTGTATTAACCAGGTCTTCTAGAATAATTGGAGGTTTATGAATACATTCGTACGCTTCAAATTTCTTCCTGGTAAAGGTTAAAACATTTAAAAATATGTCTAATGTATGTAATAAAATGAATTCAATCAACATACCAGTAGTTCATCGTAACAAATACAAAACCTGTAACCATCAAAATACAACTGCGCGTCTTTTTGGAGATTTGTTAAAAACAACAACTTCATAAAAACTGAAACAAAAGTTTAAGCGGAAGTTCGACTTGACAATTAAAGCAAAATAAAGATAAATATTACTATAAGCTCTGTGTTTTTTACCCGAATGTCTGAAAGTTTGGTCTTATTCAGGCAGTTGGAAATTGGTTAACACCTTATTTGACTTTTGATAACGTGTTCCTGGTTGTTAAAGAATGCAAGAAATCGTATGCAAAAAGACGCAATGACCACTGTAATTTGATTGAGTCATCAGTGGCCAGGAAATGAAATTACCCTAGTATCTTGACACTTATTCAAACACATGTGTTGAACAAGATGCTTACACGGAAAGTATAGTTATCGACGCAATATCTTCCAGACAATGTAGTGACCATGGTACTGTGTTGATCAAGAGATGTTGAGAAATGCAAACTTCTGCATTGATCGAGGAATATCAACATCACGCGACAACTACTGTGAAATTCCAGACATATTGGCATCAAATGTAAATATGATGACATTATGTGTTTCAAGTCAAACTCTTTACATTTGTTAAGTTTTGTTATGTTTTGAAGTCAATGAGTATACCCGTACCGGTATAGAATTATTACTAATGTTAGACCGTCAAGCACAACGCTCATCCCTCAATGTTTATTATCCCCCGCCAAAGGCGAAGGGAAATAGAATAGACCAATTCATTGTTATTGTTTTGATTCCGACTTTTCGCGCATGCGCGATGCGCTGGTAGGCAAAAGCACTGGGTACAGTTACGATAAACACTATGTCATATAGATAACGGCACGTGTTTAGTTAATATATCGAAAACATTAACAACAACATCATAACACCTAAATACTATTAAAGATATTGCATTTTTAATGTCAATATTGTTTAATGAATACATGTATTCTTATCTATAAAAAAATATATCCTCGTTAGTCATTAGCATCAAGGTAATGGTGGTCTGAAGACTAAACACCGACAATTTCACAAAACAAAGCTATGCATTAGCCGTTGTATTTCTTGCAGAAGGACTTCAAAAATTACAAAAATTAATAAAGCATCCCATTATATAATTATAATTATCAATTGTATGAGTATGAAAGTGTGGTAAAAAAAAATGAGTAAAGAAAAGGGGTGCATTAAAATCTGACATACCGGTACAACAAAGCCCTATTAAAAGCGAAGTGCATGACAGTATTTAAATGTTATGATCATTTTCTTTTAAATTGGATGATTTGTTTTTAAGGTGAATAACACTATAGATGAACCGTAATATACAACTGAAAAACACAACTTCACATGATGCAAATTAACCTGTGAATTCATGTATATTGAAATTCCTTTACACGTGTATATGAGTGACAAATATCTTACATTTTATAATATATATCTACATTGTTTTTTATTTTTCGTAAATATTATTTACCCCGGTAGTCATACGCAATTTCTTGTTTTCATGATGTCGTTTGTGCATGGCCGTAACATTCAATCTTCAAACGGAATGACGTAGTTTTCATTAACCGGTACCCGCTAAATACGTTTAATGATTATATGTACATTTACCATTTATTAAATACGTTTGTTATAAATGACCGGCAAACAGGCTAGTATCTTCAAAGCGTACATTTTCTGTTAATATATACTGGACAAATTATTATTATTATTTTTACGATATGTAGCATATCTAATTGAACAGTTGAACTTTGGCGGTAAATTACTCAACCCCAAATAACTGCTCAATACTACTAGAAAGAGAAGACATGGTGGTACCATCAATTGTGTTTAATGACCAGACTTGCATATACCACCTGTGGTCAGGGACCTATTGTTTGTATAGGTCCCTGCTGTAGTTTATGACACTTTGCTGTTAGTTAAGTAGGGACAATATCTGATCAAAACGAGATAATCGGCTTGTGCCGAACAAAGGGGGCAATTAAACACCGGAATACAAAGGCTAACACGATTTTAAGATTGATGCAAACAATCAAATCAAACCAATGAAATTAAATCAATTTAATGTGTCAAAGTGTTAGTTTTCCTAGACAGACAGACAATACTTTTTTTAGTAATTTCCATTTTACTCCCATCGTCAACATAATATGTTTTGTATATAACAATAAAAATACATATATGTTGCTTTAAGGTAGATGAAACTATGTCACAAAGTATATTTACATTTTTTTTTAGGGTAGGTTTTCCCATTTAGCATAAAAAGCGCACAACGAATATACAATATATGCAATTTATTTTGTAAAGTCGCGATTATTTCTTCTGTTAAATTATATTATTAAAAGGACACAAGAAAATCTATTTATGGTGTTGTTTTTTTCCCGTTTGCCTGTTTGCATTTAAAAATAAAATATTTTGCCAATAATACTACCGAGTTTATAATGTGTGCATTGATGTAATCAGCTATGGTCAGATTACAGAATGATATAATTGTAAAATTTAGTTAAATGTTTTGGAAGACTTTATTTAGTTGACTTGCACAATGTACCTCGTCAACATCACAGTCATGTGGTTGATATTGATACGCGCCAGAAAACATATTTCAACAAACACGAGTATGAATAAATCAAATGTATATTGGGGTACATAAGATGAACAATGGGTAAATTACGTTATACGATTTAACAAATTTGATCTGATACTCAAAGATTCCTTAACACATAAACAAAGTGTTATTAGTTCAGACCCTGTTCTTTAGTTGCAGCAATTGTACATTTTTTTTTGCTGTGTGCATGGAATCGATCTATTTATTGTTTGTTTTTATTCTTATTTGTTTGAGTACAGTATAACAACTTTTGGGATGTTTAAATCTAAAATCTAAAAATGATCGTATACATATCAAAATATATTAAATAATGTATTTAATATAGATGTAGAGCGTGACAATAAATATCGTGCCCGATATCTCCCCTTTGATCGTGTCTTTCTTTTGCCTACCAGAGTAGCACGGATAAAGACACGCAGGTGCGCGTGACGTCACGCGTGAATTGGTCTATTGGCTTTGTCCGTAAGTCCGTCCGTCCGTTAGTTACAAACTTTTCTGGGCTATCTCAGAAACTATATAAGACATAAAAATGAAACTTAATGCGGTTATATATATCAATTAGTAAAAGTGACACGGACAAGAATCATTTCTCAACACGTAATAAAAAACCGGAATCCATTGTGAGACGGATGTAATCATACAATTAAGCTGGTTAAATTACTAACTCGATTATTATCGGCCATGCACTATTATATTTTCTTGCTAATTTTCCTCAGAGACGTAGATAAAATCTTTTATCTACGTATCTGTTTTCCTGTTGACGATGTACATACTGACATATTGTAATAATTATGTCCGTAATTTACACGATCCTTCCTGTTTAATTAGCCATTTGTGACGGAAATTGCATCTGGTGTTTCAGAGTATATAATCTGAAAACGTCAGTGTTAGTTAATTTTTAAGTAATCCAGCCTGGAAGCTCATCACTAATTTATACTGTTGTTAAATACCGCTATATTTGGGAATATTAATTGCTGTATATTCAGAGCAAAGTACTATAGACCAGGACATATTAACGGTAATTTAATTAATCAACAAATTGGCAATGACATTGTTGTAAATTATGCGTCTTTGCACGGACTCTAGGTCAATATACGCGGCTCCGTGGTCTTTGCATTTAATTGTAGACGTTACTCGTATTTTTTTGTACGGTATTTAGACGGACCCAACAATAACAACAAATACATGAAAAAAATATAACGAAGTAGTCCAAATAATTAGACGTAAGCTACCCCGCTTACGTCTAAACGGCTACCGTCGTTTTCCTATAGCAAATTGAGTTCAACTTAAACTTCAGGTTTTCTCGTTAAATCTTTGCTAATGCATAAAATTATCATTAATTAGACATAAATGTAAGCGATTACCTCTTAAATGTGTAAAAATTGTGCTTTTAAACCACTTATGTACATTTTTAAAAATAAACATACACAACACACGAAGTGTGTTTGTCGTTTATAGAATTACATTGAATTATTTTGAACGAAATTATTTTTTGAATAGGTTACACATAACCAATTGTTTTTGTACAACAAACCACATCACTTTTTAGCTTTCTGTACTCTTTAATTAAATGAAACCTATATGTGTGTGTTAAAACTACCAGTTGTATCACGGAGTGTATATTGATAGGAGATGAATGGAGTAATTGACCCTTACGGTAGTAAATTCAATCTTATGCAAAAACTATTCATCCGATTTTATTGGTTTATACGTTATCTTGTTGCTTATTAATTCCTCTTTCAAAAAATATACGTTTTAGTGTATTCCATTTGTTATTAATGGATTTATAGCGAGATAAAAACAAGAAATACACATTTTATGTTTTACCAACGCGCGTTTTATCGTGTTGTGGCTATCGATCTTGTACAATTAGCGTACAGCGAAGCGCCGAGGTTATACATTTTGATGTACCCACTCACGTCTTTTGTTGAATTATA
Organism: Dreissena polymorpha; assembly: GCF_020536995.1. Taxonomy (NCBI): domain Eukaryota; kingdom Metazoa; phylum Mollusca; class Bivalvia; order Myida; family Dreissenidae; genus Dreissena; species Dreissena polymorpha. The sequence goes on along the minus strand of NC_068357.1, from coordinate 89,395,404 downwards.
GTTTCATTTCTCGGCCGATTTTGACAAATTATATATCATTAGAAAGCTTACGTTACGTAGTAAACAGATATATGAATATATATTAAGTTTTTCTTCTGATTTCGACAGCCCGGCGATTTATTAATTTAACTTAAATAATAAGTTGCAAATATCATACCGTTTTGGATTTTAGAATCTAGATTTACGGTTGACATGTTCGTACTTAATACCAATTTGTAGCGTTCTTCTGATTTCGACAGCCCGGCGAGTTATAACTTTAACTTTTGCAAATATCATACCGTTTTGGAGTTTTAGAATCTAGATTTACGGTTGACATTTTCGTACTTAATACCAATTTGTAGCGTTGATATTTGGAGTTCAGTTTTAAAAAGTACATCTTGCTTAGGAGAATAGAATTCTGTATACGATAGAAAAACATTGTTTAACGAGAGCGCCGATGGCGTTAAAAGCATAGGTGCAAGATACAGGGAAGAATGGTGTCACGTGGTATAATGTAGTTCGATATCGCCATCCGCGAATTTCTCAAATCAATAATTTCAAACAATTACCGACTATTTAAATAGATAATCTTTCCATTTACATCAGTGTTTGAAACGCTTATGAAAAATAATTACCCAAGCCTTTCAAAATTTAAGCACGGACAGATCTGTATCGAACTATTCTTTTCACAAATGAAAATAGACGCTACCCTATTCGTCTGCGTCAAGAATTTGTCGTAAAACTTGTGGTAAGCGTTAGATGCAGACGTGCACAACAGATTGAGTTCTGAATACAGATTTCTGAATGCAGATTTTTATAGAAACTCCTCACAGCAGTTACTTCCCTTGCTTCGCCCGGTCAGTAACTTCTAGTATAAGGGAGGTCACTGCGTAGGAGATTGAGATTTATAGTGCAGATAGAATTGTTTTACGAACGAAATTTGTTTCAGGTTATAAGAAGATTTTTTGACATAAAACGGTCTTAGAAAAATTCACTAAAAACGGTGTCAGCAATATTCTTGGAAAAAAACGTTAGAAAAACGTTTCCAAATTTTTTTTGTAAGAATGACCATATACTAAATTAAATAGATATTTCGTCTGATTTTTGATCAGGTAAGGCTTCATAAAGGGCAACCGATATATGTGGATTTTCGAAATGTGGTATATACCATAAGCATAGGTGCGTAAACGCACCTATGCTAAAAACGAAAGTAATTAAGGAATGAAGGCGGAAGAAAGTAGCGCGCGTTCCTAACGCACTGAACTGATGCTACGGTCTTGGCGATTATGCTTTTGTTTAGAAACCGGCCATTGAATTTCCTTTGCCATGATTATTATATGTTTATGGAATATATTGTAATATTTTGTTCACGAAACATATCAATAAAGCTTATTATAAATAAATCTTAATAAATTAACGATTTCAGCTCTTGTTTATAACACAGAAAGGGTGTTTTTATGATGAAACAGCGTATATAGCGGACCCTCACGATTTGATTCGGCTTTGCATGCATACTTGAAATAAAATGGGTGTCAAAAACATTCATCGTTTGCTGTTAATTATCAACGACGGAATTATGTATAATTATATGAAATGTTATTTACCTTAAATTATCAATTTATTAAAGATTCTTGAAAATCACGGTCGGTGTTACGCGGGTCATTTCGTATTTTGACATCAGGGCATCATGTCCAACTATTCAAAATCAGATTTTTTTCCCTGGGACGATGACGGCTTAGATTTAGACAGGCAGACAGATAGTTTATTCAGACTTATACAACAGTACATCGTCTGCAACTCAAATATATAAAGTATTTTTAGACGAATTGTTAGGTGATTACACTTATAGCAGTGATGATTCTGAGAATGTTGCCATGTTTCTTATCCGTGTACCGGTAATCTAGAGTCCGTGGTTTGAGCATTTTTATCGCGGTGTTCAATAAAAGATATCTCAATAATCTTGTTTATTGATAGATCTGTGGTTTTATTGCCCCTGTGTTCAGCACAAACCAATTATCTCGTTATGATCAGATACTGTGCCGACCAATACTAAATAACACTATGGTGTCATACGCCACAGCAGGGACCTATACTTGTGATCATGGAGTCTAAGTGCAAGACTTAAAAAAGTATGTTGTTTCGCTTGCGGTTGTTAAAGCCAAAACGGGGCTTCCCAGCTGGCACAGCTGCTGATATTCGGATCTGAATACTTAAACTTATTCAGACCTTATTCTTAACCGTTGCGCGTTTTACGATATCGGATTTTAGGCGGGAATACAACTCAGTGAAACTATTCAATTTCTTATACAACATTAAGCATATTAACAGTTATTGAAATTAACAATATCAGCGACATCTCTTTAAAGACTAAACACCTTTTCAAGTATCGAATTTAACCTGTCAATAAAATATATTAATACCAAAAAAGGTTTCATTTAATATTGTTCACATTAAACCTTTAAATGAAAGTGTCGCTTTAACTATTTTCCGTGTCTTATTAAGCCGCGAATCGTTTGCTAAAAACAGTTAACAAAAAGGGCTACACGTTCTAATTCTTAATTAAATACAAAAATAAGTATAACATAATTAATAACGTCCATAAACACACACGGCAAGATCAAAGTTTTAATGGAAAACTAATATGACATTCCACGTAAATTATTATTTTCGTCTAAATCGAATACTATATATAGAGAAACAATGTATTTATAACCGACCAATGAGGTAACATTATGCAACTTTCAATTTACACAGTGCTATATGGCAACAATATGGAATTTGAACAGTGGTAGTGTTTTAAGGTCTGGACTATCATTACTTGTAAGTTTGTATAAACATTTTTCTAATGCAATTAGTAAAATAATGTTTATATTTAATGTTTAATAATTTATTGCATGATTATTCTGTGCTGTTATATGAATTTGATGCCGTTAAAGCTTCCGACATGAATTCATGTCGGAACGATGCTATTGCAAAATAACGTTAAACGATATGAGGTCGATGTAAATCGACCTCATATTTATAGGAGTAATAACGAAGTAGCTATAAAAAATATGATTATTTAGAAGTGGTGATGTATGCAGATATTACAAGGCGAGTGGACAATGACACTCAGTTGAATTAACTGAAAGTAAATTTCTTGCAACTGACATATGTCTTTTTTTCTTTACAGAAAGGGAAGTAGTTTTTCGAGTATTTTCCGGGCAGAAGTATTTTCCGGACATTTTAACGTATCGTACGATTTCCTTATATCGAGCTAAGCCCAATGTCGATCACTTTGTTTAAATTAAGAACGCGGCTCTCGTGATGACATCACACGCATATGAACCGAATATTGTGTTTCACTGACATTACTACATTTGAAAAGAAATACAGACACAACTTAAAAATCGTGAACTATTTCACTTAAAGGGACTGTCGACCACAACGACCACGAAGAAAAGAAAAGTTGTTGAATACCGTATTTTTTTTACAATTATTACTTTATATTGATTAAAATATCACGACTGGTATATTACATTACTTGCAAAAAGTTGTTAAGTTTTCATGTTTTCAGTATATTTTGTAATAAAATTTACTGGGTATGTCTACCAGGTAACTACCAGTTAACTATAAATAACGCCAGTAGATTGATCATCATTGTCACATGGTAACCCAGGAATGCAAATTTCTCATGCGTAGTGAATTGTATATATTTTATATATATAAAATGATCATCTACTTGCGTTATTTATAGTGTAACTGTATATATCGTTATGTCACCTATTTTCGCGATGTACTTTCGATTTCATATCGCAAAATTTTATTACCAAATATACTGAAAATATGAACTTTTTTCAAGTAATGTAATATACCAGTCGTGAAATTTTAATCAATATAAACAAATAATTGTAAACAACTCTGTTTTCTTTTCTTTTTTCGTCATTTGTAGTTAACAGTCCCTTAAATGCATACAGTTTGTCAACCAGTTCCGGATCAGCAGTTCCGATTATTGTATTTAATTTTCCAAAATGCCCAAATTAGAACGAAATGATAAGTGTCTTAGGAGTTAGGTATAGGGAAACTCGCCCTTGAGTTGATTTTGCCCTTGAGTCGGACATTTTTATCTTTGTAGTTTTCAAAGATCTGTTTTGTTTAGCATGATTTGTTACGTAATAAAGAATTATTTACCATTCATACTCAAAATAAATACAATTTTGAAATGAAATATTATCAAATATTATCTCACGATGAATTTGGATTTGTTTAAGTTTGAATTACTTCTGGTGATGGAAAATTCAGAATTTTCCATTATTGATTATCTTTATACCATCGGCACTTTGGTCCGATATGTTTGACAGCATTCACAAATGACTTTCTATTGAAAACATAACATTATTCTATAGTAATGAAAGGTTATTTTCAGTGGTTGCTCTATTGTATAGATTTAACAGTAAAAAATGTATGACAACTCAATTAGCCCTTGAGGCGAACGCAATTCGCCCTTATGGCGGACATGAATTTATGTAATGGCAGAGGCAAACGGATGAGAATTTACCACATATTCATTCCATTTAGCATGACTCAATCTATAAAGAATCTCATAGCTCACAAACAACAAGAATCACACAATGTTTTATCTTTTTATGTCTGTACTTTTCTATGTCACCCCCAGTGCTACAAATGGTTCCGTTGTTGTAAAGGTCGGATAGACACTACAAGCGACCATGTCATTTTTCCTCTTTTTATAATTTATTTTCGTCAACATGTTAAAAGAATAAACTTATAAAATCAACATGGCTGTTCCTGTGCAATTTGCATTTTTAGCTCGACTATTATATATGAAATATATATGGTGGACCTATTCTACTCACCCTGGCATCGGCGTTAGCGTTCCCCTTAGCGTTCCTGTTAGCACGCAATTGTTAAAGTTTGCGTACCACCCCAAATATTTCCTATGTCCTTTGACATATTGCTTTCATATTTTGCATACTTCTTTACCAACATGATGACCCCAATCTATAAACAAGAGCAGACAACTGTATCAAGCATTTTGCCAGAATTATTGCCCCTTTTATACTTAGAATATGCATATTATTGATAAATCTTTGTTAAGGTTTGCTTACCACCTCAAATATGTTCTATTTCCTTTGACATATTGCTTTTATATTTTGCATACTTCTTTACCAACATGACCCCAATCTATAAACAAGAGCAGACAACTGTATCAAGCATTTTGACAGAATTATTGCCCCTTTTATACTTAGAATATGCATATTATTGATAAATCTATGTTAAAGTTTGCGTACCACCTCAAATATTTTCTATGTCCTTTGAAATATTGCTTTCATATTTTGCATACTTCTTTACCAACATGATCCCAATCTATAAACATGAGCAGACAACTGCATCAAGCATTTTGACAGAATTATGGCCCCTTTTATACTTAGATAATTGAACATTTTTCTTTTAATTGCCATAACTTCTTTATTTATGATCACATTTGATTCATACTTGGACAAAACAACACTTACCTGACATACCACAATGCACTTCACCCAAATCATCACCCATGCCCCGACCCAGAATCCCCCCCCGCAAATTTTTTTGTTGTTTTTGTTTTCCTTATTTTTGAAAGATCATCTATTAAATGACCACACACCCACATTATACCCCCCCCCTCTTCATGATGGCTTACGTTATACTGTCAAGCACTCGAATAGTCGAGCGCGTTGTCCTCTGACAGCTCTTGTTATAAATATAGGGAATGGATAACCAAATAAATGCTAAATACAAATCTGTGTCCGTGTTATGGGCGAATGTGTCTGACTCATAGGCAAATTCTGTGGGTATTGTTATTTAACTATTTTTCAATGTACATAAGCTGGGAATCAAATAATTATTTGTAGAATAGATTCAAATGATATGATAGTTAAAGCATGTACAAGCTGAGTCCCTGCTTTGATCACAAAGCTTTTTATTATAGACTTATACTGCTAACCCTGTATGGCACGCCTGAACCACAGAAATGAGAAAAACTAAGTTTAAGTTACTTAAACTAGGTTTTTCTCTACTTAAATTCAATTTAAGTTACTTAATTCGAATTAACGCTGCTTAAAATGAATTTAAGTAGTTTTTGTGGTTCCCGCGGCGTTAACGCTAATTAAAACACCGAAAATGCATTAACGGTGCTTAATGGTAATTTTCTTACTTAAGTTGAATTAATTCAACTTAACAAGGATTTTCTCTATCAATTGTACTATTTTCAATTAAGTTGCGTTAAAATAGGTTTTTCTACTTAAAATATGTTTTTAGTTACACGAATTCAACTTTAGTAAGGAATTTTACTTAAGTTGTAAAGTCGAATTGTTTTGATTGGTCAGTTAATGATCCGGAAGACCTAAGCCAATCAGAAACGTCGTAACAAACGTAAACAGGAAAGGATTTTCTTCTACCGCCATTTACAATTTTGCAATGGATCGGTTACAACGCACGCATTTACCTACAGCTTAAAATTATTTTAATAGACAATAGTGCACTCAGACTTAAAATATCACCTGGGTAATTTCTGATATGTGTACTTTTTGGGATTGTTTACTTATAAGTTCACTGCCAATACTGAGATACTGGAGACTGTTTTTTTCCATTTAAATACTAAAATCAAAGCCAAAATTTACATGTATAGAATATAATTAAGTTGGATTCGGTGACACGATATAATCTTTAATTTCTACCTGGGACATATAATATAGTCCCAGTTTCTACATACAAGCTGGTATGACTACTCGTATACAAGACAAGTTATTACTACAGGTAAATGCGATATGACCCGGAAATATATAGACGGGCGGATCGTTTTTGATGTTTATTGCATAGTTACTGACTGTCAGCAAAATTTGATGATGAAAGGGTGTTTTGAATGTTATTCCAGACTAAAACAAATTTTAGCTGACTTAAGATTCTAATCCAAATTTATAATATCTGTATTTTTTGCTCGTACCACATGGCAATCTTTTTCTTCCGACCTCGGGCATGAATTTATTAACAAACCTGACAACCAATCAAAACGCTTGTTTCATATGCTTATTTTCGGACGCGAGTTTTGACTTAACGATAATTAATAATTCAACTTAAGTAAAATTTTTATTACTTAAGTAATAATTAAATACAATTAACGATGCGAAAGCACTTAAATTAATTTTAAGCAGCGTTAAATGCAATTTAAGTAACTTAACGGTAATAAAAATCAATTTTTGTTGTTCGGGCGCACTTAACGAGTTAAACTAAGTTTTTCTCTGCTTAATTCATTTTTCTCACATAAATAGAAAATAACTCTTCTTAACTACTTAATGCATTTAGTAGCGTTAATTCGAATTAAGTTACTTAAATTGAGTTTAAGTAGTGAAAAACTAAGTTTAAGTTACTTAAACTTAGTTTTTCTCTTTTTTGTGGTTCAGGCGTGCCATAGCCCCGACCCAGAATCCCCCCCCGCAAATTTTTTTGTTGTTTTTGTTTTCCTTATTTTTGAAAGATCATCTATTAAATGACCACACACCCACATTATACCCCCCCCCTCTTCATGATGGCTTACGTTATACTGTCAAGCACTCGAATAGTCGAGCGCGTTGTCCTCTGACAGCTCTTGTTATAAATATAGGGAATGGATAACCAAATAAATGCTAAATACAAATCTGTGTCCGTGTTATGGGCGAATGTGTCTGACTCATAGGCAAATTCTGTGGGTATTGTTATTTAACTATTTTTCAATGTACATAAGCTGGGAATCAAATAATTATTTGTAGAATAGATTCAAATGATATGATAGTTAAAGCATGTACAAGCTGAGTCCCTGCTTTGATCACAAAGCTTTTTATTATAGACTTATACTGCTAACCCGTCCGACTCAAGGGTGAGTAAACCTACATTAGGTACAGGAATAAATTAATAAAGTTTAAGCTTCTGTATTATGCTTAAGGGGGGATAAATGCAGCAAAAAGTTAACCGGAACTGATTGAATGAATTATGTTTTGAAATGTGCATATGGATGTAGAAGGCTTGATTATTTTCAAATAATTTTCCGAAATGTGAACTTAAATTGGCTATTTTTGGCAAAAATCTGCATATGCTGTCTGGCATAACCTGAGATCATACAAAATAAATTTTACCCTTTATTTTGACATCTCACATTGACGTTAAATCCCGAAATAAAACATTGTGGTAAAAAAATTAACGCTTTTTGCCGGGTGATTCTTAACTGGTTGACTGTCTGTGTATTTCTTCTAGAAAATACTGCCAAACAGTAGTGTGGCAAAGCTTAAATATGTTTCGCTATTTGATATTGTCTGTATAACTCTCTAATTGAGCGGAAATAACTTATATTTTGATTGTTATTCATAATGTCGACATCTAAATTTATGCTCTCTTAAAGAAATGTATGGGCAGTTTATGATTTTTTTTAGAAAAGTTTTTTTTTTTTGGTTTTTTATCAAAACAATTGCCAAATTTGGTAGAAAATAACAAATGTTGACAATTTTCAAATACTGGTAGGCATACATTCATTAAAAGGCATGTATATACAGTGGATGTGGACAGGTTGGTCTGCTAAAGTATAAAGAAAACTCAATGTTTGTGTGTGATATTTGTTAAAGGTTAAAATCAAATGTGTTTAGAAGTTTCTGAAGTCCTTTAGCTCCTGGGGGCAACGGCTACAGTTTGTGAGGATTGTGTTTTAGAACTTATACTTAATTAACTAACTAGACTCACAAAAGTTTGAACAAATTTTGAATTATAGCTGCAATAAATGTCTGTTTTTTTACGGAAACATTTAATTTTGGCATTGTATTTAGCTGTGGGGGAAAACTGAAGTAACTTGAGGAAAACCACACTGTCACACATATCAAGAAAAACTTTGTTAACTTTAAAGATGCATATTGACTGTATTTGACCATTAATATAGACATTTATTCAAACAATTATTAAAACAATGAATAATTCCCCTTATTTGAAGATATAAACTTTAAAACAATGTAATATTGCTAAAAAATGTGATAAATGGTGAAACACATTTTTTAAGTACATGACTTAAGTGGAATAATTAAAACTCACACCTACACACATCCCCTTGAAAGATCAAGTTAATATTACACTGTTAATGTGAATCTGTAAAGCAGTACTTGATATACATATTGTTCTCTAAATGGTGAAGACTTATTTTATGCTTCCATGGAGTGGGAGGCATTGAGGATTGCAATTGTCTGTCCATATGAATACATGTATTAAGATTGTGTATCCCTATTTCCTTCCCAAAGTTGTGGATGGAATTGATCTTAAATTGCTTGGTTGATTTTACTGTTTGACCAATATGCATACACACAATTAAAGGAAGAAATTTGACTGTGACCATGTTGTTTGCAGCAATGATACCAATCACAGTTTAACAGTATAAAATAGATGGTTGCAACATATTAACTCAATTTTACTTAAACTTAAATGAAATTTTCATAGCTGAATGAACTTAATGAACTATGATTCTAGTTTAAGGAATTTCAACTGTCACAAGTTTTTGAAAAAAAGTGCTCCTTGGTCTGTTACTATACTATCACATAGTCCTTAGGCTTGTGGGAGTTATACTCCCCTTCTATAGTCACCATGATTATATGTATTCAACTCCTTTTTAATTGTTTGGTGGACCTGGCTAACATTTTCTCAGCTGAATAACCTTGTCTTTAATATATAGGTGCTTGTGAAAAAGATAATCTTTAGGCTCCGTGGAATATATAGAGTTTATCCTGCAATGTTATCATTGGTGTACATTGTTACCTTGGAAGAAACAATTGTGTTGCCAATTCTTGATAAAATATAATCTAACACTTGATTTTACTTTGTTTTACAGGTTTGCCATTGCATTAAAAAGGGCATGGAATCCAATGCAAACAATACACAATATCCACTGTGTTGTGAGATTGAGTCATCAGCGGCCAGAAATTAAAATCACCCATATATATTGACACCTCCTGTAGACTCGTAAAATATAATTATCAAGTGATAAGGACTTCATCTGCTAGATAATATAGTGAGCGTGACACTGTGTTGATCAAGAAATGTTGACAAATGCCAATCTTTGTGATGAGCGAGAGATATCAGCATCAAGTGACCATGAAGTTACAGACATGTTGACGTCTAATGACATCTTTTATAGCGTCAATAAGGAGCTGTTCTGGTGCGACACCTGTGGACGTGGTCTGGGGGACCTGATAAGCTTGAGGCAGCATGTTGCGGAGCACATTGTTGATGTCATTGCAGACAAAAATGACACCAACGCAAGCCACAGCTTACATGCAGGCCTTTTAAGTTATCAACAAGCTGTAACAGAGGGAGATGTGAAGGAAAAATTAGAAGACACTACACTAGGTATGCGAAGCCTCTGTTCTTATATTGTTTGCTATCTGTCCTCACATTGTTTGTTCAAACAATAAATCGTGGCTGTCAGAAGAGTTCTATATTCCCATATATTCCTGTGTTTTGAACAGAACTGCTGTACATGTATTTCAGACATTTCCTATATAATCCCCTTCAAAAGGTAGAAATGGTGTTGTCCGTCCATCAGTTTGTCAGTCTGTCCATCTGTCACAAAACTTTTTAGGGCTATATCTCAGAAACTATAAAAGATATCAACATGGAACTTCACATGTGTATAGATATGAAAAAGGAGAAGTGCCGTGCACAAGGACAATAACCCTACACTTTCTTTAATAAGAGTTGTTGCCCTTTGTGTTTTTGTATGATGAAACTTTTCAGGGCTATTTCTCTGATACCATGCAAGATTTCAACATGAAACTTCATGGGTGTATCAATATTAATGATGAGAAGTGCCATGTTTCAAAACCATAACCTTTCTCTTTTTTAAATAAGAGTTATTGCCCTTTGTCCTTTTTGTATGAGGGAACTTATCAGATCTATAGCTTAGATACAATTCACCATTTCAACATGAAACTTCATGGCTGTGTAGAAATCAATGGCAAGAAGTGCCATGCACAAGAACCATAACTTGTACTTTCTTAACTAAGAGTTATTGCCCTTTGTTGTTTTTATGCCCCCTTTCAAAGAAAAGGGGGCATATAGTGATCGGACTGACCGTGTGTCCGTCTGTCTGTCCGTCTGTCTGTCTGTCCGTATTTCCGTCACACTTTGCGTTTAGGTTTCAAAAAATGCTCATAACTTCTATGTCCCTTGAGATATAACCTTCATATTTGGTATGCATGTGTATATGGACAAGGCCTTTCCATACAAACAAAAAGTTTGACCCCTGTGACCTTGACCTTGAAGATAGGGTCCGCGTTTAGGTTTTGAAATCTGCGTTTAGGTTTTGAAAAATGCTCATAACTTCTATCTCCCTTGAGATATAACCTTCATATTTGGTATGCATGTGTATATAGATAAGGCCTTTCCATACGCACACAAATTTGGACCCCTGTGACCTTGACCTTGAACTAAGGGTCCAAATTTAGGTTTCGAAATCTGCGTTTAGGTTTTGAAAAAAGCTCATAACTTCTATTAAGCATTTATAGGGGGCATAAGTCATCCTATGGTGGCAGCTCTTGTTGTATGATGCAACTGTTCAAGGCTATATATCAGATACGTTACAAGATTTCAACATGAAACTTCATGGGTGTGGAGATATAAATGAGGAGACTTGCAATTCATTTAAACAATTACCCTATGTTTAATTATAACCTACATTTGTGTGTTTATTATTACCCTACACTGAATGATTATACTTTATATCAAGGGATTTTCTTCGATCCATAAACAAAGTTTTTTTTGGTTGGAGATATCAGTTCAACAAATTTGCTTGTTTTTCTTGCTTTTTGGATGTGTTTCCTTTATTATGCCAAAATAGGTAATTATTGCAACATACACGTATGTTTTTCTGTTTTACCCTATATGAACTTTACTTTTGTATAAAGTCAAGGTGCTGGAGGTGAGCTTTTGTGAGCACAATTTGTCCGTTGTGCATCATCCATCATCAACATATGCTTTGTAAACACTCTACAGGCACATTGATTGTCCTATCTTCATGAAACTTGGGCAGAACATTTGTGCCAATAATATCATGGATGAGTTGGACAATGGTTCTGGTAGTATGAAAAACATGGCTGCGCTGGGGCGCGGCAGAGCAGTTTTCCTTATATGGCTATAGTAAACCTTGTTATAACTCTAGAAGTTTAATAGATTTTTCAATCTTCATGAAACATTGTCAGAATATTTTTTCTAATGCTCGAATGAGTTTGAAAATGGTTCCGGTCTGTTGAAAAACATTGCCACCATGGGGCGTGGCATTTTTCCTGTATAAGCTTAAGTAAAACATTGTTAACACTCTAGAAGTCACATTTTTTGTCCAATCTTTATGAAACTTGGTCAGAACATGTTTCCCAATAATATCTTGTATGAGTTTGAAAATGGATCCAGTTTGTTGAAAAACCTTGCTGCCAGGGGGCATGGCAGCTTTCCTTATAAGGCTATATTAAAAACATTTTAACTCTCTAGATGTCCCATATATTGTCCAATCTCCATGAAACTTTGGCACAACATTTGTGAAGAAATCTTGGTTAATTTGAAAAAGGTTTTGGTCCGTTCAAAAACATGGTCAACAGGGGGTGGGGCATTTTTATTTATATTGCTACAGTAAAACCTTGTTAACACTCTAGAGTAACATCTTAATTCCAATGTTCATGAAAAATCACTTGTGATGATATCTGGGCTTAGAATGAAAATGTTTTGAGTCCGTTGGAAAACATGGCTGCCTAGAGGCAGGGCATTTTTCCTTTTATGGCTATTGTTAAAACAATATTAATTCTCTAGAAGTCATGTTTATTTCAGATCTTTATGAAACTTGAACTGAAAATCTCTTGTAATGATAGCTCAGATGAGTTCGAAAATGGTTATGCTTGGTCGAAAACTTGGCCCCCAGGGGGCGAGGTATTTTTCCTTATATTGTTTTAGTGAGAATTTGTTAACACTCTAGAAGTCACATTTTTAGTGCAATAGAAATGAAAGTCAGTCAGACCACTTGTTATATTGACTTCTCAGTCGAGTTCTTAAATTCTTCCAATTAATTGTAAATCTTGGCAATTTTTCTTATATGCTCATAGTTAAACTTGTTGACGCTATATTATCCACATTTGTTGGACAATGTATATTGGAATATTTTGTCCAAATTAAGTATTGGCTGAGATTGGAACTGGGTCATGTGAGCTCAAAACTAGGTCAATAGTCAATCAGCATTACAAGCCACATTGATTGCTCTTTCATAATAGAAGTTATTTAAAATGCTATGTTGATGATTATATATTGATCAAGTTTACCGGTTAAATCTGGGTTGTTTCAGGTAACATAACGATTTACTTTGTTAAATGGAAGAAATGCATTGTAAATATTCCTGAAGTTGCTTCAAGATTATATTTAAGACTTTGTCCCAACAATGGTCCTAGTGATATCACTAACCACATGTAGCTGGAAACTGGATCATGTGTAGTGATATCACTAACCACATGTAGCTGGAAACTGGATCATGTGTAGTGATATCACTAACCACATGTAGCTGGAAACTGGATCATGTGTAGTGATATCACTAACCACATGTAGCTGGAAACTGGATCATGTGTAGTGATATCACTAACCACATGTAGCTGGAAACTGGATCATGTGTAGTGATATCACTAACCACATGTAGCTGGAAACTGGATCATGTGTAGTGATATCACTAACCACATGTAGCTGGAAACTGGATCATGTGTAGTGATATCACCAACCACATGTAGCTGGAAACTGGATCATGTGTAGTGATATCACTAACCACATGTAGCTGGAAACTGGATCATGTGTAGTGATATCACTAACCACATGTAGCTGGAAACTGGATCATGTGTAGTGATATCACTAACCACATGTAGCTGGAAACTGGATCATGTGTAGTGATATCACTAACCACATGTAGCTGGAAACTGGATCATGTGTAGTGATATCACTAACCACATGTAGCTGGAAACTGGATCATGTGTAGTGATATCACTAACCACATGTAGCTGGAAACTGGATCATGTGTGATCAAAGAGACTTTTTGTAAAGATTTTATAATAATACGAAACCAATCTGTTGGTTGTGTAAATTTGTCTTATCAAGCACCAAGTTAGTTGGCTTAAATAACGCCATGCACATTTATTTATAGAGGATTATTTGGTCATTATAATGTTTTGTCATTAAATTAATTGTCTATTTCATTGATGTTTCACAGGGGCTACTGTCTGTCAAGAGACTGCAGGGGTCCATTATACTTGCTCCATATGCAGGGCAGAATTCTCAGTATTGCAAGAGTTCAGAAAACACCAACATTTACACACTGGAAATGGCATAACAACTCCAAATGAAAAAGGGCTTCAACTCAACAAGGGGTTTATTTCGTCAAACAACCTCCCTAATCATAAAGTGATTGGCAGCAGAGAGCGACTTCATCTCTGCAGCTTGTGTGGAAAGGGCTATCTATGTCTCTATGAGCTCACTTATCATAATAAAAGAGTTCACACTGGAGAGCTACCACACAGTTGCACAGTGTGTGGAAAGGCCTTTCTTTTTAGCTCTGAGCTCACTCAGCATATGAAAAGACACACGGGAGAGCTACCACTCAGTTGCACAGTGTGTGGAAAGGGCTTTCTCTTTAGCAGCGAGCTCACTAAGCATATGAAAAGACACACAGGAGAGAGGCCACACAGTTGCAGCGTGTGTGGAAAAGACTTTGCCACACGATCGACACTGAATACACACATGTGGTGTCATAAAGAAGACCGGCCACTTAGTTGCAACGTTTGCGGAAAGGGATTTACAACTCGCACCGAACTCACAAATCATATGAGTATTCACACAGGAGAGCGGCCACATAGTTGCAGTCTGTGTGAGAAGGCCTTTGTCAGCCGATCCAAACTAAATAAGCACATTCGTGTTCATAAAGGAGACCGGCCACATAGTTGCAGCGTTTGTGGAAAGGGATTTTTCAAGCTTTGCGACTTCAAATATCATATGAGTATTCACACAGGAGAGCGGCCACACATTTGCAGTGTTTGTGGAAAGGGATTTTTCAAGCTTTGCGACCTCACATATCATATGCGGATTCACACAGGAGAGCGGCCATATAGTTGCAGTGTTTGTGGAAAGGGTTTTATAACCAATAATAACCTTACTAATCATCTGAAGTACCACACGGGCAATCGGCCACACAGTTGCAGTGTATGTGGAAAAGGATTTGTCACCAGCAGCGACCTCAAAAAACATATGAGGATTCACACTTAAGAGCGGCCACACTGTTAAAGCATTTGTGAATAGGACTTTGTTAAAGACTTCTACCTCACTAAGCGTAGCTTGCGGCTGTACCTTTGCAGCGTGTGTAGGAAGACTTATTATAGAATCTGATCTCAATAGTAGGTATATATTGATTCAAAGGGAAAATTGGCCACAGAATTGGAGCGTGTGTGGAAAGGGATTCACCAGATCTCAACCGCTTGAGGTTTCATTTAGGAAAGTGGCTGCACAGATGATGCTTATGAGATGAAAGCTTTTTCAACTACATCCTTCCTGAAAGCGCACTTAAGGTGTCACACCATGGAAAAACCTTTCATATGTTCTATGTACTGGATGAGTTTCCGCCAAAGAGGTAATCTGGATAAACAAAATGGAGCCACAATAATGGATGCAGATATGAGTTCCTTACTTGCAACAAGAAATGTGTAAAGTTCTTGGCATTAAATACTTTTTTTATCATGGTTAACAGAAAAAGAAACGCAAGCTTTGCACAGTTTAAGAGAAATGTTTGATCAGAAGTTTCATGCACAGGGATGTAAGTTTACCTTGATGTGGCCAATTATTGAGCATGTAGTGATAGTATTCGTTCGAACGTTAACTTTTCCTGAATATGTGATAAACTTGCTTCAGACTTTTATGAATATAAATATTTGCTTTGACTTGAAAATGCTTTAAACAACATAAACTTGAGCTGCTATGCTTCGATATTGTTATCCCCACGCTTTTTGAAAAGCGTGGGGATATTGTGGTTATCTCCGCCGTCCGTCTGTCTGTCCGTCTGTCTGTCCGTCCTGGCCACTATCTCCTCCTACACTATAAGCACTAGAACCTTGAAACTTACACACATGGTAGCTATGAGCATATGTGCGACCCTGCATGATTTTGAATTTTGATCTGACCCCTGGGTCAAAAGTTATGGGGGTGGGGCGGGTCGGGTCAGAGATTTTCACTCATTTTTTATGTTATTTTACATTAACTTCTTCATTTCTGCACCGATTTACTTCAAATTGATACTGAATCTCTCTTATGACAATACGGTCAATCTCAGCTATGCATGGCCCCATTACCAACCCTGGGGCACCCCGCCCACATAGGCCCCGCCCACATAGACCGCAACCACCCAAAATTGCCTTTTACTATAATTTCTTCATTTCTACACCGATTCACTTCATATTGATACTGAAATTCTCTTATGACAATACGGTCAATCTCAACTATGCATGACAATACGGTCAATCTCAACTATGCATGGCCCCATTACCAACCCTGAGGCGCTCCTCCCACATAGGCCACACCCACCCAAAATTGCCTTTTACTATGACGTCTTCATTTCTACACCGATTCACTTCTAATTGATACTGAACTTCTCTAATGACAATACAGTCAATCTCAACTATGCATGGCCCCATTACCAACCCTGGGGCGCCCCACCCAAATAGGCTACACCCACACAAAATTGCCTTTTACTATAATTTCTTCATTTCTACACCGATTCACTTCTAATTGATTCTGAACTATTCTTATGACAATACGGTCAATCTCAACTATGCATAGCCCCATTACCAACCCTGGGGTGCTCCGCCCACATAGGCCACACCCAACCAAAATTGCCTTTTACTTAACTTCTTCATTTCTACACTGATTCACTTCTAATTTATACTGAACTTCTCTTATGACAATACAGTCAATCTCAACTATGAATGGCCCCATTACCAACCCTGGGGCGCCCCTGGGTCAAACATGCCGCGTGGGGATACGCGTTGGCCTCTGCCGCAAAATTTCTAGTTTCATTATGTATTGATGGGCATTGACACTGCTACAGTTAACATTGGCTTCACCTGACTTACATGTATGTGTCATTCTCTCTTGTTGCAATTAGCTTTTTTATCACCCATTTCTTTATCCATAGAACCCCACTACAAATGATAACTAGAAATGGCGCGGCAGAGGCCGACGCGTATCCCCACGCCGCATGTTTGACCCAGGGGCACCCCAGGGTTGGTAATGGGGCCATGCATAGTTGAGATTGACCGTATTGTCATAAGAGAAGTTCAGTATCAATTAGAAGTGAATCGGTGTAGAAATGAAGAAATTATAGAAAAAGGCAATTTTGGGTGGGCGTGGCCTATGTGGGTGGGGCGCCCCAGGGTTGGTATTGGGGCCATACATAGTTGAGATTGACCGTATTGTCATAGGAGAGGTTCAGTATCAATTTGAAGTAAATCGGTGTAGAAATGAAGAAATTATAGTAAAAGGCAATTTTGGGTGGGCGTGGCCTATGTGGGCGGGGCGCCCCAGGGTTGGTAATGGGGCCATGCATTGTTGAGATTGACTGTATTGTCATAAAAGAGGTTCAGTGTCAATTTGAAGATAATCGGTGTAGAAATGAAGAAATTATAGACAAAGGCAATTTTGGGTTGGCATGGCCTATGTGGGTGGGGCGCCCCAGGGTTGGTTATGGGGCCATGCATAGTTGAGATTACCGGTAACCGTATTGTCATAAGAGAAGTTCAGTATCAATTTGAAGTGAATCGGTGTAGAAATGAAGAAATTATAGTAAAAGGCAATTTTGGGTGGGCGTGGCCTATGTGGGCGGGGTGCCCCAGGGTTGGTAATGGGGCCATGCATAGCTGAGATTGACAGTTTTGTCATAAGAGAGGTGCAGTATCAATTTGAAGTGAATCGGTGTAGAAATGAAGAAATTATAGTAAAAGGCAATTTTGGGTGGGCGTGGCCTATGTGGGTGGGGCGTCCCAGGGTTGGTAATGGGGCCATGCATAGTTGAGATTGACCGTATTGTCATAAGAGAGGTTCAGTATCAATTTGAAGACAATTGGTGTAGAAATGAAGAAATTATAGTAAAATAAACTAAACAAATGAGTAAAAATCTCTGACCGGGCCCACCCAACCCCCATTACTTTTGACCCAGGAGTCAGATCAAAATTCCAAATAGTGCAGGGTCAAACATATGATTATAGCTACCATGTGTGTAAGTTTCAAGGTTCTAGGGCTTATAGTGTAGGAGGAGATAGTGGCCAGGACGGACGGAAGACGGAGATAACCACAATATCCCCACTTTTTCTCTGAAAAGCGTGGGGATAACAATATTGAGGAATGCAAAAAACTTTGTTCCTAGATTAAAGGCTTAGGCACACAACATAACCGATGTGTATTAGGACAGTTGTCATGGAGCAATGTAATTGTCTGTCTCTTAGCACAGGTTCATCTTGTCATTAAAAATATCTTTCAGTCAAGTTACAGACTTTTGTTTATAACAAATATTAAAGGCAAATTTAAATTGTCTTGCCTTAAATCACAGCCTGTAGGCGTGGTTTCATACTCATGATTCCCCCTGATTCCATTAAGTAAAGGTCAAGGACTTACTCAGTTTAAAATTTATGTTTTAAGCTAAATTCTATCAATAGCCTAAACAGGGATTTCTTGAAGCAGAATCATGCTTTTTGAAGCAAACATTTTGCAATTTCTCTCTTTTTAGGTCTACACATTTTCTACCTTGCATACTTTTGATGAAAATTTTACCAGAAAGCTAAATCACTCGTATGTTTAATATAATACAAAAAGTGATTTTGGCTAAGTATTTCTCAGAAATGTGTACTATAAAACAATCGAAAAATATACAGAAAGAAAATTTTAGTTAAGACTTCAGTATTTTGATCCCTGCGATTTGAAGCAAGGGGTTATTTGACTCCTGGTTTTCAAAATCTATTTATATCCACGCATCAGGCTTATTGAGACGCTTTCAAGTCTGTTTCCTGGGTAGAACCAGTATCTGACGTCTTTAGAAGTATCTAGAGAACGCTCTCACAATGTGGATGGAAGCCATGCGTTACGTCATGTTGCGCAACAGTCATCAATAGTTTCTTGGTCAGCATGGGAAAACGTGCTCAATATGAGCTTTTGTGACAGCTTTTGTACGGGGTGTGCGTTTGTAGTGTGTCTCCAACGTTTACAAATAATCATGCAATCTTATATAATCTTTTGCACTTTAACGCCCACAAAGTTTGGAAGGGACACATATAATGCCCTCATTGTCCATCTGTCAGTATGCCTGCACTTGTTTTTAGCCGGCTCTGTTACTCAATCAATTTTGATCTTATTGTCACCAAACTTTCTCACAATGTTTGTAAGCATAAACTGGAGGAACATTTCAATAACCGGCCAAATCGCTCAGAACCTTTTGTATAATGGCCTTGAATATCACACAAATGGCTCTTTGATGAATTCCACTATCTGACATATCCCGTCTCGATCTGAGTATCCCCAAAACTTCTGACAATACTTCATCAAAAGAGGTAATGTCGTGTGTAAAACTGGTCTTCCTCCCTTAAAGGTCAAGGTCACGATTTGTAGTACAATGGCAGAATTAATCGCACAACTGCTTGACAATTATTGTGGGAGCTATAAATTTGCCATATTTTGTTTTATATTAAAACAAATAATCTCAAATGCAAACCATTATCACGAATTTTGTCCCGTTTAACATTTATCTCTTCTTCAAAGGTCAAAGCTACTGTTAGAGTTCAGAAGTCGAATTGGGCTTGTAAAATGCTTGATCAGATTGTATTTTTGTCTTCGTTTTGATGTGTTTTATAACGTACAAAATATGTTCATCATGAGGCGACTTGGTGTCGATTTTAGTGGCCCAAAGGTCAATTTCACACTTAAAGGTCAAAGTGAAATAAAAAATTATCAGCTTACTTTGTCA
This sequence comes from Dreissena polymorpha, assembly GCF_020536995.1. Lineage (NCBI taxonomy): Eukaryota > Metazoa > Mollusca > Bivalvia > Myida > Dreissenidae > Dreissena > Dreissena polymorpha. Next base: position 89,375,369 of record NC_068357.1, on the reverse strand, counting down.
CCAATGTTCACTTAACTCAGCATATAAAGCACCACAGAAAAGAGGTGTTACACATTTAAAGTGTTTGCGGAAAGGCATTTGTACATATTTCACACCACACAACACATATGAGGATTCACAGGGGTGAGCGTCCACACAGGTCCAGTGTTTGTGAAAGGTATATGTATACATTTAAATCATGTCTGAGCATTGAGGATTAACACAGGAGAGCGGTCACACGGTCGCAGTGTTTGTGAAAAAGGATTTGGTATTCGCTCAGATCTTAAAAAGCATACGAGGATTCACACGGAAGAGTGGCAACACAGTTGAGGCATTTGTGGAAAGGACTGTGTTATGTGGATTCACAAGGAAGATCGGCCAACAATTGCAGCGTGCATGAAAAAGAATTGGTTTCCAGATCTCAACTCAAAATACATATGAGGTTTCATATCGGTGAGCGGCTGCACAGATGATGCGTTTGGGACAAAAGTTGTTCAACTACATCCTTCCTTGAAGCGCATTAGGTGTAAGAAATAACGAGTGCAGATATGAGAGCTTTGTCTGCAATTATATATTTGTGATGTCTTTGTTATCAAACGCAAATTAAAACGCTTTCATGAATGTTGAACAGAAGATTTGTACAGTTTAAAATCTGTTTAATTACAAAAGACTCGTGTACATGGATTTGCATTATTTTGTTTGCAAAGAATCTGCCATTTATCGATCATGTTTTATTATTATTTGTACAAAACATAAACTTCGCCTGATTGTTGAATGAACCTGCTCTATATATAAAAAAATATAAATATTTAGTTGACTTTTGCATTCTTTAACAAACCTAAAATCAAAATGCTATTCTAATTTCACATAAGGTTCTCCTGAAAAATGGTCGGCCTGGAGTCTATAGTCAATAAAACTTAAAGTGTTAAGTCTAATTTTGTGTGTGTATTAGTCATTGTTTTCAAATCAGGTGCCATCAATTAGATACATTATAATTATTTATACGAGAGGATATTTCTCTACGAGGGGTAGTGTCTTGAGTGGTTTTATCTGTCAATTTTAAAGATGGTTTAATCTTATGTTAGTCACGGTTTAGCGTTTTGAAATTACGGCAATATAGGCAACTTGACATGCGTTACCTTCAAATTGACAACAATTGACCATATCCTTATTTTAAATTCATGATTATGTTATCAGAATTTACTAACTAAATTATTAACTAATACAATTTGTTTACATTAAGTAAACATTTATTAAGGTTCAAATATTTTCAGTTCACACGAGCTATATGTTGTAGATACATCTTAAACTAAGATTCTAGTTGCTTTTAAGTTAAAGCAATTCAAAAAGCCACTATTGATTGATTTAGTACTAGAAAATGTATGCATTTGTGTCTAAATTTTGTATCAGTATAGTGTAACTATGATTTCTTCTTGAAACAAAAATACTAATGCATAATGGTGTGTTTTTATTACAAAGAAGGAATATTATTTATATACTTTCAAAGTTTAATCCTAGTTTTTTCACCATCGTGGTTGTTAGAGCCCGTTCGGAAAAATCATGCTAAAGCGAAAGCAAACATATTATGTCGGGAAAGTTATCCAATTATTAGAGTATAGTATTGTATTTAATGTGTATTACGGTCATATTTTTACCGGAACAATCTTATACATTATGAAATTGAAATGTATTAAGCGACACAATATCAAGTAACCTTTTCATTTTTTAATCTAATCCGCTTTTTCAACGATGCATATAATAAAATATTAATAGTGATTGATATTTGTGGCAATCATTTACCACACTTTGGTCTCGACGTTCGTAAAGCCCAAGTCACATATAAGCACGGATGTATACGACAGTCCCGGATTCCCCAGGATCAAGATCCGTAACGAACCTGTACAATCAATAAAGTTAAACGCTTTTTTTAGCGTTGATGGTCTTACAAAGACCATCACGCCGATGACAACACGGCACCCACACGGACAAACCAGGCAGCAACAAGCAATCAAAACGGGGCCCATACGGACTTTTCCGGACCAACAGGTCAGAGACGCGGATAGTTTCGGATAAACACGGACCAATACGTTATCAACACGGACCATCCCGTACCTACACGTCAACGACACGGATAAACACGGCAGCGTTACGTATCAAGCACGATTTCCCGGTCTGGCAATAACTAATATAAAATCGGCTTGCGTTGTGGTGATACAATCAATACGGCCGTCCTGTTTGCGCAGTGGTTGATGCACGCGCTTCTCGCCTAGCCACCCCAGATTTAATACCAGTTACTGTGAAGTTGCTTTGTGAGCAGGTGGAGATTCCTGATGGTTCTTCGACTTCCCACAACAGCGCAAGACCACAACACTATTGAAATATATATTTAATTTAAAACATAAATAGCTTGAAAATACAGCTAGGATTTAAAAGCCGTCCAATTTTGGTGAGTCAAGTTACTGAATTAGATAGGAGTGCTCGGACCCACAAGGTGTTCTCACACAATGCAGCCTCAGGCATGGAAGGACCTCTTAAACTCCGCATTACAAACAAACACGCACGCACGAACGCACACACGCACAAACACACACACGCGGTGATTTAATCATTCGGCAATTGGATCTTGAAGGTGTAAACTTGTATTTCGCGTAAATAACTACAATAAAACGTATTGTTAAGGTGTGCCTTCTAGTCCCCAAATGGTCGTTGCGAGCACCTTCCGCTACCGATGAAGAACAGCAGAAACAAGAAGAAACAACGTAGAGGTGTAGATCAAGATCGCCATTAGCCTCACAATTACATCTTCAAGCATCAGCGACAACTGACGCTAAAAAGAAAAAAAGTCCCCCGTCCTTTCAGAGAAAAAATAGGTCAACATGGCCTTTTGACAATATTAAAACCCTATGTTGTACAAGAAAATAGTGATATAATACAAATTCACGGCAATTGGGATAGACCTCTGACACTCGGAGCTTAATGTGAAATCCAGGGCTATGTTGAAGACCCGGTGCGAAAGGGCGAGGACTGTTGCACATTAAAAAACGTACATATGCAGAACTATGTGTTCATGGCCTCTCACATAGCGAGAGGTAATGGCGGATCAGCATGTAGTGTGAGTATAAATTTATATTACTTATGTCATTTTCAGTACAACATTTTTTATCCTGTCAATTTGCGCATTTACTGCCAGATAAAGAATTGTCGGAGAAACTAAGTTATATACGGTTAGTTCACATGTGACTTGTGAATTACTTATGTCACATTTCGGAAATAACGAATGACGGCCAAACTGACTTATCGACGTTATACCGGTAATTTTTATCCATGAACAAGAACAGCTTTAAATACAGAATAAAATCACAAAATGGTAATTTCGGGATAAATAAAATCGATGGTTAGAGTCTTGTATCGGTCTCGGCTCATCGGTTACAATGCGTTGCACTATAAACTTTCCTCATTCAACAAACTAACCATTTAATCTATGCCATATAATTACAGCGTTTTTCACTGAAATGTGTTCCGAACTGTCAAGGACGCACACTGACAACCAGTGCATAAATACGGCTGTCTCGGACCCAATACGGCAGCTACACGGACCATCCCGGGTGCTGCCATCTTTCCGGAACTTCATGGATCGGCCCGGCAGTTTTGAACTGCATAAGACTGCCGTTTTGGCCTTTCAGAGCTCCAATGGCATTCCCGGACATAACAGGACCAACATGAAGTGTCATGGAGCTACTTGGTGGCTATACGGATCAGAACAGAACAGAATAATTCATTTTTTAATTAAGCATGTGAAGCTCATCGTCGTTAACATACATATACAATTACATCATGCGTTGAAATACACACAAAACACACATCATTTTAAAGAACAGTTAATCTAAATAAACAGGAAATAAACATATTTCTTGAACATATTTCGTGAGAATGTCATATGGATGAGGTTCATACACAGTGATCACACAATGTTATACGTATAGTTTTACAATTTGAGCAACAATTACATAGCTCTGACCTTATTTTCTTTGTAAAAATATATTATTATTCTACACTACATATATATATATGGCATTCTCAAGAATTCTAAATTAAACATGGCTAGCTTTCTTATTACAGTTTTGTTTGAACTATTGAGTAGTTTAATAAACTGGAACATATTTAGCCGGATTCTATAATATTTTGGAATTAATGCATTCCTTACATCAGTATAATACGGACATTTAAGAACAAAGCGAAATTCATCCTCGATGTCATTTAAGTTGCATAATATACATTTGCGTTGATCTCTTTCAATGTTGTGGCGTCTGCCAATTTCTACAGATAATTTGTGAGACGACAAACGGAATTGAGCAATAATATATTAATGTTCCTTTTTCAACTATATCAAGATACGATAGCCTTTCAACTACTGGTTTTAGTTCCTTATATAGGATCATTGAGCTACACGACGTCACACTGACATTCAAGTTACAATCGTGATACATCGGCTATCTCGGATTCCTCCGTAAGATAGGCCTCGTGGCTAACGGTCGCCATATTGCCTTGTATTACTACTTTACTACCCAAAAGGTTGTCAGTCTATTGTTATGAGGCTGTATACATGCGCGTTGAACTAGCGCCAAACTTTTTACCGAAACTTTGATATTAAGAGCACTATTAACGTTCATTTGTGTTGCATTTTGACCTATTATACAAGTGATTTACTTTTCCATTATTATTTAATCACCCTATCATCCAATTTTAAAGATGAAATTACGGTGTTTACAAAACCAACCAAACCGAAAGTGAAACTGGATGCATTACGTTTCGCGATGTAAACATTAAATATTTGTTCAGTTTGAGGAAGCGAATCGATAATAGACGTTGGAATATGTATGCAATACAGACTATCATTGCCGATTGTAGTACTGGCTAAAAAATACCTTTTATGACAGGTCATGTATAGAACGTTAATCAAATGAAATAGTGACCATAAATCACTACAAATGTCTGGGTTGTTCATTAACCCATTTATGCCCAGTGGACTCACCCATCCTTCTAAATTGGATCAATTTATTTCCAAAAGTAGGGGTGTCTGGTATATTTATTTCTATATTTAGAATATTTCTTACAGAAATTTCTTTAAGCAAACAGCGCAGACCCAGATGAGACGCCGCATTATGCGGCATCTCATCTGGGTCTACGCTGTTTGCAATGTCCTTTTTTTCAGGACGCTAGGCATGAATGGGTTAATATAATTAATGCACGTTTCTGATCTAATTGTCTGTATCTAGTTGTAATTACCATGATATTGATAAAATTAAAACGTTTTTTTTTCTTCATAAATTAACATTACATGTTTTATTTTTATCATTTAGGGAATATATAATTGTATCATTATCATCATTTAATATTCTGAAAATGATCTAAATTATCATGATTACTTTAAAGTAGAATTTTTAAATTTTACCCATTATTTTTAATGAATTTCCACATTTGCTTGATTCAAAATAAAATGTATTAATAAGGGTTTCAGTTGTTAGTTTTAACCCTTTTTTAGTTCGATTAAATTTAAAGTACTAACTACGTACATGTATGTGAAATGCTCTTGAGTTCGTTTCCTGGGCCAAGAACCAGTACTTGGGTGTCTCTTGGAGATTTCTTAAGAATGCTCCCACACTGGGGATCAAACCAGTGACCTCCAGATCATTAGGTGGACACCACATCCATTACACATCAGCGACCTTTAATTAGTAAATTACTTTAGTATTGCAGCATTATATAATGTAATGTTGCTACATATTTTTGGAAAATGATTAATGTGCAGTACTAAATAAATCTAAATGCATACAATTTTAATTGTGTATATTGTGTGATTATTAGTTACAAATTCCCTTTTTACAGGTATACTGGATAATGAAAGACTGATAAGCATAAAATTGACAACTCATCTCCCCAACGATACTTTGTGTGGCTCATTCTCAGAACAAACCCATAGTCAGTGAGAAAACTACAGTGTAAAAAGACCACTTGATTGTGACAATTATGGCTGACCAAGCAAATGTTATCATTTAAAATAAAGAGAACTTCCAGTTCAATATACATTTTATACCAATTATGACATTGGCCAACACAGAAAATAATTATAAGGTTGATTTTCCCAAAATTGACTGTTACAATTGGATACTGTTTTAAGCTTCACTGTACTTTGTCTGAAAATAAAAGTCCTTTATGATGTAATAGAAACATACATATTTAATTTTTAGTTTTACAAGGATATATATATACATACATATATTATAATATCTTTTATCGATGGTCAATCAATTTAAGTTTAACTAATATATACATACACATTTTATACATGTGTATGCTTTGATTTTTTTCTATTGAAGCCAAATTAATATCCCATTAGATAGATAGATAATATCACAGCAGTATTTCTATTTTGTCTGCAAGTACTGCAGAAATCATGGATTATTATTTTACTGAGTCAGCCTTAATCTTTATATTATAATTGTCAAAACAGATTAAGATGTGCATTATACTATTGAGGATGCATCAATATTAAAAAATGGTACATGTATTAATTAATAAAGAATCAATAACAATCAGAAACTGTGCTTTTTTTTCAGTATTGTGTGAAAGGATTTGAAGTAACGATGTGTTTTTGAAATATGATTTATGTGAATTTGAATAAATATATAAAATTTAGTGATTTTCTCAGACAAAAACTGTTAATTACATACTAAAGTATTCAAAATGTATTATTGTAATATTTATTCGAATTTTTTAGTACAAAAAGCACTTTTCCCTGGCATTTGTATTTATAGTAATTGCATATTTTATAATTCTGACAGCATTTATAAACTGCAAGCATGAACACGGTTTCATTTTTTGAGTATTTAAACAAGAGGGCCATGATGGCCCTGTATCACTCCACTGCTGAAAAAAAGGCTGAAACAAATTTCTCTGCATGTGCAAATACTTAAATATAGGCCCTATTTAAGCACATGTACACTTTTGTGACCTTCTGGGCTGGGTCAAATTTAACCCCAGGGGCATAATTTGAGAAAACTTTGTAGAGGACTACTATATCTCACTACATACAAAATGTGGTAGCCCTAGGTCCTAGAGTTAAGGACAAGAATAATTTTAAAGTTTTCACAAAATAAGAAAGATATAAGCGTATATAATGTTCAATTTTGTGACATGCTGGTCAGGATCAAATTTGACCCAAAGGGCATAATTTGAACAAACTTGGTAGAGGACTATAAGATGTTACTGCATACCAAATTTGGTAGCCATAGTCCAAATGGTTTTTGACAAGAAGATTTGTAAAGATTTCACAAAATAGGCGCTTTAAAAGCGTTTATTCAATTTTGTGACCCCCCGGGGCAGGGTCAAAGTTGACCCCAGAGGCATTATTTGAACAAATTTGGTAGAGGTTTATTAGATGTCACTACATACCAAATTTGGTAGCCCTAGGCCCAATGGTTATGGACAACAAGATTTTTAAAGTTTTCACAAAATAGGCCCCATATAAGCGTATGTTCAGTTTTGTGACCCCGGGCAGGGTCAAATTTGACCCAAGGGGCATAATTTGAACAAACTTGGTAGAGAACTATAACATGTCACTACATACCAAATTTGGTAGCCCTATGCCTTATGGTTAAGGACAAGAAGAGTTTTAAAATTTTCACAAAATAGGCACTATATAAGCATATAATTGATTTTGTGGCCCCCGGGGCAGGGTCAAATTTGACCCCTGGGGCATAAAAAATTGAACAAAATAAGTAGAGGACTATACAATGTCACTACATACCAAATTGTGTAGCCCTAGGCCTAATGGTTATGGACAAGATTTTTTTTAAGTTATCACAAAATAGGCATTATATAAGCATATGTTCAATTTTGTGACCCCCGGGTCAGGGTCAAATTTGACCCTAGGATTTAAATTTGAACAAATTTGGTAGAGGACTATTAGATGTCACTATATACCAAATTTGATAGCCCTAGGCCGGATTGTTATTGACAAGAAATTGTTTGAAGTTTTCACAAAATAGGCCTTATATAAGCATATGTTCAATTTTGTGACCCTCGGGGCAGGGTCAAACTTGACCCCAGGGGCATAAGTTGAACAAACTTGGTAGAGGACTATAAGATGCCACTACATACCAAATTTGGTAGCCCTAGGCCCAATGGTTATGGACGAGAAGATATGTAAAGTTTTCACAAAATATACCCTATATAAGCATATGTTCAATTTTGTGACGGGAAATTTTGAAAGTTTTCACAAAATAGGCCTTATTTAAGCAAATTTTCAATTTTGTGACCCCCAGGGCAGAGTCAAATTTGACCCCAGGGGCATAATTTGAACAAATTTGAAAGAGGTACACCCCAGGAACATTCCTAAGAAATTTCATCAGAATTGGACCAGTAGTTTAGGAGAAGATGTTTAAAGGAAAAGTTTATGCATGGATGCACGATGGACACAGGACCTTTGGCCAGTGGAGCTAAAAATCAAATTAAACATTTAGTTTTGATTTAATATCAGTTTTTATATGCAAGTGTCTATTTCACTTATAAATTAAAACAGCATATTATTCATTATTGAAAAGATTATTCCAAGCTTGATGTCATATTTCAACTTTGCATAGTGTAGTTAATTGAACATTGTATTGAACTGTATGGGCAGCTATATTTTTTAATTTATGTATGTTGTATTATACAAAATGCATTAATTCTACCACAAGTAGACCATATAAGGCCTACTGCTACTAAATAGGCACTGGTATGAATTTGACACTGTTTTTGATGCTCATACAAAACTTTAATTATTACTACGCTTTAGTATATTAAATATTTTCGAGTTTTTTTTCAACATTTTTTGCAAAAGAAAAGAGTGTCTTAATGCATTTGAAAATATACTTAAAACAAACTAAAAATGCATTTTAACATACCTTTTTCCTGGTAAAGTGTATTTGGGATGATAAAAAATACACTTGAAGAGTATTAATGCTGGAAAAATACAGAAAAAAATACATTTGTTTCTGTTAGAAGTGTGTCTTGTCTGCATTTTTAAGTGTATTAAATGCACATCAAATGCAGATAAATACAATGCCAATACTGTTACATGTATTGTAATGGACATAAAATGCACTTGTTTTTGTAATTAAATGCTTTAGTGAATTGAAATAACCTTTTATAACGTTTTAACAATTAATAATACCTTTTTATATAAATTTTCTTTTGAAATGTGACACTTAAATGATTTTTGCACCACTAGTAAGAGATATAATTTGTGCTCATAATGCTTTATCATTACACTACATAATATCATTTGTTGTATGAAAATTACCCGTAAAATTCTTGTGAAAGCTCAAGAGATCAATAGCAGCGTGCTATACCCTGCTCCTTTTTACATGACTTGATGGTATTTAGTCCCCAATTCTACATGGCTAAGGGAAAATTAATGTGCAGATTTGACAAATAAGTCTTAACTGGGATCCAATAGGCAGACTTTCATATTACTTGTACTTAATTTAAATCATGATCTGAATTGCTCTTTGGCAAATCTTTGTTGGTCACAGTATTCAACTGAATTTTGTTCACTTTGTAGTGATTATATTTTCTATATTTATCAGACAACATCTTTCTTCAAAAGTTTAACATGATTGCTTGGTTAATTTAGAAACAAGATCAATGCATCATAACATAAAATAAAAAAATGTGTAATAGTAAAAATGGCAGCAAAAAGCACTAGATTACCTGCCTTAAATCTGAGACGATATGTTATGTTGATGTATTGGAATTTCTCATAAATAATGTGCTCCATAGTTGTATAATTGTATAGTCGCATGCATGAGTGGTGTCAATGTCACAATACCAATTAAAGCCTATAATTTGAAGTTTGATGTGATTTTTTTTTAAGATCTGTTATATATAATTATATATACATGTATATATATATATTGTTGAAAAGTTAACATGCAATAAGTTTACTGTAATTAAGTGACAAATAGTTTTACTGATTTGGTTGGATGCATATATGCAGATATATCATGGTTTGTGCAGAGGACAGTAGCAAAAACAAGAGCTGTCTCCGTAGGATGACATACGCCCCCGATAAACGCTTTAATAGAAGTGATGAGCATTTTTCAAAACCTAAAAGCCGACCCTAAGTTCAAGGTCAAAGGGATAAAAATTTGTGTGTGTATGGGAAGGCCTTGTCCATATACACATGCATACCAAATATGAATGTTACATCTGAAGCGACATAGAAGTTATGAGCATTTTTTCGAAACCTAAATGCAAAGTGTGACGGATAGACAGACGGACAGTGCGATCACTATATGCCCTCCTTTGGGGGCATAAAAATGTGTTTCACATTGTTTTAGTAAATTAGTAATGTAGTTAAAAGAACAGAATCATCAATTATAAAGTTATTGATTATAAAGTGTTGCTGGCATATTTGATGCATTCATCTAGCTATAAGAAGGTCCCTGTTTTATCCCCACTGGCACCGAGTGAGGGTTCTCAAAATCTTTAAACAATATGAATAACTACATATAGGGTCGAGAGCCTTGTTGATATGGGGGGCTAAACACCTGAAATCAAAGCGACCCAGGTTAAAGGCCAAGGCCAAATTAATAAACCAGAGGCCGCATGAGCCTGCTATACTCTGAACAAGTATTGTTTCTTCTCAGAAAACTGGCTTAAGTGTCTTACTAAGCTTTAGACTTTGAGTTTCAGTGCAATCAATCTAAAATAAATTGGTCAAATTAAATAATAATTTGTAAAAAATAAACATTCTGCACAAATTCAATTATTTACTTTACCTGTGTGCATGAATCATTTCAGTCTTGATGGTTA